>NC_140966.1:80194638-80199638 GCF_056783735.1 Eptatretus burgeri
CTGTCTTACTCCTACTGACTAACATTCCCCTTCTCTCCAGTGCGTACCTCCACCTCTCAAGGCTCGATTCAGCCTGCTCCCTACTCTCCCTACAGATCATGATGTCATCCGCGAACATCATGGTCCATGGAGACTCCAGTCTGATCTCGTCCGTCAACCTGTCCATCACCATTGCAAACAGGAAAGGGCTCAGAGTCGATCCTTGGTGCAATCCCACTTTAACCTTAAACCGGTCCGTCATTCCTACCGCACACCTCACCGCTGTCACACTGTCCTCATACATATCCTGCACGATCCTCACATACTTCTCCACCACTCCCGACTTCCTCATACAATGCCACAACTCCTCTCTTGGCACCCTATCATAAGCTTTCTCTAAATCCACAAAGACACAATGTAACTCTTTCTGGCCTTCCCTATACTTCTCCATCAACATTCTCAAAGCAAACATCGCATCAGTGGTGCTCTTTCCTGGCATAAACCCATATTGCTGCTCACAGATCGTCACCTCTCCTCTCAACCGAGCTTCCACTACTCTTTCCCACAACTTCATGGTGTGGCTTAACAACTTTATCCCTCTGTAATTTCCACAGCTCTGCACATCACCCTTATTCTTGAAAATCGGAATCAGTACACTTAATCTCCACTCCTCCGGCATCCTCTCACTTTCCAAGACTTTATTAAACAATCTGGTTAACAACCCCACTGCCATCTCTCCTAAGCACTTCCATGCCTCCACTGGTATACCATCTGGGCCAACCGCCTTTCCACTTTTCATCTTCTTCATAGCAGTCCTCACTTCATCCTTACTGATCCACCCCACTTCCAGATTCACTATCTCCACCTCTTCCAACCTTCTCTCTCTCTCATTTTCTTCATTCATCAGCTCCTCAAAGTACTCCATCCACCTTCTCAACACACTCTCCTCGCTCGTCAGCACATTCCCATTTGCGTCCTTTATCACCCGAACCTGCAGCACATCCTTCCCAGCTCGGTCCCTCTGTCTTGCCAATCGGTATAAATCCTTTTCCCCTTCTTTTGTATCCAGCTTCTCATACAGCTCGTCATATGCCTTTTCCTTGGCCTTTGCCACCTCTCTTTTTGCTTTTCGACGCCACTCCTTGTACTCCTGCCGACTTTCTTCATCTCTCTGACTATCCCACTTCTTTTTAGCCAACCCCTTCTTCCTTATACTTTCCTGTACTTCCTCATTCCACCACCAAGTCTCCTTATCTTCCTTCCTCTGTCCAGATGTCACACCAAGTACCTTCCGAGCTATCTCCCTCACAACTTCTGCTGTCGTTGCCCAATCATCCCACCCATCTTTACCACCATCCAGCGCCTGTTTCACCTCCTCCCTAAATTTCACGCAACAGTCTTCCTCCTTCAGCTTCCACCATCTGGTCCTTGGTTCAGCCCTCACTCTCTTCCTCAACCTCACCTCGAAAGTCATCCTACAGACCACCAATCGATGCTGTCGAGCTACACTCTCCCCTGCCACAACCTTACAGTCACGAATCTCTTTCAGGTTGCATCTCCTACTTAAGATGTAATCCACCTGTGTGCACTTTCCTCCACTCTTGTACGTCACCCTGTGTTCCTCCTTCTTCTTGAAATACGTGTTTACCACTGCCATTTCCATTCTTTTTGCAAACTCTACCACCATTTGCCCTTCCACATTTCTCTTGTTGAGACCGTACCTCCCCATCACCTCCTCATCCTCTTTATTACCTTCCCCAACATGACCATTGAAATCTGCTCCAATCACCACTCTTTCATCCTTGGATACACTCTCCACCACTTCATCTAACTCACTCCAGAAATCTTCTTTATATTCCATCTCACACCCCATATGTGGGGCATATGCACTGATGACATTCATCATCACCCCTTCAATTTCCAACTTCACACTCATCACTCGGTCAGACACCCTCCTCACCTCCAATACCCTCTTGACATGATCTTCCTTCAGGATTATCCCGACACCATTTCTCCTCCCATCCACACCATGGTAGAACAGTTTGAAACCACCTCCAATGCTCCTCGCCTTACTCCCCATCCACTTGGTCTCTTGTACACACAGTATGTCCACCTTTCTTCTCTCCATCATATCAGCCAACTCTCGCCCTTTGCCAGTCATCGTCCCAACATTCAGAGTTCCAACTCTCACCTCCACACTTCTACCCTTCCCCCTCTCCCACTGCCTCCAGACTCGCCTTCCCCGTCTCCTTCTCCTCCTTCGCCCAGCAGTAGCACAATTTCCACTGGTACCCTGCTGACCACCGGTACCGGTGGCGGTCGTTGGTAACCCGGGCCTCGACCGATCCGGTATGGAAATTCGTTTTGTTGTCCGCATAATGATTTGGCATAGGTTTTTACGCCGGATGCCCTTCCTGACGCAACCCTGGTCGCCTCTTACGACACACAGGGATATGGTACACCTATTCTAACCGGGGCATACACCGGGCCCAGTACAACTGGTGCTCATTTCGCCGACCTCGGAAGGATGGCAGGCTGAGTCAACCCCCTGGTGTTTTCGACTTGGTTTATATATATATATATATATATATATATATATATATATATATATATATATATATATATATATATATACATATATATACATATATATATATATATACATACATATATTAATTCAGTGTCCCAACGGGGCTTGAACTCAGGACCTCTTGGGTCCCAAGCCACTGCCCTTACCACTGCGCCAACACCAGGCTATATATATATATATGTATAACAACATATATATATATGTATATATACATATATATATATATATATATATACATATATATATATATATATATATATATATATATATATATATATATATATATATATATATATATATATATATATATATATATATATGTATGTGTATGTATATATATATATATATATATATATATATATATATATATATATATATATATATGTGTATGTATATATATATATGTGTATGTATATATATATATATATATATATATATATATATATATATATATATATATATGTATGTGTATGTATATATATATATATATATATATATATATATATATATATATATATATATATATATATATATATGTATGTGTATGTATATATATATATATATATATATATATATATATATATATATGTATGTGTATGTATATATATACACACAGTCAAAGCTCGTTACTATGCCACCTCGCTTCTATGCCACTCTCGCTATTATACCACTTTTGCTCGGTCCCGACAAAATTCAATACAAAATAAATTTACTATGCCACCCCCTACTCTCGCTACCATGCCACTACTGTGTGACTGTTAAAAGGCACGAGTCGTGAAAAAGTCTGTATTGCGCAGTGCTTGATTATCACACTCACGTCCAAAGGCGAAGCGACAAACTACAGTCCAGCTGCGCACAACATAACTCAATACGTACGCGCATAGTCAGACTGTGTCAAAATACGCGATTCTTCTCCCCGATGCCAGCCACAACAAGCCAATCACAACACGCACAACGAGACACAAAAAAGCGCGAGCACACACACAGACACGCAGGCACACGTACAACAGTGACATCATTTTTTTTCAAATTCAGCCCATAATGTCAGCTCAGAAACGCAAGCGAACCGACTTTACGCTGAAGGAGAAGAAGGAGATCATCGATGCCGCGAAGAAGGAGCCGAATCAGTCCAAGTTGGCCAGGGAGATTAGCAAGAAATGGGGCGTCGAAGTTAAGAGAACCACCGTGAAGGGCATTCTCAGCAAGAAGGATGCAATCGATTTCCATCGAAGCGCATGAAGTTGACGCAGGCTCACGACCCGAAGCTTGATGAGGGAGTGCTCATGTGGCTGAAGCAATCAAGAGGACAGAATGTGCCTGTCAGCGGCGATCTGATCAAGGAGAAGGCGATGAAACTGGCCGAGCTGATGCACATTCCAGACTTCATGGCGAGCGACGGTTGGTTGGGCAATTTCAAGAAGCGCCACGGCATCACGTTCAAGACAGTGCAGGGCGAAGCTGGAGCGGTGGATTCGCAATCCCTTCTTGAGTGGCAACAACAGGTTCTCCGGCCCTTACTCGGGCAGTTCTCTGCAGACGACGTCTTCAACCTGGACGAGACTGGACTCTTCTGGCAGCTGCTTCCGAACAAGACCATGGCTTTCAGGGGAGAGCGGTGTACTGGAGGAAAGAAAAGCAAGCAAAGGATCACTCTTCCGGTTGGGGCAAACATGAGCGGCAGCGAGAAGTTCCCTCTTCTGGTGATTGGCAATTCCAAGAAACCCCGTGCCTTCAAGAACAAAGAGATCCCGGTCAAGTACAAGGCGAACTCGAAGGCGTGGATGACGGCGGAGCTTTTCGAGGAGATGTTGCGTGCGTGGGACGGACGACTCGGCCAGCAGGGACGCAGAGTGCTGGTCTGTCTCGATAACTTCTCTGGCCACCCTCAAGAGCTCGAGCTGAACAACATCCAACTGGTCTTCTTCCCACCCAACACGACAGCCAATTCGCAACCAATGGATCAGGGAATCATAGAGAACCTCAAGTGCCACTACAAGAAGCTCCTGCTATGCCGCCGGCTTGAAACCATAGACGAGGGAAAGGAGTTCAAGTTCACGTTGCTCAACGCTCTACACGTCGCCCGGCGTGCTTGGGAGCAGGTCGGCAAGTCGACGATCAGGAACTGTTTCGCGAAGGCCAAGTTCATCGAAGAGGAGATCCAAACTGAGCCACAGGATGTGGAGCTGCCCGACATCTGGGAAGCTCTGCCTGCTGAGGAAAAGATGCACGAGAACGAGGAGATCGAGCTGTCTGACTTTCTCGAAGCCGACGAGCGCCTCGCGACTGGCGGGTATTTCACGCTGGAGGAGATTGCGGAGGAGATTCTGTGCAGTGAGGAGCCGGTGGACAGAACAAGTATTTGATACACTGCTGATTTTGCAGGTTTTCCCACTTACAAAGCACGTAGAAGGTCTGTAATTTTTATCATAGG
>NC_140966.1:80212138-80252138 GCF_056783735.1 Eptatretus burgeri
ACTACATTACTGGAAACATGGGGCACTACAACCGCACCGCCGTGCTCTCAGCAATGATGCAACCAGTAGCCCAGGTTGCATCTAATAAATAAATGTCATCGTGTGTGTGACACTAATCACGCCAAAACTACTGCGCCAATTGCCACCAAACTTGGCACATGGACCAAGTTCGACCTCATGCTGAACATAGGCGATTTGGTTTCATCTGTAGTCGTGGGTGTTCGGGAGGGAAGGGTGACAAAATTTTTCTAAGTGAGTGTGTCTCGTGTCCCACCACCTGTTGGTGGTGGCAGAGGGTATTGTAAGTCATCTGTGGAGATAACTTGCATTTTGCACTGTTTACATCCCCAGAGAGTGGGAAGCCCTCATGCCAACCTCCACTAATAAGGGGAAGCAGTGGAAGGGGGGGGGAGGTGGGAGTCCGGAGGGAGGGGAAGGAGTGGGGTGGGAATTCGGAGGAAGGGGAGGAGTGGGAGGGGGTAGGGGGTGAAGTGGGAGGAGGAAGGGGAAGGGATTGAGTGTGAGTCTAGAGGGAGGGAGAAGAGACTTTGCAACGCTGGGCATCCCTGCTTGTACAAAATAATCCTTACTATAAATCACGGACTGGTGTGTTTGTGTTTGTTTGTTTGTTCGTCGCACAACTCCTCCAGTTCTGGCCAGATTACATCCAAACTTTCTGGATAGTATCAGCCTGGCCCCAGTTCGTATTTCGGGGTGTTCTTGCCTTTTCCGGTGGTCTTGGGGGTGAGGGATGGGATGCAAATTATTTACGTAAATGTGTATCATGTAGTACCGCCTACAGGTGGGGGAGGTTATAAGTCTCCACCATTTACAGTGCTATATTCCTCTCCCCACGCTTTCCTGTACAGTGAGGTGTTATGAATTATGAGCAGAAGCTATATTTTTGCATCAGGCAAGTAACCCGGGTTATTTTTGTTTTACGTATACAGAGTTGTCAGTTGCCTATACACCACCTAAATAAAGGTATGCGTGAGATGAATGTGTTCCATGTGTGGAACAAGATCGCCCGTAGGGCGGGTACCCTGCTCATGATAATAATGAAACTGTATATGCAATCAACATTGGGGATGCATGAAGTATGCAATGATTTTTTTTGATTATGACCCACAGTTCATTCCTCAGGGTGTGGAGACTTCGGGTCACACAGGTCAAAAAGGAAAAATAATATTTTAACACAAAATTTGACGTTGGGTCAATCCTGATGGAACTTTTTGCCATCTTTCAACTTTGCGTTCGGTGCGAAGTCGCATGGAAGTTTGGGATGGCACGCCATTGACTTCACTCTAGTTTCTATTTACAACCTCCTTTGCTTTTCTTCCTTTCCATTTTTATCACTTCTTTTTAAATTTCTACGAGCATAACCCGCACTCTGCGTGACATGTTGGGGTGGGTGTGTTTGAGAAAGGAACTGATGCAGAGTATCAATAGTAATTTTACTTTAATGCAGTAAGTGGAATACGATTTCACTGTTTCAGAACCATTTTATTTACTTTTTTTGTACCATGCACCTCATAGGGTCTTTGAGATAATGTAAGCCGAATATCACTTTACTCGAGCGCAGAACAAAGTCGAAGATAGCGCGACACGAAACCACAAACTCGGAAATAATATATAAGATGCCCACATACCAGCACATCCTTTGTGTATGTACTATGTTAATGGTCTATAGGCCAAATACACTGTATACATATATATCTATATTGGGTGGTCTCTAGTCTACCGTTATTCTCAGGTTTTCCGTCTGTCTGTATGTATTTAATGGACAGCTTCGGAGGCCAGAGGAGTCAACCGATTTTGATGAAACTTGACTGGTAGGTTCATACCAGGATCGAGTTGTATGATTTTGAGAACCGTTGCTATGGACGCCACCGTTGTCGAGCAATGGAACTTTGAAATTTTTGAAAAAAAACGAAAAATATTTTTATTTATATTTTTTTCAGAAATCGGCTTCCGCGCTTTTATGCGCACTTTAATCAACCTCTTTGTCAAAAATTTTCAGCCCGATCCGTCAAAAACTGTATGACTAGTATGAAATTATATAGCGACCACCCATGTCGCCTACCTGTGTGTGTGTGTGTGTGTGTGTGTGTGTGTGTGTGTGTGTATATATATATATGTGTGTATATATATATATATATATATATATATATATATATATATATATATATATATATATATATGTATATATATGTATATATATATATATATGTATATATATATATATATATATATATATATATATATATATATATATATATATATATATATTGTTTTGGTTTTGGAAAACTTACCCCAGTGGAAGAGCATATATGGATGCGTAGGTGACCCGAGGATCAGTTATTTCATTAGTCTTTGTAACGGTAGTACTTTGTCCATTGTCAAAGGGCTGTTTTGGGGGCATACATTGAGGGGTAGAGGGGTGGGGGAGAGGGAGGGAGAAAGGAGGGTCAATGGAGGGAGGGAGGGGGATAGGGAGGATTGGGGTGGGGGGGTGGCGGAGGAAGACATCTTCTTCTCTATCCATCCTGTCCACCTCATTCTTCTCTACCCCATTGTTTATCCAATTCTCCCTCTATTTTGTCCTTCAACTCCACTGTTGGTGTTCACCCTTGCTACTATTCCTTTTATGCTGTTGTGTCCTGATCTGTTTCGTGTTCTCGCTCTTCCACAAGCTTTAACTCTGCATAAAAAGAAGTCGTGACGAGGTTGACATCCATTGTAAGGCTTCATGGGCCAAATTGTCTCTGCTGTGTTGAATTTCCTTGGAAGGGAAGCAATCTACTATATTTTGTTGACCATGGTGTCTGTCCATGAATTCGTCTGTCTCCCGTTTATGGCGGCCACTTCTCGCGCTGCGTTGAAAAGCTCAACATTCTCATCGGAAATGATGGGAGAACTGGCATGGGTCATGTTGATGCCACATTTTATTTAACAGCCAGGATATTTTGCCCTCTTCTTAGACAAATCCAACCTCCATCGCCCTATGTTTCACCACCATTTTGCGATGACAGGTTAATTATCGCAAAGCTTTGATTCTAAGGGAAACCAAGAGTGCAACACAATTGACTATTTTAAAGTCCATGAAATATTATTTAAATTGATAAATTAACTTAAACTTTTCCGTCACTGGTGACGGATACATTTGCTAGCTTTTCCTGTCACTTGGGCAGGTGCTCTTCGAAGTATGATATTTTCCAAGTCTAAAAAAGGCATAACTGTGTGAAAAATTGACGAAACATCCTGAAACTCGAACTTTTTCTGTAACTTATCATCATAAACCCATGTAGCAAGTTTCAATTGAATATTACAGGGTGTGGGGGGAAAAAAAAGTCGGAAAAACCACATGGACAGATGGAGAGCAACCCAATAGTCCTGGTGAAACCTGTAGGGGACTAATAATAATGCCCCTTGTACAATAAGATTGGAATTTAGAGTCGCCTGGGGACATTGATGCACGTTGGCATACGATCTTTCTGCAAAGTGCCATGCCATTTTTACTGTCCACAAGTGTATGCTAGCAGGTAGGAAGGCAGTTTATAGTCATGGTGAGAATAAATCCCAGAATAGACTCCTCAAAGGGGATTGCATTTCCTTTGAACTTATTCTGTCCTTGTACCTCATTCATTCACTGTATCTGGCTCATTCAGGAGGTTTTAGATATTTATAACAAACCACACGTTTGTTGTGTTATTTGTCAGCCATAAGAGCAATTTCGAGGTCATATTATTCAATCATTTATATGCTTTCCCATTGATAAAGAAGGCATTGTGCTTTTTAAAAATCTAATAAAATCTGAGCCATGGTTCAAAAGTAAAAAGTTCCAAAGTCCACCTCCATACTCATTGTGTAGCGATGATGTAAGCGGAGTGTCCCATTGGAGATTACCAATTACCTGGAGAGAGAATGACAAATCAAACTGCAATTCGGTCCTCAAATTGCCTGGTTCTAAGCTTTAGCTTTCACGATAAAATACAGCAAATTGAGAAATAGTCGTGGGAGCATACTAACAACCAGAACAGACTGACATCCTTAACATCCAGCACTCATAACCATCACACATTAACAACTCGAACAGAATAACAGCTGTGAGATACAAACAAGTGGAACAGCCAAACAAGTGCAACAGACTAACAATCATTTCAGATTAACAACCATAATGTACAAACAACTGTACCAACGAGATATATGCTCACTCCTCCCCGTGTATGCTCCCTTACCTCTTTCTCCTCCCAAAGCTGCCCCCCCCCCAGACTCCTCCAACATTCCTCTCTCCTCCTTACTCCTCTCATCCTCCATTCTTTACCAACACTGTAACATACTAACAACGACACTAAACTAACAAGTGTAGCACAATGATACGCAAGGAACTTTGGTGCAGGAGGAGGTCATTCGGCCCGTCATGCAGACACTACATTCCCAGCAGCTGCACCTATCCAGATTCAGCTACCTACCATCCACACAAGCCAACTTTCCCATACCTCTCCATCTCCAATGCATCTAGGTACCAATCTAAATCCAACTTTAACATTTTTTTTAACACCCCTCTGCTGCCGTTAGGTTTCCGAGGAGACCATTCCATGCATTAGTAGGCTGCAACCGGAAACAACAAATTTTGCTCAGAAAATGGATTTAGCTCCCATCTCTCAATTCCACGATTTCTATACGGTTTTGGATAGCTGACAATTTGCCTGGCCGAGTGTAAAAAGTATAACTGAATTCCTGCCAGTTATTTCATAAAGAGGGGTCAAAGGAGGTCATGTTGAGTTGAAAAGTGTCATTTTGAGCCCTGATGGCAACTTCTCGGTGCAGTATTTTCCCTATGAAATGTATTTGGGGCTCAGTATTTCTGGACAAGTATGGACATTCTTGGGTACTCCTGGCAAACTGATTTTGAAGGCTTTGAGTGGTATATACTTGATTCAGTAAAATTGTGACATTGACACTTGTCAAAAATATTGTAACACTGTAGGTTTGTATAACTTTGAAATTAAATATCTCCAACAAGATTTGAGATAAACCTTACAAAATCGGTGATCCGTTGGTATGCAGATAAAACTACTCGAGAAAAAAGTTTGACATCCGTCGTCGCAGAGGCGACAGCAGGGGGGCACCAACAAAAATAATTCGGGAGCTTATTATTGGGACCAGGTTGTTATCCAGGTGGAGCAATGTGGCATCTTTTCTGGAAAGCCTGTGTCATGTGCTCTGATGAAATATACCCATATAACAGGACTTTATCTACTCTTGGACATTGAACCAGTATTAATAGAGCATCTCATGATCATATTTTATTGGCAAACACATTACATTTTCCATCACACTCATCAAACTTTATGATGCCTAATAAAACCGATCATTATATATGCAGTAACACTGGGACACAAATTCATCATTATGTACGTTATATTATATTCTATCAATTTATAGTATCTAGTATGCAGTAACACAAATGGATGCAAAAAAATACCGCCATTTCAGATAAATCATCGAAGTCATCAGCCCCATCGTCGTCAACATTGACACCCCACCATCCCACAGGTGCTGTTCTTGGTCAGTGGTGGTATAATTTTTACAATTCTTACACCCACACAAATCGTTACATGACACACCTGATCTTTGACATGAGCACAGTCCTCCTTTACAATGAGTTTTCACACTGTTACAATTAACATTCTCTTTGAGAATACACTCTAGGGCTGGGTCCATTGTCATCCATGTGATAGACAGTTCATTATTTGATACACTGTCCATCCATGTCCATCGGGGGATGGGGGATTTATCACATCAGGAAATGACCTTTAGAAGCCAAGTCAACAATATCTTGGCAGATTGATGTCAATGTGACATTGGTGTCTTGATCTATCTCGACAAAGTTTGTCATTTTTGGATCATCTGACAGTCAAACACTCCAGACAAGGAGGTTATACAGTTTAATGGGGATGGTATCTTCAGCAGATGCAAACGTAAGATCTATGGCAGTCGCTGGCCATGGATAGTGCAGAGCAGGTGTTCTTTGCAAGGCATTATTTATGATGAGCGCTGCTTTGTGGATGTGCAAAGTTTCATCAGATAGGTGCTGTCTGCTCAATGATGACTTTTTTCAGTCTCAATGGCATGATTTTTGAGACCATTTTCCGATGGCTACCAATTAATGATACCAAGTGATATTCACTGCACAGGTGCATTTACCTGAAGTCTGTGAAGGTAGGTCGTTCTCTTTCAGTGCATTTCAAGAATAAAGTGATGAGCTTGGTCATCCAGAATATTTCATGATTCTTGATTAGTTCCTCCTTTATGACCAGACTGCCAAATGAAGTGTAGGCTGTGGCATAGTTGGCAATGAAATGATGTAAATATATTATCAGATCATGCCCATCCTTAATCTTAGACATAAACTTACTGTTGCATTCAATATGATAATTTTACCTCCCAGATGCAGGTCTTGGTTTCTGTTTATTCAACAGGAATCCACAATATTTCTTGTTGCAATGTTTATGGTATCTCACTTCAAGGGTGACAGTCTTTTTCTCTGATATACATCAGAATGCTTTCAAGTTGTTTCAGTGCTGCAGCTCCAGTAGTTTTCCTGAAAAGTCATCCAAGTTGACATAAATCATTTCCAATTACCCTTTTAATTAATTCAGGAAGTTTAATAGTTTAACACTCTTGGAAGATTTCCTGGTTAATTTAATTACCTGCTGTCAGTATCTCGGCTCACATTAAGGTATCTTTCGTTGTTTTATGAGGCACTCCCATGAGGCATTCCACCTTCTTGCAAATTGTGCACACTGCAGGCACCTCGAGACATCGACTCGGGCATGAAGGCTCCATCGTGAATGTTATTTATTCCATGGGCCTTGCTTGGGATGAAGAAGGTATGCAGAACTAGAACATTCAACTCTGTCCTTTCAAACTCAGATGAGGTTGACCACAGCTTCCTGTTCAGTCGCTTTTTCTCATGAAGTTTGATCAAAGGCTTATTCGTAAAATGCCGATAAGGCCAAATAATAATAAAAAAGTACCAGTCGATCGTCCTGGTTTTTTTTTTTTTTAAAGGAAGGAGGAGGCCCTTTTTATTTGTTACTTGCCATTCTTTTTTTTAAGTGGCTGCCACCTTTTAGTACCCAACACACCAATTTTTACCTCCCCACCTCCACCCCACCCCCCCCAAAGAAAATTACATGAGTCATGTACCAGACATGTCAGTTTTCTACCCCCAAACAAATAAGAAGTGGGTCATGTGCCCGACACATCATATACACACTCACTAGGCCTGTTAAAAATACAATCCACAGTTCTAAACAAATATATAATAAATGTATGACAAAATCGAAAGCACCACACACTTTGTGCATATTGAAATTGGTGGCTATGCCATCTTTCCATATAGATCTACAGTAAACATTTAATACACATCTTTACATGTGTGGGATCTGGACTCACCAGCACTCCCTGGTCCAACTACCCACCATCTAAATCGGACAAAATATCACAGAGAGCGTTGCCCATCAAAAACTATTCCCGTCGCTCGTCTAGAACTGTTCATGTCCGAATTTGCAAACAGTTGAAAACCATCTTCAAACATAGGGGCAATACCCATGGGCGCTCACCTGGTAGCAGCTGGATAAGATAACTAGGGAACGAATGGTAGGCATGGATGATCCACAAAAAATGTAATGGAGAAGAAAGTAAATACCTGTGGATTTCTTTTTACCCCTCAGCCTAAATTGGCTAAGGGGTATTGTCGTCATAGGCGTTGTCCGGCGGGCGTCCGGGCGTCCGTCTGTCAACTTTTGGTTTCCGACAATTTCGAGGAGAACGCCTTGTCCGATGAAATCCATTTTTGCAGGGTATATTGGGGTTGAGTAGAGGAAGTTCCTTTCGAAAATGGGCGCGCTGCGATTTTCAATGTGGCCTCCATGGCAGCCATCTTGAAATTGGTTTCCGTCGATTTCGAGGAGAACGCCTTATCCGATTAAATCCATTTTTACAGTGTGTGTTGGGGCTGGGTAGAAGAAGGTTCCTTTCGATAATCAGTGCGATGCGATATCCAATATGGCGGCTAGGGCAGCTATCTTGAATTTGGTTTCTGGAAAATAACTTGAGAACGGCTTGACAGATTGATTTTATTTTCATGGGGGTATAATGGGCGTGGTTCGAGGAAGATTCCTTTCGATATACAGGACAATCCGATATCCAATATGGCGGCTGGGGCAGCCATCTTGAATTTGGTTTCCAGACAATAACTTGAGAACGGCTTGACAGATTGATTTTATTTTTATGGGGGTGGTTAGAGGAAGGTTCCTTTCGATATACAGCACAATCTGATATCCAATATGGCGGCTATGGCTGCCATCTTAAATTTGGTTTCCGGACAATAACTTGAGAACGGCTTGACTTATTGATGTAATTTTTGTGTGATTATAATGGGGGTGTTTAGAGGAAGGTTCCTTTCGATATTCAGCGCAATCCAATATCCAATATGGCGGCGAGAGCAGCCATCTTGAATTTGGTTTCCGGACAATAACTTGAACGGCTTCATACATTGATTTTACTCTGGCGAGGTATAATGGGGTTGAGTAGAGGAAGGTTCCTTTCCAAAATGGGCATGCTGTGATTTTTCACTGTGGCTGCCATGGCAGCCATCTTGAAATTGGTTTCTGTCATTTTTGAGGAGAACGCCTTATCCGATTAAATCCATTTTTGCTGGGTGTGTTGGGGTTGAGTAGAGGAAGGTTCCTTTCGAAAATAGGCATGCTGCGATTTTCAATATGGCCACCATCTTGAAATTGGTTTACAACAAGGGGCTGAGGGGTAACACCCGCTTTGCAGTGCTATTTTTAATGCTGTGAACAAACTTTCATACATCACAGTTGATAAAGGTTGGGGTCAAGTTTCATCGAAATTGTGTGTGTACTTTCTGAGAAGAAAGCAAATACTTATTTTGTGGGAACCCCCCGTCGAACCCCTTAAACCCCAATCTTTTGAATGTCTTGAACAAACTTTAGTACATCATGGGTGATTAACCTTGCGTTAGTACCCTGGGGTGTTTGGAAACCCCAATTTTTTTAAATGTCCCGTTTTCTATAGATGTGCGCACTAATATCCATTTTCTCCGCAATAGCTTCATGATTCTGTATGTTGAGTGCACCCAAAATTTTTCTTGGTCCTGTGGGAACTCTTGTGAGAGGTAGACATCATTTTTCAGTGGGCAGAGAGACAATACCTCAGGGTACTAACAAGGTACTGAAAAAATAAGTCTGAAGTTCCTAAGGAATTCTTAGAGACAAAGAACAGATGTAATTATGACAGCATATTTGGTTTCACAGACATAATGACACTAGTTTCATACATCCCGCAGAGTAAGAAGGAGAACAATGTTCTTGTCAGCAGCATGCACTATGATGACAAAATTGACCCAAATTCTGGAGGTAAGAATAAACCAGAAATTATCAAAAAGAAGGTTCCCTGCATTCCCAATGCCCCCACAACCCCACTTGTCACAGGGGACAAAGAGATGTGCATTCTGTCCCAGGTCACGCGATCATAAAGTGAAAACAGTGTGTAACCAGTGTGATAAACATGCGTGTAAAGAACACAGCAAGTTGACTGTCATTTGCATTGAGTGCCAAAATAAATATATCAGGTGATGAAAGTGAGTGATGAGGATGTTTCTGCTGTAGCTAATGAGTTTTGATAAATTTTGTTTTCTATTATTGTCTTGATGTATTTATGTACTCATGTACTATGAAATCAAACTGAAATATCATTATATGTATAATCCTGTATACGTTCATTAAATAAATGAGTTGAACTTCATGATAGTTTTGCTTACATGCTTCATTTTAAAAATCTAAAAGTTGGGGTGCTCAAACACCCCAGGGTACTAACGGTGTAAAAAAAACCCATGGTACTAACGCAGGGTTAACGTGGTGGTCAAGTTTCATCAAAATTGTGTGTGCAGTTTCGTAGAAGAAAGCAAATGCATATTTTTGGGGCAAATCCCCCTTACATCCACTTAGACCCTGATTTCTCTTCTGTCATGAGCAAACTTTGGTACATCACCAGTGATGAAAGTTGTGGTCAAGTTTCAGCAGAATTGTATGTGTAGTTTCTGAGATGAAATCAAATACCTATTTTGGGGAGCAACCCCTGTCGACCCCACTAAGGCCCGACTTTATATTTATTATTATTATTATTATTATTATTATTATTATTATTATTATTATTATTTTGTTAATGCCGTGGAAACACTTTGGTACATACAAGGTGAGGAACGTTGTGGTAAAGTTTCATCAAAATCGTATGTGTAGTTTCAGAGAAGAAGTTGCAAGTATTTGTGGACAAACCAATGGATGAATGGATGGACTGATGGACAGATGATGTGCCATCCCATAAGTTCCCCAGAACTACGTTCCAGGTGAGCTAAAAATAAGGGCAATACCCCTGAGCGCTCACCTGGTAGAATAATGATCCTGAGGAGGAAGTCAGCGTGAGATGGAATTAGAAAAATGTACCAATGAACCAGTGTTATAGCGAATACCTATTTTGGGGGGTAACATCCCCCACCCCCCTCCCCGGTAAATCATCCTTGATCCCGTTTTTTTAAATAGTATGAACAAACTTTGGTACATCATGGTTTATGAAGGTTGTGGTCAAGTTTCAACGAAATTGTGTGTGTTGTTTCGAAGAAGAAAGCAAATACATATTTTGGAGGGCAACCCCCGAAGACCCCTCTAGACCCCAATTTTGTTTTTTTTAATGTCGTAACAAGCTGTAGTGCATTGTGGATGATAAATGTGGTCAAGTTTCATTGTAATTGTGTGTGTAGTTTCAGAGAAGAAAGCAAATACATATTTGGGGGACTGAGGGGGGGCACTCTCCCATATACCCCCTTAGACCCTGATTTTTTTTTTTATTTGGTGAACAAACTTTGGTACATCATGGGATATGAAGGTTGTGGTTAAGTTTCATTGAAATTGTGTGTGTGGTTTCTGAAAAGAAAGCAAATACCTATTTTGGGGGGCAACCTCCGTATATCCCCTTAGGGCCGGTGTTTTTAATACCATGTACAAACTTTGGTATATCCAGGGTGATGAAAGTTGTGGTAAAGTTTCATCAAAATAATATTTGTAGTCTCAGAGAAGAAGTTGCAAGTGTTTATGGACGGACTGACAGACAGACGATACACCATCCCATAAGCTCCACGGAACTACGTTCCAGGTGAGCTAAAAATGAAGCTCAAATCATGAAAATGATTCTGTCCGTTTGCGCAATTTTTCTGCATTTGTCACACAATTTGCTCGTTTTAAAAGCAGTCATATTTTGCATCATTTAAATCTAAGCATGCTCTGAATTTTACTGCAGCGGCTGTGATGGAACGTATATACGCAGACATGTACACAGATCAGTCTTGCTTGCATATCATGCACAGAAATGGAAATCAGCAGTGAAGAGAAGGTGGCAGGACAGCTCTCAGTGCTGCAGCTCGGTAGAAGCTATAAAAACTCAGAATAGACATTGGGAAAATGATCGATTCCTGAATAGTGCAAGAGTCGTACACGAACATATGGATTTTTAAGTGGTGCAAACCATTTAAATATTTGGTATGTCCTGTCTTCCATCCATCCGTCAAAAATGAAGATGAAGAACTTTTCTAACCCACCGTGTTTCATTCCTTTCTAGTTTGTTGTTGTTTTGCTTTTGTTGTGTTGGTTAGTTTTTGTTGTTGTTGTTTAGTTTTTGCGCTTTTGTGATTAGTTTACATCAGGACAGTGAGGTAAGCAAGTAACCATCAGTCCCCCATGGGACTCCTTTTTAAGTGATGCAGCCGCTTCATTGCACAGCTTCCTTCGGACATGGGTGAATTTTTTTTTCTTGAGGGGGTTTATTTGACGAAATAATTTTTTATTTGTTCTCACAGGTAGCATGAAAACCTGCTTCAGCAGGAACGTCACTATACTTGACTTCGACGAGATGCTCATGATTCTTTGCAGTTACGTATTGACAAGCACTGGACATTCCTCCCCACTTCATCAAATATTCGTGATATTTACTCCATCTCTGTGAAGTGAATGGGTCAATAAGGTTATTGTAAACATTTTTTCAGTGCAAAAAGCATTTCAAAGATGATGTTGTCCTCAACATAATGAACCTGTTACGATTGACACAATTGTTCACATCATCTGACACAAGCAAGCACTCTGATTGATCAAGCTTCAAAAAGTAGTGTGCAACCATGCTTCAACATCGAGAAATAGTCCAACCTTAAAGCTTATAAACCATCTACACTGGCAGGAATCAAAAGTTAAACTTTCACTAAATGATACATCTTATCTTGTTCTCTGAATGCTAATATTTATATTTTAGATCTTTGACCTCGGAACGAAACTGA
Organism: Eptatretus burgeri; assembly: GCF_056783735.1. Classification (NCBI taxonomy): domain Eukaryota; kingdom Metazoa; phylum Chordata; class Myxini; order Myxiniformes; family Myxinidae; genus Eptatretus; species Eptatretus burgeri. The sequence goes on from NC_140966.1 coordinate 80,224,554, forward strand.
ACGATAAATGGTCTCAGGTTGCAACCACTAACCACTCTGACTGAAAGACCCACTGCCTTAAAACTGTCCGATAGACTAACAATGATAACAGACAAACAGCATCATATACAGGGTGTGCCAAGAAAAGGTAAACCACGTCAAAACTTTTTTAACCAAAGAATTGAGTAATAAAACAAAAAAATTAACTGAGAAAATGAAAACCAAATCATGGAGAACTGAAACTCGTTGTGCGTTAATGCATTTATAGTTGAGGTGTTCGATGTGAGCACCCCCACGCACACAACATGCATTCACACGAATTGTGAAGTTTTCAATGACGTTTCTGCAAGTTTTAATGGTTACTGTCTGCACATAATCCTCAACTGCTGCTTTCAGATCAGGTTGAGATCTGGGGTGTTCCTTGTAGACATTATCCTTACAAGTTCCCCAGAGGAGGAAATCCAGCGGATTGAGGTCGGGGTTGCGTGGAGACCATTCATTTTCCAAAAGCAAACTGAGAACTTCTTGTCCGAATTTTTGAAGCAGAAAGGCAATTGTTTCGTTGGCTGGATGCGGGGTATCACCATCTTATATGAACCACTGTCGCTGGAGGGCTGCAGTGCTCATCGATTGCTTCAAGTCTTTGTAAAATGTGTTTACAATCGACCGGTATTGTTCTTGATTGGTAACCGTTTTTGTCTTCATACCAATACGGCCCAAACACACTTTCAGACCATTAAGTGACCTCTCTTCAACCTCATCTGGGTGTTGACTTCCCCAGATAATGTTGTTGTTTGAATTTACAGCACCATTGATGTGAAAGTGTGCCTCGTCATGAAACCACACATCGCGAATCCAGTTTGGGTTTGCCTCAATCTTCTGCTGCAGCATCTCATACATAGCGACTGGTGCTGCTTTATCTCCATCGGTGAATTTATGGGCTGTTGTGATGTGGTAAGGAAAGAGGTTTAAATGTTTCATTGTTCTTCTGATACTGCTGGGAGTGAGACCCAGTTCAGCCGATCTTTGTCGATGCAATTTCTTTGGACTTTGCGTGACTGACTCACAAACTCGTTCCATGTTTCTTTCACGCCGTACACTTCTTGGGCGACTGGACCTTCCATTGTTAATGTTGAGAATCATCCCTTCACTTTTGAACTTTTTCACAAGTTTCCAAATGGCTGGCTTGCTTGTTTCTGGGATGCACTCCATATTCAGTACAGAACCTCGTCTGGACGGAAGAAATTGATTTGGTCTCAAAATACCACTTGACAATGTTTACTCTTTGCTCCGTAGAAAACGTCATTTTTCTGGAAGAATACTTTGGTTATGCTTTAATGATTTCTCCAAAGATCATTGATCACTCCTGCAAAACAAAAAAAAAATTAACGTAATGACTAAAAGTACAAAGGTTATTTGAAGCGGTTAACCTTTTATTGACACACCCTGTATGAACAAGTAAAAAAAAACATAAAATGCCAGAGCCCCCGTTATTTTAGTAATTTTTCTGTATGGTGTTAAAGGATAAACACATATTTATGTACAACGAAAATGGCCGCCAGTCTACAAGTCGGCAATCTTTGATCAGATCGCAAAATAAAGTGAGGGGCACGTGTATGCCATCATATACTGAGCCTATGCCAAGTTTGAACAAAATCGGACCATACATGTCTGAGAAATCGTTGGGGACACATTTAAGTCACAAAATGGCCGCCAGTCTACCATCTTGTATTTTATCTCGAAAAAAAATAACGTGCATACATTCATTGTCTGGGTGCGAAGTTTGAATAACATCGGTAAATGCATGTCTGAGAAATGGTTGAGGACATGTTCAACATCGGGTTTTTTACAACTAAAATGGCCGCCAGTCTTCCAGTCGGCCATCTTTGATCAGATCGTAAAAATTTAGTTAGATGCAAGTGTATGCTGTCAGACTGTGCTTGTGCCAAGTTTGAACAAAATCGGACCAAGCATGTCAGAGAAATGTTTGGGGACAAGTTTAATAAACTAAATGGCTGCCTGTCGGCTATCTTGGATCTGATCTCGAAAAAAAAAATGACGTGTTTATGTAAGCCATCATTTATTATCTGTGTGCCATGTTTGAATGAGATCGGTTTATGCATTTCCGAGAAATAGTTGAGAATATGTTCGACACCGTTTTTTTTTTTTGTTTTGTTTTTTTTTTACAACTAAAATGGCCGACAGTCCGCCATTTTGGATCTGATGTTGAAAAAAATTACGTACATATTATGTATAGCATCGTGTGTTGTCTTTATGCGAAGTACAAATAAATGTCCGAGATATGGTTGCGGAAGCACACACGTACGGACACGAAAATCGAGACCAAATCCATAACCCTCGTTTCGGATCAAGTTCAACGGGGGATAATTAGGGTAACAGATTAGCAACTGTCACAGACTCGCAACCATCATAGAATAACATACGTCACAGACTACCAACCAGCCATCATAGACTAACAACCCATCATAGACCAGCAACCATCACACACCAACAATTATAACAGACTAACAACTATACCAAACTAACAATAATAACAGACTAACAATTATACCAAACTAATAATTATAACAGATTAACAACAATGTCAAACTAACCATTATAAGAGAATAACAATTATAATGGACTAATGATTATGACAGACTAACAATTATTTCAGACTAATTGCAACAGACTTACAGTTATGCTAAACTAACAATTATAACAGACTAACATTTATAACAGACTAACAATTATGCCAAATAAACCATTATGTCAAAATTTCCAGTTTTTCCTTCTTGGAGTTTCCTTCTTTATCCATTTTGCCAACCCCATGCATGCGTCCTATTTTTATCTGTTACATCCTGATCCGTTCAGTGTACTAACTCTTCCACGAGCCTCGACTTTGTATCCAAAAAAAAACGACTGTAACAGATGAAAACCATGGTATATTTTACAGATGTCATCAACATCCTGGTACATCTTATGGATAATGTTTTTAACAAGCAAGTACATTTCCAGTATTCCAATATCAGCATCCTGGTGTTGGTTTTGAGTCGATTAATGAGAAATGTTGTTTCAAAATCCACTCTCATCAAACCAATTTGCAACTCCGTGGCCATTCCACATTGAACAATGTCTTATGGCATAAACCATTGTCGCATATCCAGAGCTCGTGTGAGAGTTTTCTCACTTACACCATCGTAACTTTCTCCTGTTTTCACAGTTATTTACAAGAAACGTTCAAAAATCGGATGAATGAGATACTCAAGACTTTTGAAGGAACGTTCGCATGTTATTTTTCAATCTTCACTCCATCAACGTATGATGAAACATGAAAAAAAAATTAATAAACGTAGGCCTTTTTTGGACGACTGGGAATATCTCGTTCTTAGAACATTTTGAATGCCCCTGGTAAGTCCAAACATTTATTTCTTTCCAGAGCCTTCGTTAAGATTGATGTACTGTATGTATTCAGTGCAATGGTGTACCAAAACGAACTTCTTTTTTCCATCAACATCTGGTTTCCCCCAACGTTGGAATCCAATGGACTTTGAGGGCTGGATAGACCGTTTTCCATGAGTGCGCATTGAGACCACATGAATTTTCTCTTGTTTTTCTTTTTACCCTCCATTCACCAAGGCGATGTCCTCAGTGCCCTCTTTTTTTAAATTGCATTTTCCAAAACAGCTGGTGAGCACATTTACTGGTCGGTCCTCTGCAGACATTAAACAGGGTAAAAAGTGACCAGATTTCGGTATGAGGAAAGGGTGATTTTAGAACATGCAACGACAGCTATTTCGTGATTTCACAGCCACAGAAACTTCAGAAAACCCACTCGAACTGGCTACAAAACAGACAAAAAGTTAGAGTGATGGAGGCTAGTTTAACATTTTCACTTTGCACTTCACGTGTTGTAAAATTGTAGATGATGTATGGTTATTTTGCTTGCTATCTGACAGTCATGTTTATAATGTGCACGTGCATTTCTCACAAACCTTATGGGGAATTATATTTTTTGTATACATACATTTAGAGCCCTCCTAACAGCTTTGCCCTCCCTCCTCCCCATGTATGCTCCTTGCATGCCCCACCCTTCCCAAAAGCTGTCATCTTCAGACTCCTCCCACATTCCTCTCTCCTCCTTTCTCCTCTCGTCCTCCATTATTTACCTTTTCTGAATTTTTTAATCGAGCCCCCCCCCCTTCACCTTGTTTACCTAATAAATAGATTACCTCTAACCTACTAAATGATGCAGTTTCTAACTTTCCTCCAAAATTGTTTTTGTGGCTAAGCCAGCTTGCAGCACACAATGCTTGTTCCATCCTGGAACCAATCCAGTTCTCACCCAAGCACTTTTGCCATTTTGGCCAAGTTCCCTATCGCAGCTGTGCTATCATTGTTTACCACGAACCCGACTGCATGCATATACCATGAACCTTCATCAACCGTTATGAACGGATGGGTGCCATCTTTCCAGGTGCACCTGTGTGACCACCTGTACACCATGAACACAAGTGAAGCTTGAAATATGAAGCGTTCTTTGAACCCATGCGTGGCATGTACTCATGTCTTTGGATATGGAATGGATATGAAAAAAAAGAGTGTGCTGTGGTCAAGCAGTTTACGTGTTTGTACACTTCACAAATAAATATTACTAGAATGTAAGACGTGTATAGATACCGGCCTAGCTCTGCATTTAGGTAGCGATGAGGGGGGAGTATTAATGGGATAATCATCACAGCCTTTTTAGATGCTAAATTCCAAATAATATACAACAACACACTAAGAGGATAGTCATCCTTCTTCGACTCGAATGTGGACATGTTTGAACGTATCATCGGAACAATAATTTTGTTGTTGCCTCAAATATTTTGTTGCTTTTTTTATATGAGGGGTATCATGTGAAATATACATTCAGGGTGACATATAACCTTCTACACTATCAAAATGTAAATGAAATATTAAGGCTAAATTTCAAGATGTGTTGATAAAACCAGAATAAAACCAGATCAACTAGAATGGCACTTGGGTGAGTGCATACCTCTGCCAGGATAAACAGTTTACATTTTGTATACCACTCACAGGCTGGATCTGGATACGGATCTTCACACAAGTCAAATAAATTCTTCCTTGTCACACACCAAACCTCCCCAAATTTCGTCTGAATCTGTCAACTTCTTGAGATATTCTATTCACAGACAGACAAACAGACAAACAAACAGATAGACAGATAGACAGACAACGGTGAAAACATAACCTCTGTCCACCTTCAGTGCCAGAGGTAATGAATGGTGTCGAAAGTTGTTTTGTCCTTTATGAAAGAAATTTGTTCAAAGACAACAACTCCTAAGGACAAAAACATCAGCTCAGCATTTTAACAACTATCTTGGACATGTACAGTACTTCTTTTTTGAGCATTTAGACAAAGTCTTTTGAACTTGTATGTCTCGCTGTCAGCCATGATGTCTCCTGGGCTGACCAAATAGCAAAGCCAGCCTCCAAATTCAGCCAAAGGCTGAACATTCTCCGTGTTCCAATTCATTACTTGAAAAATTGGAATTGATCACAGCCAACAAGGTGAAGAAGAACTTTGTCTCCCAAGGAATACTGGATACCATTAACCAGAGTCGCAGGGCCAGGCTTAATGGCAGAGCTGAGCTGTTCAGGGAGTTGAGGCATAAAACTGTACATGTGCTGAGGGAAGACAAGGAGACTATGTGCGAGGAATCTGTGAAAGGATGGAGCATCACCTGTGGTCATGTGATTCTCATCCTGCTTGCAGAGAAATTTGTGCATTGCGTTCCTCCAAGCCCATCCATTGGTGTACTGCAGTTCGAGCGGAGGATGGTGGCCCTGAGGAGTCCGAAGTGAGGCTCCGCTGGGCCAGGTACTTTGAGCACTTGTACCTGGAAGACCCACCAGCTGTGAAGTTGGATGTCAGGGGTGTTACTATCCCTAAAACTGACCCTCCAATCAACTGTGAACCACATTCGTTTGGGGAAACATGGGCTGTGGTGAACCAGTTGAAATGGGGTAAAGCTCCTGGGATCTGTGGCACCCATGCTGAACTTCTCAAGGATGTTAGAAATGCTGTACTCATGTCATTGCATGCAGTTCTGTGTTCTGTTTGGAGCACAGGTATCATCCCAACTGGCTGGAAGAGGGGCCTTGTTGCCCCTCTCTGGAAAGTGAAGGGTGATCGCCACGACTGAGAGGTGATGCTGCTCTCAGTGCCGGGCAAGGTCTTTGCTCGGATAATTCTTGAGAGGGTTCGCCACCATCTGTTTGAGCGCCAGCATCCAGAGCAGTTGGGCTTTACACCAAAGAGGTCGATGATTGACCGTATCCTTGCTCTTCGGGTCCTCACTGAACACAGGTGAGAGTTTCAATAGGGGCTGCTAACAGCTGTATGTTGATCGATGGAAAACGATTGATTCAGTGTGTCAGGATGCCCTCCAGAGGATTCTCGTCTTGGTAGGGTGCCACCAAAACTGATCAATCTGATGTCTGAACTGTACTCTGGTACTGTGGGTGCTGTGAGTTGTGGTGGTTTCATCTCCGACTTGCTTCCAGTTGTTAATGGAGTTTGTCAGAGATATGTACTGACCCCACACTTTTCAGTGCGTGCATGGACTGGATTCAGGGGAAGATGGTGGAGAGATCAAGCTGTGGTGCATCATTTGGGAATGTCAGGATCTCTGACCTTGATTTCGCAGATGATGCAGTCATCTTCACAGAGATGCTCTATATCCTTATGGGGACCCTCAAGGTGCTGAATGAAGAGTCAGAGTAGCTGGGATTATGGGTTTCCTGAATCAAAACTATGATCCAGGCTTTCAATGACATTTTGGATGCTGCTCTTTTGTCTGTAGCTGTTTGTAGTGATGATGTTGAGGTCTCAGAGAGATTCACTTGCCTTGGCATTGATATTCATGTCTCTGCATGTTGTGAGCCAGAGGCCAATAGATATCTGGGTTGGCTCTGGGGAGTCATGGATTCACTGGATCATGGGATGTGGTGCTATTGGTACCTATACATGAGGACAAATTTCGGAGACTTTAATTCCTTGGTCCTTCCAGTTTTGCTCTGCTGATGTGTGACTCCAACTCTGATCAAGTATCTGAGACAGAGGCTTAACTACTTCAGTACTAGGCGTCTTTGGAGAATACTTGGCTATCGCTTGTCAGACTTTGTGTCCAATGAGTGATTGCTGAAACAGACACGTGAGATTTGTTACCTGTGTTGTCCATGAACATCAGCTGCGGCTGTATGGACATGTTAGTCATTTTTCTAACGCTGATCCTGCTCACCTGATTCTCTCAGTGAGGGAGCCTCTTGAGTGGAGGAGGTCAATGGGCCAAGTATGTGTCTCGTGGTAGCAGCAGGTTGGTCGGCATCTCGAGGAGATGGGGATGGGCTAGGCATCTGCCTGAAGGATGGTTAGATGGAGGCCCCTGGAATACTGGTCAAAAGTGGACACAGTGACACGCTGCTCCGGTACATGCTTCCATACTTGACCTGACAAGGCCTTTGTCTGTTGCTCATGGGAGTACTGCTCTCCTCTGGGTTGGGTCCTCAGCCTCAACTTCTTATCATTCTTGGAATCTCCTGTGATGAGACAACCACAAGGGCTGTGGCTCTTACATTGCATGCTGGTGGATCATATATTTACTTATTTACCACCTCTATTCTGGTCTAACTCCCTCTGCTCTTTCAGTTGTCAGACCCTCCCCAGCAATTCCAGAATTCATGTGTTCTTCCAGTAACCCCCCCCCCCCCGGATAAAGTACCAAATTCCAGACTTTCACACACCTTCACTCTTTTGTTCCTCACTTCTCTGTGGAACTGCCTTTCTGAGGCTGTTCCATCCCAATATGTCAGAAGTGATATCATCATATACATAGGCTATATTGATTAATCAAAAAGATGTGGATGGGGGTCGGAACCATATGGAATTCACTAATTTTGATTGAAATCTCACCACAGCCAACAACCTCTCAGAGCAACTGTGTCAACTTGTCATTTAAGCACCCATCTTGAACACTTTCCCATCGCAGACAGGTCGGCCATCTTTGTCTTTTACCGCCGCCTTTCTGGTTTTGCAGGCTTGCACCCTCTACTCTTCCTTTGCTTTGTCGACCCTCACACCCAGGTTTCTGCAGGGAGCATGTGGTCAACCATCAACCCTCTTTGCGTGAAACTCCCAACATTCAGAATCACTGCTCACCTTTTTATAATATTTTTTATATACATTTTTAAGGCTTGTATAAGAGCTAACACACAAAACGTGCAACAGGGACTGCAGGAGACAAGAGGGATGGGAGAGGGAAGCACAAAACAGTGGGGAATAGACACATGAGGAGATCTGTGGAAGGTAGAGGGATAGGGCGGGGTACATGGGGTAAACAAGATGGACACTACAGGGTCTTTCAGGAAGGGAAGCAGGGAATTTCAAGGAGGTGGGTTTGGGGTGGATTCATGGGGGTGGAAAAGATCATGGTTTTGGATGAGTGATGATAAGAGATGGTGGTGAACAGCAGTTTTGAAGACCTGCAGGGAAGAGTAGGATTGAAGAGTGTGTGGGAGTTTGTTCCAGAGGCAGGAAAAAAGAGGAATGAAAGAATAAAGTTGAGCAGTGATTCTTGATTTTTGGTAGTTTTACCAGAAGGGGGTTGCTGACGGACCCTTGAGGGCCCTGCCGAATTATGGGTTTGACAGATAGCAAACGGTGGAGATGGGGGGGGGGGCTGGATGAAGCCGGAGATGAAATGGAAAAAGACAAATACCACCAACCAGCCTGTGGTGAGACTAAGAGACCCAAAGACAGCCTCATTGCGAGAGAGACCGATGATATTAAATGCCTTGGTTTCCACAGCGTGAAACCGAGAAAGGTGAGGGGTGGGAGCACCAGCCCAGAGCGGAGAGCAGTACTCCATCAGGCTGCAGATGAAAGCTTTGTACGTGGTCAAGAGCTCAGGTGTGCCAAGGAAGGACTTTGCATGACACAGGATGCCCAGTCGGCGACTGACTTTGGAGGCCAGCTTGGAGATGTGCTTTCCCAAGAATGATCATGGCAGATAGTGAGGCCAAAAAGTTTGAATGAAAGGACTTCTTCAAGAGCATGATTGAGAAAGTAGAGGGGGGGGTGTGGATGGGGACGGGGGTTCCAGATAGTCCTTTCAGAGAGACATAGTGAGAATGTGAGATTTGTCAGCATTGAAAGACATGTTCCACGTGTTTGACCTGCTTGTGATTTTATCCAGATGTGCAGAGAGAGGTAAAAAGGATTTTCCAGAGAGTCGGAGAGATCACAGATGAAAACAAGAAAAAGCACTGGGCCCAGAACACTGCCTTGAGGAACTCCAGCCTGGACAGGAAGAGGGGATGAGAGAATTCCAATAAAGGCCACATGTTGAATGCGACAGGAGAGGAAGTCTGAGAGCCATGAGTGGAAATTGCCTTAGATACCACAGGAAGAGGGTTTGGTGTGCAGGGCGGGGTGCCATACCATATCAAAAGCATGTAATATGTCTCGGGAGATGGCTCTGATCTCATGTCTGGCATTGAGGACCTCCATTCATTGTTGGGAAAGCAGGAGCACCAAGTCCAGGGTGGAGTGACCTGGTCTGAATTCCAAATTGATGATCGGAAATTGGGCTATCGGAGAAGAGGAAGGATTTAATGTTGGAAGCGATGATTGATTCCACAACCTTGCTGATGATTGGGAGAAGGATGGTTGGTCTGAAGTTGCAAGGATCTGTTTTTGCACCTTTTTATGCAGAATGGTAATGTTATCTGATTTCCAAGCAAATGGCAGATGACCTTGAGAAAAGGAGAGGGTGAATTGAACAGAGAGAGGGTGAGCAAGAGTTGCAGAGCATGTTTTTCGGACATTTGGGCTGATGCTGTCTGGACCTGTTGCAGAATCTGAGTCGAGGCTTGATGGCAAGCTCTCCACCTTGTCAGGAGAAAAGGACAGGAACAGCTGGGTGCAACTGGGTAAGGTGGGTACAGAAAGTGATGGGTTTGGGAAACAAGATTTAGAAGCAAACAGAGAGTTTAGGCATTCAGCCTTTTCATGTGCGGTATCAGCTGTGTGACCATTTGAGATAAGGGAGGGGATGGAGGTGGAACATGCACCAGAAACAGACTTAAATAGACACCACCAGAATTTTGAGGAGGGAGACAGGTTTGAGAGTTCAGATTTGAGACTAGAGAGATGTTGTTTCTTGGCTGTCAGGGTAAACATACACTTGTTCTGAGCTTTGTGGAAAAACTGAGATTGCCTTCAGTTGGATTTGCCTTCCATGAGGCAAAGGCAAGTTGTTTCAGGACAACTGCCTCCCACAAACTTCAGTGTACCATGGATGGGAGGAAGGGTAGGACAATTGAAGAAGAGTTGGGATAAATCTGAGAGAGAGAGAGAGGTGTTGAGAGAGAGAGGTGTTGAGAGAGAGAGGTGTTGAGAGAGAGAGAGAGAGAGAGAGAGAGAGAGAGAGAGAGAGAGAGAGAGAGAGAGAGAGAGAGAGAGAGAGAGGTGTTGAGAGAGAGAGAGGTGTTGAGAGAGAGATAGAGGTGTTGAGAGAGAGAGAGGTGTTGAAAGAGAGAGAGAGGTGTTGAGAGAGAGAGGTGTTGAGAGAGAGAGAGGTGTTGAGAGAGAGGTGTTGAGCGAGAGAGGTGTTGAGAGAGAGAGAGGTGTTGAGAGAGAGAGAGGTGTTGAGAGAGAGAGGTGTTGAGAGAGAGAGGTGTTGAGCGAGAGAGGTGTTGAGAGAAAGAGAGAGAGAGAGAGAGAGGTGTTGAGAGAAAGAGAGCAAGAGAGAGAGAGAGAGGTATTGAGAGAGAGAGAGAGAGACAGAGAGAGAGAGAGAGAGAGAGAGAGAGAGAGAGAGAGAGAGAGAGAGAGAGAGAGAGAGATATATATATATATATATATATATATATATATATATATATATATATATATATATATATATATATATATATATATATATATATATATATATATATATATATATTCTTTGAAAGAATTCCCAGGACGAGCTGATGTCGGAGAAAATGGAGATGGGAGACCAGTCTAGAAGTTTGATGGCTGCTTGAAGTCCTTGCCAGTCGGCCTGAGTGAAATGCTAGACTCCACCGTGCTGAGGTGTTTCTCTAATCACAGCTATAGAGATGTTTACTTTGACAAGCATGTGATCAGAAGAACTGATAATTGTTCCTCGTTTTCACTCATTGTTCCTCCACGTCCACTCATTGTTCCTCGTTGTTCCTGGCTGTGGAATCGACTTCCTCATTTGCAATCTCATTCTTCCCTTCAAGACTTCAAGACAGCTGTTCACCACCATCTCGTATCATCCCCCATCCAAAACCATGATCTTTTCTACCCCTGCCCCCTCCCCTCAAACACACCTACTTCAAAATTTCCAGTTTTTCCCTCCTGAGTTTGCTTCTGTATCCATGTTGTCCATCCCACGCATCCTCCCCTACCTCTGATTCCTCCCTTACCTTTCATTCCTCCCCACACTGATGATTTGTCCAAGTCTCACTCTATTTGTCCTTACCTCTGCTGTTGGTGTCCACCCTCCCCTCTCTCTATTGTTCCTTTTGTTCTATTGCTTCCTGATCTGTTCATTGTTCTAGCTCTCGACTCTGTATGCAAAAAAAAAAAAAACGTGTTTGTCTCCAGGTATGATCAGCAGGACAAAAATCAGCTTACAATGTTGATAAACAACTTTATCTTCGCTGTAATTGCAAGATCTGCAAAGCAAGATGCCAGTCTGCTCCATCTGATTATTGCTTCAAGCATCGTATGTCATCACAAACGATGAAAGAACAGAGCCGATGACCCAATTCTCCCAAGCTCTAAATAATACATAATTTCACAGTATCTCAACGGATTCGTTACCCAACTATCGGTTAATGGGTTTAGATAAACCTTGAAGTCACTTTGTACGGAATATTATTTTATCACTTTGTGAAATTCTTTGGGTCAAATTGCTTTGCAAATCAAGGCCTTTCAAGATGATGTTAAACTCTTAAAATAGAACAGCGTGGTTTCAGGCCTTTCACCCTTCGCTCAGCTCATGATCCTGGGAAACCCGTGTTCAAGTCCCATATAACTTCATGTGTTGGTGCATTGTCCACGAATGTCCTTGTTGTATATGTAATAGTGCACTCATGTTTACTAAGGTCTTTGGTCTGAGTGTGATTCATGTACAATCTCCTCTATGAGTCTGAGACCAACGTGAAAGATCAGCAGTTAAGAGGCATAACCTTCCCAGGAAAAAGCTCCTCGATTCAGGCCTTGTCCTGCTATAGCTAGTACCGGTGCTTGTACATACCCACAGTTTGCACATTGGCTGTATACGGGAAATACGACGAGCATGTGTATTCATGAAATAAAGGAGTCTGCCCCCTTGCTTTGCGACGTAACAAAGGGCTGTTTTGATTAGCGCTGCATCTGGCTTTTATCATCAGGTGGGTTGGTCTCAAAACACATGCTCCAGCGAAATGAAAACATTCGCAGAGCTTGTCCTCACGGAATATCCCAATACGTGTTTAAGAGCTTCTTCTTTCTTTTCTGCTTTATACGCAAGTGGTTTCCTTTCACACGGTGAGGATTCCACAGTATTCAGGAGTCTGCATGACTTCGTTTTCAAGGCGGTCCAAATTTTTAGACTGAAGGTGAAGAGCATCTTTGCTTTGATATGAGTAACACTCGTGTGCATAGTAACACTGCCGCCCTTCACAATCACCATCCTTCTGGTCCCCCCCCCCATATTTCCCTTCCATACACTTTCCCAACAATGATTCGGCTTTCAATTGGGGATATGCAGGAATTTTGGGATTCTGCAGTACCAATACTACCTACATATAATGTTTTGAAGTTAATGGCTGTTTTGCGTAAGGATTATGTTGCCAATGCATGATTGCATATTCCTGGTACACTTGATGCAGCATAGGTTCCTCCAAAAGATCTTTGGTGAAAGAGTAAAGTGAGGGTTTTTTGTTTGTATACATGGTTGAGGGTCATGGAGGAGCGAGAGCAGAATGGAAGGGAACAAAATGCAAAGGCGAAACACCAACAGCAGAGTCAAAGTGAGAGTTAGATCAAGGAGGAGGGGGAGGTGGGTGGGGGGGGGGAGGAGGACACAATCATGGCGGTGTACAAGCTGCACACAAGCTGAATGAAACAGCAAGAAGAGTACGGGAAATCGAGAATGAGATTAAAAGGAACAAACCAACCGGCAACTAACAAACAAAACCAAGGCAACTGGTGCCTCAGTATCCTGAACGTCCACACCAGAGGGCTTGATGGCTAATGGTCTAGTAGGCAATTTCAAAGAAGAGTGTTCAGTTCATGAAGTTGTATATATTTTGGGTGAGAGGTATTAGGGTGGAGGGGTGTCATTCTACCCACATATTTTTCGCTTGATATGTAAACAAGAAATAGGTTATCGCTCATAAAAACAACTATAACTTAAATTTAACCACGATAGGAATGTCATCAAATCTCAGGAGCGGTGTTTCCAAAGGGATTGAAGTTACTGAATTATTGGGATCTTACCTGGCAGGGCAGTGTGTCCAGAGTGGCTTAAGTTTATTTCAGGAGTCACGTATCCTAAAAGCACAATCTCTTTTCCATCTTTTCTGGGAGCATGATTGCAAATGCCCACTGATAGGGTACTCCTGGTAGATTAGGGCAGGAATTTATAAATGAACCAGAGTACTGATAGACAATAACCTAATCCTTTAAAGGGACTGGCAGGATGGCCTAGAGGTACGAACACTCACCTCTAAGCTGAGCTCTAAACTGTCTAGACTGGATTCAAATCTCAGCTCAGCTATAAATTGTTATAATGGTGTTTCACAGGCAGGGTAATTCATCAATGTGTGTGCTGTCCCTTGGATGCACGTTAAACTGGGCATCACATCTGCTGGCATTATTTGGTGGACGTTAAAGATCTTTTGTGAAGACAAGGGGAGCTATTGTTGGAACCATGGCCAAATTCCAAATTCCTGCCATAACCTTAGTCAAACATCAGGACTGGCCAGCCCGTTTGTGAAGGACTTGGATACACATGCACATGACCCCTCTTCCCATCCCCTTGCCTGATTCCTACTCCTCTATCTGCTGAATGTGAAGCATGCAAGTAGAACGTACCTTTTGATAGTCTTTGGTAGGACTCCGCTCGAGTCACAATCATACTGACAACCTACCAAACTCAGAGCGGGTGCTCTAACCCCTGAGTTTGGTTAATTTAATTTACATTAAGTTTGGTTAGACATTGGTGATAATAAATCCAGAATGTTTTTTTTTTCTCTTGTTTTCTTTGATTAGGTCATTCCCACCATGCATTTGCAGCTGATCATCTCAACTGGGCAAAGACCTTTTGCGAAGTTTGGCATCCGTGGTAGTTAGAGTCATTACTGCTCAACCAAACAGCTAAATTACAGAGATGGTCCTTCAGATCATGTTATTATTCTGCTCTCTTTAAAACAACAACATCAGGTTTCGATGTTTCAATAGCCGTTACTGTAAACCTTCCAACCAGAATATCCTTGTTTTATTGCCGACATCATATAAGGACGGTTTATGTGAAGGTTGTAAAAGTATCTTTATGAACCACACTTGTTATTTTATAATAGGTAAGGTATAGGGCTGTTGTTCAGGATTTCATTTATAGTGGTCGTTGTGGAGTAGTTCTGTTGAATGATTTACATTAAGAGCACTTTGTATATTGTTCGCTGTGGCATTTTGCTTGAATGCGCCCCTTTCAGAACATAAACAAAAATGCCTTTTGTAACAACTAGTTTCATGCGATTTACTCACAAGTCTGACTCTGTAGTTGTGCTAAATATAGTCAATGCTCACTCAAAATCCATCACTTTATTGTACATGTGTGTACACAGTCCTTTCCACATGCCTGCCCGATTGCTACGCTTTTCGGCCTTTCTGGCTGCTGTGTAACTTTTGGGACAAGCACGTCCTATGTGTCCAGCCACAGACGCCTTCAAGAAACTGTTTTAAATCAAAAACAGTGCAAAAGCTAAAATAGTATTTGTCCTCTGGCCATGCTCATCACAGCTGATAGCAACAGTGTGTTAGAATTGTCCAAACGTATGAGAGGTTGGTGATGAAATGGCAGGTGTTTTTTGTTCTTTTTTTAATGAAGGAGAAAAATTATAGATTAAAGATGCTTCAAAATAATGTAATATCAACGATGTAGAGGTGAGAAGAACCTGTCAAATCAGCTTGTGATCACATCTTCCTTCAAATAAATGAATCATGATTGTTTGCATGTGTGATACTGTTGCGGATTTGGAAAACTATCGCACACAACATTCAGGTTCCTATAGCTCAGTTATATCGGTAAGTATGTGTTTTATAGATGGCTTCCTTTCCCTTGTCTGGTGGGTAGATAAATGTTCATGCGCTGTGAAGTTATTTTAACAGTCAGGTTTTCTTTTCGTTATTTTTACACCACCAACAACAACTACAACAACGCCAGCATCGTTTCATCTTCATCTCGCTTCTTGCCACCAATGCCATCACTCACGTGTGTGTCAGCGCATGCGTGGGCAAAGGCCATGCAGAGTGCACTTCCTCTGGCTGTTTGGTGGGCGGAGCCCACGCAGAACCATGTTGCTCAACTTCCTGTTGGAGAGGCAGTCCTTTGGAAGCAGGCGGAGTTTGGTCGAGGGCCACCGCACGGCTCCTCCCCAATCAGTGGGGAGGGCGGAGACCCCCCCCCCCGCGGGGGGGGGCAAGAAATAAGAGCGGAGATGGCTGGTCTGAGAAAGGAGAGAGAGATTTTCGGGAGGAGATTTTTAGAGAAGAGATCTTGCCACAGTCCTCGTCGTCATCAGCCCTGGTCCTCGTCCTCCTCCTCCTCCGAATGATTGCGAGCTTGGGTGATCACCTCGACTCACCTCAACTGGGTTCAGCTGCGCTAGTCCGTCCTTGGGTGACCGGAGTTCCGGGAAAGAGTGGACGCCAGCCGCGCGCTCGCGGCCAGGTAGTCAATGACTACCCTGATCTTCAGCCCGACTGTCCTCCGGGCTGGATATCCAAATAAAGACCAATGGGTCCGATTCTTTGGGTGTGTGTGTGTGTGTGTTTGTGGTGCCAGTCTAGTAAGTAGTAATTGTATAAGTGCTTTGCTGTACATTATTTGCCTTTCTATTATTTGGTTTAGCTCTTGCCTGACGTGCTTCCCTCATTCCCCACCTATTGTATAAATAAACCCCCATTTGTTAAATGTTTTCAGCTCGTTCGCATCTATTCTGTCATTGACTGAGCGTGTCGCATGCCGGGGAATTAGCTGGCCATTGCCGTTATAACGGGACAATCGGGCCCGACGGAACTCGGCGATCAAACCACTCGGATCGCACACGAAAAGAGCTCGCTGAGCCGCTCGTTCCGTACGGGTGCCGTCGAGGGTGTGAAGACTCGGTAGATCGCCACATAGTCTCTAGGTATTTTGAGATTTGGCGAATAACCCTGTACCACGTGGTGGAAATATTGACGCTTCACTGTCCAAAACAAAGGACCCGTATTCTCCAGAGTTTTCCGGAGAAGTATGATCTGAATTCCGGGTGATCGGTCGAGCCGACTTGCGGCCCCATCTAGCGGTCGTGCTCGCGGCCAATACCCGGCCCCGCAACAATACGTCTACCGACATCTGGTGTGATACATTAGCAGGATAACCGTTTTCACTTGGCTCTTATTTGTGGAATGTCGCAT
The DNA here is from genome assembly GCF_056783735.1 of Eptatretus burgeri. Lineage (NCBI taxonomy): Eukaryota > Metazoa > Chordata > Myxini > Myxiniformes > Myxinidae > Eptatretus > Eptatretus burgeri. Next base: position 80,241,280 of record NC_140966.1, read on the forward strand.
GATTTGAAATGTCGACAGTAATAAATTGGATGTAGTATTAAAAGTACCACCACCCCTCACTTCGGAAAAAGGGTGTTACTCCTGCTCTGAAAAATATTGCTCTTGTTACTGGTCTGGCATGTTCCAATAAAGGTGGCAAAATATGTACCCACACCACACCCCCCCCACCTACCCTCCCCAAGGTGTTGACCATCCTGGGGTAATAAATGTTCCTCCTTGCAATACCTTCCTTATGATCCATGTCGTGGTAATACAGGACATGTTATGTCGTTGCAAAGTTGTTTGAAAAAAAAAAACAACATGAAATTGTCCCCACGGCATTCCCAGCCACGTCTGAGATGCTTCCTTAGAAGTATAACACGTATCACTACATCGAACGATTTCTGAGTTTACTTCACACAGACGAGCACCTCCTTTATAACGAGTGAGTTAGACAACCGCAACATATATATGTGTGTATATATATATATATATATATATATATATATATATATATATATATATATATATATATATATATATATATGTATGTGTGTGTATGTATGTATATATGTGTACTAGCAAAAGTACCTGTCCCCAGTGACAGAACAAGCAAAGGTACCCATCCCAAGTGATGGAGAAAGTTTAAGTTAATTTATCAATTTAAATTATTTCATGGACATTAAAAAGGTCAATTGTGTTGCACTTTTGGTTTCACTCAGAGCCAAAGCTCTGAGAGACTTATATCGCCACCGAAAATGGTGATGCAACATCAGGTTGCGGAGGTTAGATTTGTCTAAAAAAAAAAAGGGCAAAATATAGCTATTTTATATTGTATGTTACTCCAAGAATATCTGTATTAAATCTACTTTAATCCAGATGTTCACGTTGATTTTGAAGATTACTGTAAGGGATAATAAACTTACTGACAATATTACATCATGAAAAATGAAATGAAAAGGCAAAATACCCAACAAAGCATTCACCAAGCGCAAGCCTCCCCCAGCTTACCTTTGGCCCGCAATCCAATGATGGCCATATTTTGTTTAGATCACCATGTAATCTTGACATTCAATATTTATGGATAGAGTGTAAATTAAGAAATGTGTCACCATCTACAATCATGCCTGGTGTTGGTTTAATGGTTAGGATGGTGAGCTTGGGATCCTAGGATCCTGAGTTCAAATCCCATTCGGCTGTGGAATTAATTACCAGGTGGGGTTGACGCTGCCTGTCATCCTTCCGAGGTCAGCAAAAAGAGTGCCAGCTTGATGGTATCCTGTGTCAGAATGGCGACCTGTCCAGGATTGTGCCCAATAGCCAAGGAGACTGCTTAGGCAGTACCAACGCTCTGTACAGAGTATGGTCCCAATGGACCTTCAATCTATACATAAAACTCAACATCATGAAAATAAGAGGAAAATTATTCAAGTTATGATCAAAAACGTGTTTTTTGTTAATTAGGTCACAATCCGAAAAATGTAGGTCAAGGATGCAAAACAAATATCAGGTTCACAACTTTCGTGCATGTCCATTAATATGATGCAAAACCATCTTGGAAGACCAAGTGGTCTTTCAGATTCCACATGAGCAAAATTGAGCGACGAAACATGCTATTTCTTTTCAGACCGCCATTTGACCTTGATCTTTAACTAGAAAGGGTATGATGTAAATTAAGTGTAAATGCGACTTGCTCGATGCCATCAAGAAAGGGAAATTTCATTCTGGTTTGACAACCCTCAGTCAAATTGTGAAAAATGTTGAAATGTCCATAATTGGGTCATGACTTAAAAAGATGTCAAGGTCAAAAACATTATGTTAACTCCACACACTATTCCCATAAATGATGCAAAATTTCATTCCAAAAGTCCCAGCCTGCTCCGAGATACAGTTCGGGCATTAACAGAAAAAAGGAAGAAAAACCTAAATGGTGGTTTCATACTCCGAGGGATGTAAGACATTGACCTTTGACCCAGAGTGGTATGATGTAAATAAAGCATAAATGCACCTTGCTGTGGGATATTTAGTGAGGGCATTTTCATTCTGATCAGACAAAGCTTATAATGAACACGGAAGTATTTGATCAAAATGGCGATGTTTATTTTATGCTTAAAAATAAATCGTTCTTTGTTTGTACGAAATGTTTGATATTTTTCAATAAATCATTTCAAGAAAAAAAAGATAGCTCCAGCGAACTAAATCAAAACTTTTAAGCAGCTTGAGTCGTACACATTGACCCCATGGCCAAAGTACCCAGTCCAGCAAGACTGTCTCATTGGCATGCACATGCTCCTCAGCACAAAGGCTGAAGCACGTGGTCAAACAGACACATATCCAATCCCTGAAGGGTCAGAATGCATGGTCATACAATTGGACCCCTCCAAAGGAGTGAGTCCAGATGAGATCATTGGCATGCCACTCAGATTTCGGACTTGCTTGCCCTCATCAGGACAGCATACAGATAAATATCTCACCAATGATGACCCCATTCGCCATGTAAGCATCAATTGCACCTCCTGGCTGTTATGATGAGCATCGCCACGGATTATGTCTCACACTGTAAAACCGCATAATCCGTAAAGAACACCTGTTCGTCTGCCACCCAGACAATTGTTTGTTCCTGCTCATGCAATCCATTCAACCAGAAGGCACGTGATGTGATCGGGTGGGAAAATCGAAACATATGGAGTGTGACAAGCACCCCCCTTTCTCCAATGGACATAAAGTCCTCCACCAAATATATATTCTAAATCCTACATTCCTTTTTCTCTCCTATAATCCACTCTTTTCTTCCTTTTCAGCTAACGTGTGACGTTTTTATTCCCCCCTTTCCCATCACTGTTTTTCTACTACTCTGTTGTTTATGTTTTTTCTACTTTTGACGTTTTTTCTTACCAATGAGTGCAGTTTATGCAGCTACAATGAGTTATGTAAATTTATTTTTTGAGGCTGCTCCCCCACAGCTTTCTTCTCTGACTTTCATTTTTTTACTTTGTACATCAAGCATTAACTTCAGGTTTTCGTGTGCAGATGTGTAACGTATATAAACCTTTACATATGGAGGAAATATCATCAAACTACAAAGCAAAGACAAATAGTTGGTGTGATCAACTTCAATGATGCAACAGCATTCCTGATACTAGATAATGAAGGTCAAGCCAAAGTGACATGGGGCATTTTACTTTTTATATTTTTTGCACTGGGCTGGCAGCCACCCAGTAACCACTGTTGAACCTTTTTTTTTTGAAGTGACGCCTCCTCTAGTCACAACATCGCCTGGTCACCCGCTCATGTCTTCTGTTGAAATCAAGCTCTGTCGCTGGACTCTGGATCACTGACAAAGCTGCTGGACAAGGTGATATCCACATCTCACCTTGCGGAGGCCATCCTTCACTGCATTGTATTGAATATCCATCCTTCATGACACCAGCTAATCAACCAAAACAATGCTGAATAACCATTGTACAGTATAATGAATAACCTTCCGACATTGCAATAGGACTACAGTACACCGAATCACCCTCCTATGCTACACTGAATAACTATCCTACACTAACACTATCCTACACTGAATAACTATCCCTCACTCCACTGAGAACACACTGAACCTTAGCTCAACAAACAAGCCTTAGTTGTACAAACATAAAATGAGATAATTATTTAATCATCTGACATAATCTTGATCAAGTTGTGCATGTTAAAATGATAACAGATCAATCTGACTATACCTGCAGGAACTCATTCCTCTTCTTACTCTTTTTTTTAAACTTTCAATACGGATTCCTCGATACATTTCTGTAGCGACTCGACAGCTAATCTGCTGAACTGGGATTCCAGTGCTATTGCATGATTCGAGACTGCTATTACATGATAAAGATAAATTTACTGGAACAGATCTTACTTGTTTTTCCTGTTTTTTTATCATCTGTGTCCATTACACGGTGCATTCCAGCCAACCAAAGCACATTTCTCTTGCCGTTCTCATTGGATTAAGGGATTAGAATCCATTGGAAACCAAGTCTCTGTTCATCATAACGATCGAGTGAGAAAGAATTGTTCGGTGTAAAGTGAGTCGATAAAAACCAAAGACTGTACGATAGTCACAACAAGAGAAACTGGCACGCGATCATATACTGAGCTAGAACGGCACTTGGTAGAGCGCATACCTCCACCAGACTGAACAGTTGAGGAATTGACTTTGTATTCTACTGATAGGCCGGATCTGCTAACCTGAACCAAAATCAAATCGGCTTGTTCTAACCAACCCATTCACCAAGTTTTGTCATAATTCATCCACAACTTTTTGAAACATCGTGTTATACAGTATATCGATTTTAGCCCTATCACTCAATGGTGACGAATCACTTAAAAAATTTAAATATCTGGATCTGGATCTTCACCAAAATCTAATAAATTTGTCCTCGTCACACACCCAACCTGCCCACCAAGTTTTGTCCGAATCCGTCCACAACGTTTTGAGATATCATGCTCACAGGCAGATAGACAGAGGTTAAAACATAACCTCCACCCACTTTGTTTGGTGGAGGTACCAATGACATTGGAGGAGAAATACCACCATATCAGTCAAATATATAAACTTATTGTATACTTTACAGTGTATACTTACTTTATATTGATGGACAAAGATGTTTGTACAAAAAATGTACTTTAACATGGATTGTAAGTAAATTGGTAGATGGTGGACAAATGCATCTAGTACATGGTATGGGATTTTAACTCCGGTGAATTATGATCCATTAGCCAGGAGTTCAGATGGGAGCACCAACAGACCAACTTTTTCTCTTGCCCCACCTGCAGGCTGCTGGTAATCAGGTTCTGATGCACCATGCAGAAAGATGTTCCACAGTGAGTGGATGGGAAGAGGAGGTGGAGGCGGAGCACGAATAAATATCTTGATTGACCTCGCATGCTTAAGGGTCACGTGGATGTCTGGAGTCTGGATTTGTAGGAAAAATAAACTGCTGTGCATTATGATCTGATCAAAGTGTCCATTAAATGACGACGGATTTTTTTTTTTTGTCCCAACAGTTCAAAGTCTTTTAAAATGGCCAAGGGGAGGCCATCGTGCTACTTCCAGGTCTTCCCCCCAAATCCGAATTATGGCTGGAATGCGCCTCGCAGATCTTCCTCCTGCCTGGATAGACGCGAGGAAGTTCGTGCGGCTCGAAAGTGGAATACTCGTACAGCACTCCCCTTCCCAATTCGAACCCATTTATTGAGATTTTCCAGAAGTCCCACCACGATGGTCGGCCTGGCTTCTGGGCCGGGGTCGCCGCTCGCCGCGCTATCGGAGCCCGAGATAAAAGCAAGTGGTTGGGACGGCTCGGCCTCGTGTTCCCGCATCGGACTCGTCATTCGGTTGTTTGCATTCTCCCTGCTCGGCCTGGCACCGGCGCAGGATTCTTACGGGATGAAAGAAGTGCTTCCTCGGAGCTAAAACAGCAAACATGGCTGTGGTTTTCTTTTTTCGCTCTCGAAATGTCTGTCATTCCTCAGTGGCCTGGGGGAATTTGTGTTGTGAAAAACATGACGGAGCGACATTATTCTCGGCGGGTTTGCTGAAAATGTTGATCAGTATGTCCGTGGCCTGATCACGTAGAAGGAAAACAAAGTATTGCTCAGTTCGAAGGTTTAACGTGATGAGAGAGAGTCATGTATGGAATTTCGGTTTACATTTGGAAAAACATTCTCTTCGTGACAACGTCACAAGCAGGCAATTTGCTCCCTTCGCTTAGCCGCCTTGTTGGGGCTGCGTCCATCTGTTTATTACGTTTGGAAATACTGTGAAATTTGCGACTCCTGGTCTTCTCCCTCCTTATACTCCATACCTGACCCTTCGCTTCTCTCTATCTTGCTTCGCAAACTGCTTCGCCTTCTTTCCTCACTCCTCCCTCAACCGCACCCCCTTTCGTAGTTATTATGGCAGTCATGGCAGAGTATTATTATTATTATTATTATTATTATTATTATTATTATTATTACTACTAGTACGTGCCTGTACGTGCAAAAAATAAAAATTAAAAAACTTTCAAACCGTGAGCCAGAAACAACCACACAGGCCGTTCCTTCGCTCTCGCATGCCCGTACTTGTGTGGCCGTACATGTGTGGCCGTACGTGCAAACCAAAAGAAAAAAGAAAATAATTTCAAACAACCACACAGGCCGTTCCTTCGCTCTCGTAAACGACGACTGGATTGGGGCATTGTGTTTATCTATAAATGCGCATAAGAAATCGAGAAATTATTAGAATACATTAAGTCATCACTATCCGGAAGTGGTGCGTGCCCGTACGGAATGTTCACATGCATTCCACGAATTATCGCTTGCATTGAAGTAACAACTGCTGTGATACTTACACACACAGAGTTAATTAAAATCCAAATTAAAATTAAGTTTACCTCCCTGCTTTTGCTTGCCATGACATTCGCTGCCATTGACCATTGCCACTCCTTCGCCATGGTAACTAAGGCGCCTTTCCCCATCGTAACCGGCGCAGCACGTGACGTCACCGTCGGCCGGCCGCGCACCGGCCTACGCAGCCACGTGTCTTGTCATTGGTTTGGTAAATAAATGGCCGCAGCACCGTGTCCTGTCATTGGTTTGGTAAATAAATGGCCATAACTTGGGAACCACTTGTCTGATTAATATCAAACCTTGAAAAGGCACATACTCAGGTCCCCAGCAATATAGCTGACAAGTTTCAATTAGATCGGACCAGTGGTTGTCGAGAAACAGCGGTCACAGACACATACGCAGACGCAGACGCAGACGCAGACACAGACGCAGACGCAGACGCAGACACACACACAGACACACACACACACACAGATTGCTGGAATTATCGATAGACTAGTAGTCGTAGTAGTAGTAGTAGTAGTAGCCGTAATTATAATAACAATAGTTGTAGCATTGTAGTAATGATCGGTGTGAAGGTTGTAGTTGTAGTAGTCGTCGTCATAGTTAGTAGTCATGGTAGTACTGATTGTACTTGTCATAGAGTTGTACTTGTAATTGCAGTAGTGCAGTAATACCAGTTGTAGTGATTATATTGGTAATACCAGAAGTAGTAATTATCCCCAACCAACCAACGAAGTTGGTGGGGGATATCGAAATAGGTTCCGTCCGTCCGTCCGTCACATTTCGTTTCCGGAGCTTAACTACAAATCCCCTCAAGATATATTTACGAAATTTGGTACACATATCAAGCAAGTGGTGAACTGGTTGTACTTGTGACAGCAGTGATAGTAACAATAGTGCTAAACGATTGTCAAACCAGGGAAAACCAGAATCTGTTTTGTTAAAAAGTGAAAATGTAATCGGTACAAGGTACGTAATCCATGGCTTCAGGATTTTGAGATGCAATCCTTTTTTCGTTTTGACGTCACAATGTGAAATGGAAACGCACTGTGTTTCTGTTGCCATGGTTATTAAACCCATGTATTTTCACTCGTGACCTTCTGTTTCTCGGAACGTGAAACATATGTGGTGCTGAATCACCACCTTCGGAAAGGTATATGTCCGAGTCGATTAAAAAAAAAACTTTATACTTCACTGGCAGCATTTTACAATTGTGTCTTGTCTGCAATGTGATTATCTATAAATAGTGACGTTTTATTTTCCAGACATGTCATGACTTTGATTGCTTGATCCTCTTCTTCTTTCCTATGTAGCACTGAGCTGCAGGGTGTAAGCTGCGTTTGAAATCCTGGTATTTGAGGGCATGCTTGCAGACTGCAAGCAGATATTTGGCTGAATCCAATGTGCAGACATTATATATATATATATATATATATATATATATATATATATATATATATATATATATATATATATATATATATATATATATATATATATATATATATATATATATATACACACACACACACGACCGGTCAAAAGTTTTAGAACACCCCCATTTTTCAGTTTTTACTGAAATTTAAGCAGTTCAAGTCCAGTGAAAAACCTGAAGTGGTACAAAGCTAAGCAGTAAACTGCCAGAGGTTAAAAAAAAGTTGAGGTTCTCAAAAACTGAAAAATAATGTAAATTTCAGAGTTGTTAAAAAGGCCCTTTTCAGGGAACAAGTAATGGGTTAGCAACTGCAGCTGTTTTGCAGCAATGGAAGTAAATTAAGCCTTGAAAGTTGATGCAAACAATTCATACAGGTGTCCCAACTTTTGTTGATTAGTCACAAACCCTCTGTCTGTACAAAAGCAGTGTTGGAGCAGACTGTGTTGCTGCACCCTCTGAAGCATTATTTGGACAATATTCCACTGCAGGAAGTAGTATATTACTCTCATAATGTCGAGAATAAAGACAATTAACAAACGAAGACAGACAGACCATTATAACCCTTAAAACTGTAGGTCTTTCCTTTAGAGAAATTGCAAAGTAAGCCAAGGTGTCAGTGAGTACAGTTTCCTACACCATCAAAAGGCACTTGGAAACTGGAGGAAACTCTGACAGGAAGAGGTCTGGCAGAACCAAAGCCACAACGTAATCAGAAGACAAGTTTCTGAGAGTCAACAGCTTGTCTGATGAGGTGGCTCACAGGACAGCAGCTTCAAGCTTAGCTTAACATTGGTCGAAGTAAGGAAGTCTCAGTTTCAACTGCAAAGAGAAAACTTCGAGCTGCAAGTTTGACAGGTCAAGTGGCAGTAAGAAAGCCATTGCTAAGATGGCAAAATAAGAAAAAGAAGCTTTCCTGGGCCATGAAGCACCGCCAGTGGATTACAGAAAACTGGAAGAATGTCTTATGGACCGATGAATCAAAACTTGAAATCTTTGGTTCATCACTCAGGGATTTTGTACGCCGTTGAGTTGGTGAAATGATGGTTCCTCAGTGTGTGACACCAACTGTCAAACATGGAGGAGGAAGCGTGATGAGCTGGAGCTCTTTTGCTGGATCCAGAGTCGGCAACTTGCACAGAGTGTCTGGCAACCTGAACCAAAAGGGCTTTCACAGCATTTTGCAGCGCCATGCAATACCCTCTAATCTACACCTAGTTGGTCAGGGGTTACTCCTACAGCAAGATAACGACCCAAAACATACCTCCAGGCGATATCAGAACTACCTTAGAAGAAAAGAACAAGATCGTAGGCTTCATATCATGGAATGGCCAGCACAATCTCCAGACTTATACCCCATCGAGATGGTTTGGGATGAACTGGACAGAAGGGTGAAAGGAAAGCAACCTACAAGTGCAACACATTTGTGGCAATTTCTGCAACAGTGTTGGGAAGAACTTTCTGAACAATATTTGATTTCCATTGTCGAAAGAATGCCACGAGTATGTTTGGCTTACATCTGCAAAAGGTGGCTACTTTTTGAGTCAAAAATTTAGATTACATTTTGTTCAACAAAACGATTCCATGATTTATTTTTTAGCTACAATTGTTTATTTGTTCTATGCTTTAATTTCAGAGTACATTGAAACACTAAGCTGCTTAAATTTCAGTAAAAACTGGAAAAATTGGGGTGTTCTAAAACTTTTGACCGGTCATGTGTGTGTGTGTATGTGTATATGTACATGTGTATATATATATATATATATATATATATATATATATATATATATATATATATATATATATATATATATATATATATATATACATATATATATATATGGATATGGATATGGATATGGATATATTTCTACGTTTTATAGACAATATTTGATTGAGTGAGTTGTGCTTTAATCCTGCAAGTAGAAAAAGAAATCAAGTAAATCAAGAATGAGTGACCAGAATGAGATCTTTAACTATTTACAAGTGCAGTAATTTTTAACATAAAAAGGTCAAAAGTTAAATATAAAATTAGTGTTTACATTCGAATGGGTTTTTATGCAATCTTATGCTTAAAAAAACAAGTATGTGTGTGTGTATGTGTGTGTGTTTGTGCGTGTGTCAATGTGTGTCAGCCTGAAACTTTGCATACATACGAAGAAAATTCCAAGAAAGTGCAGGAGCGAAAATTGGGTGTTTGGGTTAATTAAAACACCCCTTTTGAAGATAATTAAGGGCATTCTTTAATCATATCCTTCATCAGGCAATCCTCAGCCACCTTTATCTCTGGGTCTTCAGGTGTTTCCTGGGTGAACTCGCTGGGGTCTGAACCCGCAATGTTTTTTGGCCTGCTTAACCATGCCTTAATTTGGAACAGGCCACAACAATTTCTTTGCGGCAAAGATTTTTTTCCCCTTTCCTCACTCATATCAAATGCCGATTCCTCACCTATCTATAATTCCAGCAGTGTGTGTGTGTGTGTGTGTGTGTGTGTGTGTGTGTGTGTGTGTGTGTGTGTGTGTGTGTGTGTGTGTGTGTGTGTGTGTGTGTGTGTGTGTGTGTGTGTGTGTGTGTGTGTGCACGCTGTTTCTCGACAACCACTGGTCCGATGTAATTGAAACTTGCCAGGTATATTGCTGGGGACCTGAGGATGTGTCTTTTCAAGGTTTGATATTAATCGGACAAGTGCTTCCCAAGTTATGACCATTTATTTACCAACCAATGACAGGACACGTTGCTGCGGCCATTTATTTACCAACCAATGACAGGACACGTTGCTGCGGCCATTTATTTACCAACCAATGACAGGACATGTTGCTGCATAGGCATGGCCGATGGGGAAGAGAACCTCAGCCGCGTTCGCCATTACGGATTTTTTCTCTTCTCTTCTCTTTTCTCTTTGTGTTTTTCCTTGCGAAAAGGCAAAATACGTTGGCGCTAATTGAATAATTGGCCATTAAAACTAATATTTTATCAAAACGTTGGCAGATCCAGCAGCCTCCGCATTCTTGCCCTGGACGAGGAAACAAAGAAGAAGCCCTGTTTCCTCAGCAAGTTGTTTATGAAGAGG
>NC_140966.1:80257138-80262138 GCF_056783735.1 Eptatretus burgeri
AATTACGAGCGAGTTAAATTAACCCTTCACGAGAAGCAAGATGGCGTCTCAAGGCGAGCGGGAGCCGGGGGTATTAGAAATGGATGTAGAATGTGTAGAATCCATGGCTCAGGATGGAATCCCCGAGCAGGAAATGTTGATTGCGCAGGAACACGGACTCGCCCAACTGAACCCAGGGCCCGAGGTGGGTGCGGCAGCGGCCGCGGTGTATGACACCTCCCCCCCCCTCTCCACCAAGACCCTTCCCCAACCCTTGCCGAAACGGCTCAGCTGAGTGCATCCAACATGGCCCAGCTATGCGCCATGCTGGCGGCAATGAACGAAAAGATGAATGCGAAAATGATCGAAAAGATGGATGCGAATACACAACAAATGAACAAAAAGATGGATACAAATACAAATGAAATGAACAAGCAAATGAATGAAGTGAAAACGACGATGGATGCGAATACACAGCAAATAAACGGAATGGAAGCAAACATGAAAGAAGAAATGAAAAAGCTGCGGGGTGAGACGCAGAACATGGGCCGAAGCCTGCAGGCGGGCATGAAGGCCGTGACCGGGGAGATAAAAATGGCGACTTCACGTGTGGGAGCAAACGAGCTGGGTGGGGGTGCAACGGCTGACAGGCCCGCGGTGGAGGCGGGTGAAAAAATAATTCGTGGAACGTGTTGGGCGAGGGTCGTGACGATGACCGAAAGGGAAAAATTAAATGGGGAGACCAAAACGTGTGAGACGAGACACGAGGTGACGACAACGGAAATAATAGTTGAGACAAGGGAGGTAAAGGGTGAAGAGTTGGCAGAGACACGGGAGATGGGAACGATAGAGGGAAGACTACACGATGAAGACGGGGTAAGTGACGCGCACGCACACACGGAGGTAGTGGAGGACAATGGGGGTGAGCTCGCGGAGCGTGAAGGGACCCGGTGCGAGCAGCGGGATGGCCTCCTCCAGGAACGAGGGGAGGGAGTATGCCCCCTTGAGGCGAGTCACGACCAGGTGAGTTCGGTCGTGTTTTGCGAGGTTGAGGGGACGAGTGCTGTGGACGGGTGCACGGAGAGCTTGGGGCGTATAGAGGCCCCGGAGACCCTTGTGGGGACACGAATCCCCAGTATGGTTGTCCCTGTGTGTGTGGTGCAAGGTGTGAGTGCGTCCCCGTGTGTGGAAGCGACCCCGTGTGTGAGTGGTGTGGTGGCGATGGTGCCAGAGTACGTGCTTCCCAGCACGCCGTGTGTGGATGAGGCACCGTGTGTGAGAGAGGCCGTGTGTGTGGATGAAACGGCCAGTATGAATGAGGCACCACGTGTGAGTGGTGTGGTGGCGATGTTGCCGGAGTACGTGCTTCCCAGCACACCGTGTGTGGATGAGGCACGGAGTGCGAGTGAGGCACCGCGGGTTAGTGCCCCCGCGTGTATGAGTGAGGCACGGTGTGTGGATGAGGTACCGCGGGTGAGTGCCCCCGCGTGTGTGGATGAGGCACGGAGTGCGAGTGAGGCACCGCGGGTGAGTGCCCCCGCACGCGTGAGTGAACGGCCGTGTGCAAGGTCGCTGTGTGCCAGGGAGACCGTGTGTGTGAGAGAGCGGTATGTGAGGGAGATGTCGGTTGGCATGCGGGAGCACGCAGCCGCGTCTCCCGGTGTGAATGTGATGGAGTGGACTGTGTGCGTCGTAACACGCAGGTATGCGTGTGTGGAATGGAGACGGAGACGGCGACATGGGAGAAACGAAAGCCGAGTAGCGGCTGTAGTTGTTTCGAGGACCGTGCCGGGTTCACCCAGCAGTGAGCACGCGGTTCGTGCTGTGCAACGCACGAGACCACCACGTGCTCGCTTGCGAGAGTGAAGTCCCGGTCCGGAAACGCACGCGGTGGATTTGCCGATCCCGCGGACGGACAAAGTTAGGCAGGTAAATGGATTTGGACTGGACGGGTTCTCCACGCGATCGTGTGTGTTAAGCTCCAACGGGCAAAGCACATGTGTTCGCGTGGGGAACCCCTCGAGACGTGTGGCTTGTGTTTTTTTTTTATGCGCACGGTGACGCCATGGCTGCACGTGGGGTTGGAATCCGGCAGGAGGGGTATCTCTGCCGGATGGTCCCGTCCAAGGAGGGACGAGGAACACGTGCAGCTGCATGACGTCACGGGCAGGTGTAAAGTGCGCGAGTTCTGAGTTGCCGCGCAGGTGCTGCGCATGTAAAGAGAAAAAAAAAAGGGAAAACAGCAAGCCTCACTTTCGGGTGTACAGGATTCCTGGGCAAGGGGTGAAAGACCCCCTTACCTGGGCACAGGATGGAAACTAGTTTGGGGGAAGGGTTAGCTTAGCTAGACCGACTTCATGGGGCAGGGGTAAGTAAGTCCTCATGGAGTCCGTGGAATGGATTAGTTAGAGGGATTGTAGCCAGATTTAGGTTGGGAAATAAAATGATTTATTTGGGGACATGGACAGACTTGTGAATGTGTAGAGGGGACGTAGCTTAGCTACGTAGTGTTAAAAGGAACGTGCTACTAGTTTAAGGGACGACGTGGGAGCACGAGTTAGTTAGGGGATGTAGTTAGAAGAATGGCAGAGTTCAGCGGTGAGTGTGTTGAAGAGTTGGTGAGTTGTGAGGTGAGTACTTGTTGAGTGAGTGAGGCCAGCGGGTCTGTGTGTATGGAGTGAATGGGGAATGCATGGTGCGATGAGTGATTGGGGGGAGGAGTGACTCCCGCCCAAGGGACCCCGGGGTCAGAGTAAAGTGAGTTAGCTGGGTTAGTCAAATTGAAAAATGGAGGTCGTTTTGTTGTTAGTGGGAAAGTAGGCTCGAGACCCATTTGGAGGGGTGCAGGAGCCCTGTTGACGGGCTTGGGAGCGTGGCTGCGAAAGGTGAGTATCGCTGAGTGGGTACCCCGGGCACCAGGCTAGTCGGCCGCGGTAGGCCAAGGGCCCATGGGGGGGCGGGATAGAGTAGTGGGCACGGGTGCGCCTGCTTGGTGCGGGGGCCCGGGGCGCCATTAGCCGCGTGGGCAGTGCAGTGGGCACGGGTGACCCTCGGAAAGGGGCCCGGGAGGCCGGCCTGCCACGTGTGCGTTTCAGGGGAGGTGCCATGGGGGCACTCCCCGGTGTTAGGGAGCTGGTAGGCTCGGAGGCAGTGTAGTGCCCGGGGGTGCCATAGCGGGAGATTCGGCAGAGGGTCGTGCCTGCCAAAGGGAGCCACGTGTCCCAGCCAGGAGACCGTGTGAGGGCACGGAGAGAAAATTGGGGGGCGAGGCCCGAAATTGTAAGGACACCAACACAGGCGACGGGAATCTGGGTTGTTAGAACCAATAGTTTAAGCGAGAGGCGCTTGTTGAAAGCCCCGGGGTAGTTTAACAGTTAAATGGTTAGGATAGATTAGGAGATGTACCCCTCCGCACCATCCATCCCCTCGCTGTCGTTGTGGGCCGCTGGACCCACTTGGTGTTAAGATCGCCGAACTCTGGGGAGGCCATTCTGAGGCTTCGTTGGGCCTCGACGCGGGACGTTAGCTCTCCCTTATTCCCCTCCAGGAAGGGAACGTAGGGGTTGGGAGTAGGCTAGGTGACAGGATAGGTTAGCCGAACAAGGACGATAAAGGGGGTTAGGGGACGATTTATAGTGGGGGAGTAAAAATAAAAACAACAAAAAAATAAGTTGGGGCTAAATTGGGGTTTGACAAATTAAGGGAGTGGGTATGTACAGTGACAGGCAAAGGCGATAGGTGGGAGGGAGACAGGTAGGTCGGTCCGAGCCCGCCTTCCAAGTGGCCAGCACCACCGCACTCCCTCCACCAACCTCCACTGAACGGCAAAGGCTGGCCAACTTCATCGGCTGGCCGTGTTTTTCTGCAAGGCAGAGGCCGGCTAACTTCATCGGCAGCTGTTGTGTTGCTGCAAGGCCTGTGCCGGCCGGATCATCTGCAGCTGTGATGCTGCAAGGCCTGTGCCGGCTGGATCGTCTGCAGCTGCTGTGCTGCAAGGCCTGTGCCGGCCAGTTCATCTGCCGGCTGTGTTTGCCTGCAGCGGCCTTCTTCTGCGGGCTGTGTTTGCCTGCTCACCTTTGCCATGCCATGCCCACTGCCCCTGTTCACCAGCCCCGTTCAATTTTTGCTTTGCCCCCCCCTGTTCATTTCCATGTGCGCCAGGATCCGCAAGGCAACAGTTTGCAAGCTGCAAGAACTGCCCTGTTGGCAGCTACAACACGGGCCTGCAGTGGCGGCCCGTGCACCGTGTTTGCGTTCATGCATCCATTCGTTGTGCTCATTGCGTGTGCCACTTGAGCTGGCACGGAGACTGCGTTTGTGCGGCCCATGCACCGTTGTGGTTCACTGCGTTCAGTTCAAAAGGGAAGGCCTTGGACTGCGTGTGAGCAGCCAGCCACGTTCCCTGTCACCTGCATTGTTTGAGCCAGAGACTGCATGCGGGCAGCCTGGCTCCCTGCTAACTGCTTTCTTTTGCAGAGTTCAATGATCCTGGGCCATGGTTTAGTGTAAAATTTGTAAGTTAAGGTTAAGATGTACTGTACATATGAGTGCGCCCCCGGCATGTATGTCTTAGCGCCGGCAATTTTATTTAAGTCGTCCGTGTGAGTGAGTTTGTTTAGGTAGTTACGCAGCCCTCAGGTTATTTATTTTGGGGACACGAATACCATGAATGTCGCACTCAGGGATCCGTAGGTAAAATGTACTAGGGGAAAACTACACATGATGGCACACGAAAATTTGACGACTCGGGACGAGTCTGTAAAAAGGGAAGGGGGTAGTGTTGTGGTTACCAGATTCGCAAACCACCATTCAGGTCCCTTAGGTGAGGTATCTCGGTAAGTGCATGTGTAGTTAGGCCCAAACCCGTTGTCTAGTGGGAATACATGTCATTTATACGTGCTGCGACTCTTCAGGATAGCCGTTTTTCTTTTACTATCTTTATTTTGGACCAACCGCCATGATCACAACCACAACATCAACCACCAACCACAACGCCGCTTCACCACAACCGCCATGACCTT
>NC_140966.1:80267138-80287138 GCF_056783735.1 Eptatretus burgeri
GAGTGAAAAACAGGGAAGGACGGGAGCGACTTAAAGAGAAAGCAAGGTTGACCTACATAAAGATAAGGGAAAGACGCCAGAAAGAAGCGGAGACTAATAGACAGAAAGAAAGATAGACAGAAAGAGGGGACAACAGAAAGTTATAAATGTATCGAGACACGGGAGACAGAAAAAATAGAGGAGAGACTGCATGAATTGGACAAGGTTAGAAACGAACACACACACACACAGAGGTAGTGGAGGACGATGAGGTTGAGCTGGCGGACCGTGCAGGGACCCGGTGCGAGCAGCGGGATAGCCTCCTCCAGGAACGAGGGGAGGGAGTATGCCCCCTTGAGGCGAGTCACGACCAGGTGAGTTCGGTCGTGCTTTGCGAGGTTGAGGGGACGGGTGCTGTGGACAGGTGCACGGAGAGCTTGGGGGGTATAGAGGCCCCGGAGACCCTTGTGGGGACACGAATCCACAGTGTGGTTGTCCCTGTGTGTGTGGTGCAAGGCGTGAGTGCGTCCCCGTGTGTGGAAGCAACCCCGTGTGTGAGTGGTGTGGTGGCGATGGTGCCAGAGTACGTGCTTCCCAGCACGCCGTGTGTGGATGAGGCACCGTGTGTGGAAGAGGCCGTGTGTGTGGATGAAACGGCCAGTGTGGATGAGGCACCGCGGTTGAGTGCCCCCGCGTGTGTGAGTAGTATGGCACGAGTGAGTGAAAGGCCGCGAGTGCGTGGAGCCACCTGTGCGAGGGAGGTAGCATGCGTGAGTGAACGGCCGAGTGCAAGGGAGACCGTGTGTGTGAGAGAGCGGCATGTGAGGGAGATGTCGGTCGGCATGTGTGAACATGCAGCCGCGTTTCCCGGTGTGAGTTTAATGGTGAGGTGTGTTAGCGTCGTAACACGCAGGTGTGCGTGGGTCGAATGGCGACGACGGCGACATGGGAGGAAAGGAAGCCGAGTAGCGGCTGTAGTTGTTTCGGGGACCGTGCCGGGTTCACCCAGCAGGGAGCACGAGGTCCGTGCTGTGCAACGCACGAGGCCACCACGTGCTCGCTTGCGAGAGTGAAGTCCTGGTCCGGAAACGCACGCGGTGGATTTGCCGATCCCGCGGACGGACAAAGTTTAGGCAGGATTACGGATTTGGACCGGACGGGTTCTCCACGCGATTGTGTGTGTTAAGCTCCAACGGGCAAAGCACATGTGTTCGCGTGGGGAACCCCTCGAGACGTGGGGCTTGTTTTTTTTATGCGCACGGTGACGCCATGGCTGCACGTGGGGTTGGAATCCGGCAGGAGGGGTATCCCTGCCGGATGGTACCGTCCAAGGAGGAACGAGGAACACGTGCAGCTGCATGACGTCACGGGCAGGTGTAAAGGGCGCGAGCTGCGAGTTGCCGCGCAGGTGCTGCGCATGGAAAAAAAAAATAAAAAAAAAGCAAGCCTCACTTTCGGGTGCACAGGATTCCTGGGCAAGGGGTGGAAGACCCCCTTACCAGGGCACAGGATGGAAACTAGTTAGGGGGAAGGGTTAGCTTAGCTAGACCGACTCCATGGGGCAGGGGTAAGTCCTCATGGAGTCCGTGGAATGGATTAGGTAGAGGGATTTAGCCAGATTTAGGTTGGGAAATAAAATGATTTTTTTATTTATTTGGAGACAGTGACAGACAGCGAATGTGTAGTGGGGACGTCGCTTAGCTACGTAGTGTTAAAAGGAACGTGCTATAGTGTAAGGGACGACGTGGGAGCACGAGTTAGTTAGGGGATGTAGTTAGAAGGATGGCAGAGTTCAGCGGTGTGTGTGTTGAAGAGTTGGAGAGTTGTGAGGTGAGTACATGGTGAGTGAGTGAGGCCAGCGGGTCTGTGTGTATGGAGTGAATGGGGAATGCATGGTGCGAGGAGTGATTGGGGGGAGGAGTGACTCCCGCCTAAGGGACCCCAGGGTCAGAGTAAAGTGAGTTAGCTGGGTTAGTCAAATTGAAAAATGGAGGTCGTTTTGCTGTTGGTGGGAATGTAGGCTCGAAACCCATTTGGAGGGGTGCAGGAGCCCTGTTGACGGGCTTGGGAGCGTGGCTGCGAAAGGTGAGTATCGCTGAGTGGGTACCCCGGGCACCAGGCTAGTCGGCCGCGGTAGGCCATGGGCCCATGGGGGGCCGGGATAGAGTAGTGGGCACGGGTGCGCCTGCTTGGTGCGGGGGCCCGGGGCGCCATTAGCCGCGTGGGCAGTGTTGTGGGCATGGGTGACCCTCGGAAAGGGGCCCGGGAAGCCAGCCTGCCACGTGGGCCTTTCACGGGAGGTGCCATGGGGGCACTCCCGGTGTTAGGGAGCTGGTAGGCTCGGAGGCAGTGTAGTGCCCGGGGGTGCCATAGCGGGAGATTCGGCAGAGGGTCGTGCCTGCCAAAGGGAGCCACGTGTCCCAGCCAGGAGACCGTGTGAGGGCACGGAGAGAAAATTGGGGGGCGAGGCCCGAAATTGTGAGGACACCAACACAGGCGACGGGAATCTGGGTTGTTAGAACCAATAGTTTAAGCGAGAGGCGCTTGTTGAAAGCCCCAGGGTAGTTTAACAGTTAAATGGTTGGGGTAGATTAGGAGATGTACCCCTCCGCACCATCCATCCCCTCGCTCTCGTTGTGGGCCGCTGGACCCACTTTGGGTTAGATCGCCGAACTCTGGGGAGGCCATCCTGAGGCTTCATTGGGCCTCGACACAGGACGCTAGCTCTCCCTTGTTCCCCTCCGGGAAGGGAACGTAGGGGTTGGGAGTAGGCAAGGTGACAGGATAGGTTAGTCGAACAAGGACGATAAAGGGGGTTAGGGGACGATTTATAGTGGGGGAGTAAAAATAAAAACAACAAAAAAATAAGTTGGGGCTAAATTGGGGTTTGATAAATTAAGGGAGTGGGTATGTACAGTGACAGGCAAAGGCGATAGGTGGGAGGGAGACAGGTAGGAAGGTCCGAGCCCGCCTTCCAAGTGGCCAGCACCACCGCACTCCCTCCACCAACCTCCACGGAACGGCAAAGGCTGGCCAACTTCATCTGCAGCTGCTGTGCTGCAAGGCCTGTGCCGGCTGGATCGTCTGCAGCTGCTGTGCTGCAAGGCCTGTGCCGGCCAGTTCATCTGCTGGCTGTTTTTCTTCAAGGCCCGTGCCGGCCAGTTCATCTGCCGGCTGTGTTTGCCTGCAGCAGCCTTCTTCTGCGGGCTGTGTTTGCCTGCTGCCTTTGCCATGCCATGCCCACTGCCCACGTTCACCAGCCCCGTTCAATTTTGCTTTGCCCCCCCCCCCTGTTCATTTCCATGTGCGCCAGGATCCGCAAGGCAACAGTTTGCAAGCTGCGAGAACTGCCCTGTTGGCAGCTACAACACGGGCCTGCAGTGGCGGCCCGTGCACCGTGTTTGCGTCCATCCATTCACCCATCCATTTGTAGTGTTCATTGCGTGTGCCACTTGATTTGGCACGGAGACTGCATTTGTGCATCCCATGCACCGTTGTGGTTCACTGCGTTCAGTTCAAACCATTCATCCATCCATTCGTTGTGTTCATTGCGTGTGCCACTTGAGCTGGCACGAAGACTACGTTGTGCAGCCCATGCACCGTTGTGGTTCACTGCGTTCAGTTCAAAAAGGAAGGCCTTGGACTGCGTGTGAGCAGCCAGCCACGTTCCCTGTCACCTGCATTGTTTTGAGCCAGAGACTGCATGCGAGGAGCCTGGCTCCCTGCTAACTGCTTTCTTTTTGCAGAGTTCATTGATCCTGGGCCATGGTTTAGTGTAAAATTTGTAAGTTAAGGTAAGATGTACTGTAAATATGAGTGCGCCCCCGGTATGTCTGTCCTAGCGCCGGCAATTTTATTTCAGTCGTCCGTGTGAGTGAGTTTGTTTAGGTAGTTACTCAGCCCTTAGGTTATTTATTTTGGGGACACGAATACCATGAATGTCGCACTCAGGGATCCGTAGGTAAAATGTACTAGGGGAAAACTACACATGATGGCACACGAAAATTTGACGACTCGGGACGAGTCTGTAAAAAGGGGAGGGGGTAGTGTTGTGGTTGACCAAATTCGCAAACCACCATTCAGGTCCCTTAGGTGAGATATCTCGGTAAGTATATGTGTAGTTAGGCCCAAACCCGTTGTCTAGAGGGAATAAATGTCATTCATTAGGGCTGCGACTCTTCAGGATAGCCGTTTTTCTTTTACTATCTTTATTTTGGACCAACCGCCATTATTACCACCACCAACCACGTCTCAACAGCCATCACAGCAACAACCACCAACCACAACGCCGCTTCACCACAACCGCCACGACCTTTACCGTCACAACTCGCCACCATCGCATCACCGTCATCTCGCGCCACTCGTGGGCACCGATGCTGGACTCGTGTAGGGCGCGCACCGTGCAGCGTGTTCAAAAGCATCGCGGACTTTCTGAAGAAAAACGGATCAAAAACGACTCACGCCCACTTTTGTTCCGTCCAATCGGTGAGCGAGGGGCAGTTTGGCCCCGCCTCCAGGGCGTTGGAGGGCGGTCGCTATATGCAAATTCATGGATCAAAAAGCATTCACGCCCACTTTTCCTCGGGCCAATGGGGAGCGAGGTGAAAGGTCGGAGGCAGAGGGTCAAAGATGAGAGAGCGAAGCCACGGGGCTTATAAAAACGACTGCGTTCGTCAGTCGAGTTCAGTGCAGTTGGGAGTTCGCGGAGTCGGAGTGAAGAGGACGGAGCTGTGGAGAGGCGGCGGCGGCGAAGGCGGACGAGGGGGTGCTCGCGTCGGATTCAGGGAACTGCGGAGAGAAAGGCCGGCGGCGCGACCGAGGTCGTGGTGGAGACGCTCGTCGCGGGACCCGCGATTTTGTGAAATCCTCCTTTCCCCGAGCATCAGCAACCCCCTCCTGTTTCCCCCCGCGCTGAGATAGTGCGACAAAAGGGGGCCCCCTGCCCACCCCCTACCAGACACTGTCCGCGAGGCCCGCGGAGTTGAGGCACCACCGCCGCTCCGCGTCTCATCATCAGACGGGTAAGCCCGACACGGTCTCGGCCCCAGGCCCGCCTACCCCCTCATCCTGGAGGGTGGTTCTCTTTTCTTTTGCTTTCGGAATGTGTGTTGTCGGCGCGTCTGTGAAGTAAAATTGTATAAGTGTTGCCGAGTGCCCGGTAGTCGGATAGATCTGCATTGTCGCATTTGCTTTTTGTCTTCTTCTTTTACATGTGCTTTTGGTGGAATTGTATATGTGTGCTTTCCGTTCATCGCGAAATAAATGTGCTTATTATTTAACTGTTTTCCCGCTTCGCTTCGTCATTTCTTTCATTGAATCCCCATCTTGCTTCACGTAAAGGGTTGGTCGTGGGCTAAGACGCCCGATAATTAATCGAACCGTCGAGGCCGACGAATAACACCGCTCGGTTATCCCGATAGTATGGAACGGGTCGCTTAAGTGGCCCGTGTCCGAAGTCGACCTGCGGCGAGGTGCGATCGCCCGGTCTACCCTCTGTGTGGGTACTTAGATAGGTCGAATTTGGCGAGCAACCCTATCCCACGCGGGGGCCGATTGGCTCGATCGCGGTGAGACCGAAAGGTCCACCCGTGACTGGTTCCCGGCGTTAGTCCGAGAGGGTCACGACTGGATTGTCCGTCCGGTGGGCGACGTGCCGCGATTCGAGTTACGTGGCCATTCGCACGCCGGCGGGCGCGAATCCGCGACAATATGTATATATATATATATATGTATATATATTGCACATACGGGCACGCACGTATGGCTACGCACGTACGGGCACGCGAGAGCGAAGGAACAGCCCGTGTGATTGTTGTTTCTGGCACGCGGTCTGAAAGTTTTTTTTTTCGGTTTGCACCTACGGGCATGCACTAGTATCTATGAATCGTTGTATAAATCGATTTTGTAAGTACTGCAGTTTTCTAATTCGGAGCTTGGAGAGATTCCATGCATGAAATGATACGATTTTCCACGATGTACTCACACGGACTATTTAAATTGTATCATCGAAATATTATTTCGGTTTTGAGGATCAGATAACGTCCAGACTAAATAAGTGTTGAAATCGGTTGTGAAATCTAATAATTTATAGAAATAACGAGTCTTATAACTTAGCCGATATACCTATTTACTTTAGGCAAGCAAGGCTATGTTCCCTCCACCATACATACACAAGAAAATGTGAAATTTCCAAAGCATTAAACTTATCATTTTTTTTACTGTTTGGAGAATTATATGGAGTGAACAAAAAAAATTGGGAAAGTAACAAAATTAACCATCTTCATTGAGTTACATCGATTTAATGCATTCACTGCTAGACCTTGTGTGCTGTGCCCCAGAGGGACTTCCTATCCATAGCATCTGCAAGATCAGTGTCTCAATATTCAGAGCTTTCCCGAGGTGCTCTACAGGGAATCGAAGCAAATCTAGTAAAAAAAAAAACGTTTAAAAAAAAAAGTTATAATGTTTGCACGGACCTCGAACCGATGTAGCAAGTGACACGTGCACAGACGAGCAAGCAAAATGGGGGATTTTCTGCAATGCTTATTTCATGGAACCAGCTTCAATGAGCTATATGATTTAATTGCATTCACTGCTCGACCTCGTGACCTGTCCCTCAGAGGGATTGCCTATCCATAGCGTCTGCCAGATCTATATCTACAGTATATTTTCAGATGTTTTGTGAAGTGCTCTATAGGAAATCAAAGCAAATCTCATAAAAACAGATGTTTTAAAATAAAGTTATAGCATTTGCGTGGACCTCAAACTGATGCACCACTTGACACATGCACAGACGAACAGGCAAAACGGTGCATTTTCTGCAATGTTTATTTCACGGGCGATTCAACTTTGCGATGTCTCCAGGGTTGTTCTGCATTAAGCTGCATGTTTGATATTACCATCGAGCAGATTGGAATGTAAAGAATAGCATGGTCTGTGAATGAGTAGTTAGCCAATCTCAATGTATTTAGTGGGGAAACATTAGCTTAATAATTGTCTTGTTTGAATGTGTTCCATACAGGGGGTGGTGTGTGGTAATAATTATTTCAGGATTATGGTAAGCAAATTGTGTGTAAAACCTGTATGTCAATCTCTACTAGGGGATATTGGGAGACTCGGCAAGAGAGGGAAAATTGGGGGGGCAGAGTTTGGATGGCCTCGAGAGTGAGCAGAGGAGCGGTTGTCGTCTCCCAGGCGGTGGAGCAGTGGATCACCTCAGAGGGGCAGATCGTTGCCCCGGGAGAAAAGGTAGCTGCTGGAGGGGAGTTGAAAAAGCCTGAGGAGAATGCAATTGGGGGTTGGTTGATCTGAGGAGTTGACTGCTGAGAAAAACATCGAGGTCTGGTCTGAGGAGAACAGGATGGTCGGGCACGTGTGAGAGAGGTGCGTCGAGTTTGGAGGGAAAGGAAACTCCTGAGGAGAACCATTGACTTCTGAGGCGAATATGATGAGGAGAGTTTTTGAGGAGGTCGTCTTGCCTGCCTGCCTCTGCCGACCTGTGCCTGCCTTTGCCCTGTGCCATTTTGACGATCTGCCCATGTGCTTGGTCTCCTCATCATCCTGCCCATCATGCTCATCACCCCCCCACATCGCCTGCTCATCCCCGCTGCTGCCAGAGATGAGTCCCCCAGTTTTGTTCCCTTTTCCCATATGTGACTGAGTCCAGAGTGAGGTGCCTTACTTTGTTTAGATTCATTTTTATTCTCACTGCATATGATTATTAATTGCATTCCCTTCCTCCCAAACCGCCGTCGTCTCCTCGTGATTCCACCATCTCCTGGTCGTTTGGGTAACAGGAAATCAACCCGTTGGGTTTAGAAGCTAAGTTTCTCATGTCTCTCCTCATGACCCACGAGCGCATTGTCTGCCATTAAATCAGAACATTTCCTCAGGAGTTAAGCTTCTCCAGACATCGCGGGATTTTCACCCTCCTACCATGACGAGCTCGTCGTTTGTTGAGCTGTCGACGCTACAATATTTACTACTTCCTACCGCTGTACACAATCCAAAAATGATACATATTTACTACTTCCTATCACCATACACTATACATATATTATACATATTTACTACTTCCTATCACCATACACTATACATATATTATACATATTTACTACTTCCTATCACCATACACTATACATATATTATACATATTTACTACTTCCTATCACCATACATTATACATATATTATACATATTTACTACTTCCTATCACCATACACTATACATATATTATACATATTTACTACTTCCTATCACCATACACTATACATATATTATACATATTTACTACTTCCTATCACCATACACTATACATATATTATACATATTTACTACTTCCTATCACCATACACTATACATATATTATACATATTTACTACTTCCTATCACCATACACTATACATATATTATACATATTTACTACTTCCTATCACCATACACTATACATATATGATACATATTTACTACTTCCTATCACCATACACTATACATATATTATACATATTTACTACTTCCTATCACCATACACTATACATATATTATACATATTTACTACTTCCTATCACCATACACTATACATATATTATACATATTTACTACTTCCTATCACCATACACTATACATATATTATACATATTTACTACTTCCTACCCCTGTACACCATCCAAAAATGATACATATTTACTACTTCCTATCACCATACACTATACATATATTATACATATTTACTACTTCCTATCACCATACACTATACATATATTATACATATTTACTACTTCCTATCACCATACACTATACATATATTATACATATTTACTACTTCCTATCACCATACACTATACATATATTATACATATTTACTACTTCCTATCACCATACACTATACATATATTATACATATTTACAACTTCCCAGGTCGAAAAACCAGTTAAAACCAGTACACATTTTCAACTGGTCTCGATTGGTTCTAATTGGTCTTTAACTGGTCTCTATTGGTTTCAACTGGTACCAGTTAAATTCAGTCAGAATTCCAATTTCCCAGTTTAAAAAACCAGTAGCTCATATTTGTACCAGTTAAAGTCTTACTGGTTCCAGTTGATACCAGTTGCAATGTACTGGTCCCAGTTGATACCAGTTGCAATGTACTGGTCTCCCAGTTGATACCAGTTACAATGTACTGGTCCCAGTTGATACCAGTTAGTTAAATACAATTGTATTTCAACTGGTAATATATCACTCTATTCCAATTTCCATATTAAAACCAGTAAGAAACCAACTGGCTTTACTGGTACCAGTTGGCTACTGGTTTTCAACTGGTACCAGTTGACCAGTAAGCTACTGGTCTTTACTGGTTTTTTGACCTGGGTTCCTACCCCTGTACACCATCCAAAAATGATACATATTTACTACTTCCTATCACCATACACTATACATATATTACACATATTTACTACTTCCTACCACTGTACACCATAAGAAGAAGATACAGGTTTTTTACTTCCTACCACTGTACACCATCCGAAAAGACACATGTTTACAACTTCCCACCACTGTACAGCATCTGTAAATGATGCATGTTTACAACTTCCCATTCCACTGTACACCATCCGCAAAAGTTACATATTTACGACTTCCCACCACTGTACACCATCAGAAAATGATAAATGTTTTCTACTTCCCACCACTGTACACCATCCGTAAACGACAAATGTTTACAACTTCCTTTCACTGTACACCATTGGTAAACGAAACATGTTTACTACTTCCTACCACTGTACACCATCCATAAACTATAGTTGAGCAGGAAGATGGGGTCCCCATGCACCCAGATGATATATTTTTCTAATTTACTTTTTTGAATCCTCAAGGTGTCTCGTGAATGAATTTCCATGTTCCCATGACGAAATATTGTACCAAGGTGTCCGTTTGGCATGCAGCCACCAAGGTCGAAGGTGTTGAGGACATACTCCTGACCCACTTCCATGGTGGCATCCTCTGACTGCTTCAGCAGCTCCTTGATGACTGAGTACTCAGTAAAGGGCTGGTTTATTGGGGTGAAATAGTCGATGGTTGACTTTCGGGAGGGCTTCGTGCCAGTAGCTGAAATGAAGTCACCAAACCCTGTAACAAGTTTCCTCTCTCTGCTGCTCCCTACTACCCATGCAAGTGACCAGACACGATACTCTTGGACACACTTTGAGTGCACTTCACTGTTTAAGGTGGGCGGAGTGAACAGTTCCCACTGCAAATTTTGGCCTGACTCGATTATCGATGTGGACAGGGGTCAGGGTCTTGGGTGTATCTACCTTCATGGAGCGTATCTTGTTCCGCTTGTAGAGAGGGAGCCTCCGATCTTGGTTGGTGGCATCAAACCATGGTTTTACCTCATGTATCATGATCCCACCAGCGCTGTTTACCATGTTTAACCCATGGATGTTCGTCGTTATTTTGTTCAGATTGACCCACTCGAGATGGAAGATCTCATTGCCCTCGCCGCTAATAATCTGGAGAGTGAGGGAGGTGGAAACCTCATCGAGAGCCTTGGCCAGCACCAGCTCAAGTTCCAAGCTGAAATCATCGGTCTCACAGTGACCCAGCCTATTGAAGATAGTGATGAGTTGTTTTCTGTATGGAGGTGATGTATGGTGGTGCAGATGAGCTTGTGTTTTAACAACTTCCACTTTCCCTTCGTCACATCACGGCAGATGTCATGGAACAGTAAAAAGAGCGGTTAGCATGTTAGCATGATAGCATGAGAGCAATGAGCATAATGCAAAACTATTACTACAAAATTTGACAGACCTGTTCCTTAAAAAGCTGAGCACATTGTCAGGGTGGAGGGTTACCTGGCCTATAGAGAGCACGATGTGTCTCGTCTTCTCACACTTCTCCACATCTGCCTCACCAGAGATGATGAAGTTCAGGAACTTCACGAGGTCAGGCGGGAGGTGTTCATCTGATGACTTGACCTCAAGATCGTCAGCTGTGGGAGGCCAGGGAAGTGACTTCAACTCATTTAATGCCCGCTGGATTATATGACGAAGGAGCTGGGTCACTTTTTCATACTTGTATTTAGACCCAAGCTTGTATGCATAGACCACCGCATCTGCAACAGAGATGCTGGCATTGCAGACCAGGTTATAGGTGATATAGCCTTCATCACCTGGATTGACCTTGGCAAAGGCGATCCACTCATGAATATCATGGTTCTCAAGTCATACCTTCAGCTTCTCACTTCTGCACTCTGGAATGGGGAAGCCATTTCTCTCCAACTCTTGGATGTAGAGAAGATGCAGTGATGCAAGCTGTACAACCTCATTCTGCCCATCACTCGGTCTTGAATTAAATCAAGCACAGCAAATAATGCCTTCAGATGTGCAGCATCTTGCGATCCTGCTCTGTATAAATGGCATGGTTTGTAGCTTGGGCTGTATCATGCAGGTGATTGACGTACTTCAGGGTGAATGACTTGCTACATTACCGGTGGAAATGGGCCTCTCTTGCAAATAGGTCTTCGCCTTGCACCATGCGATGTTGATGACTATTTCCTAGTTCTAGAGCTTGAGGCTCAATCTGTTTCCAAATAGAGATGATGAAGGCTCCATCTTTGGCTCCATCTTTGTCCTTGAATACTGGGAACTTGATGCATTCCTCAGTCTTTCTTAACACCAACAGTTCAAGCATTTGACAGAAGATACAATCTGGAAGGAACAGCTGCATGGCAGAGGATGATGGTGGTTTACAAGGGGAGTGTTATTTTGATGCTTCACAAGATGTTGCACTATACTTCCAGCGATCCTGGTATTTAGTAAAGTTTTGATAGCAGCCTCGATGATAGCCAATTGCTTCTAAATCTGCACCAGCAAGACTCCAGAATTCCATTACAGACATCCTCCATGAGATTGGGTGAATCTTGAAGTTCAGTTAGTCGTTTGTCATGAATACTATGGAGCTGAGCCAGCTTGTCAGTGGCAGACCCCTTTGTGCTGTGTCACGTGATTGGGTTTTCGTATATCATGCCTCGCCCGCTAGGGGTGGGAAGAGTGTGCTTCTGGTCGCGCAATAAAGCGGAGTAGATGGTGGCCCGCGTGCTTCTTGCGTCCCGCTGCACCTCGTACACTCTACCCTTGACATTACTGAGCAGTGTGAAATCACCATGCTGAATGCCACTCACATGTAAAACACAGTTTACAGGAGGATGCTTCCACAGTTCTTCTGGCCCACCACCATTATCACTCTTGCGTTTCTTTGACTTTGACATGATTATCCACCACCACACTATAACTATGTTACAATTGTTAGTTCACTATCAACATCACCAAAGCACAGTTCCAGCTAATTCTACAACATGGCCTTCACCAAGAAAAGAAAATAGAGATTGCATTAGTAAATTAGAGGGGGAGCACTCGGTAGAGTGCAAAACCTCCGCCGCCAATACTGCTTGGTCACTTAAGTGAACCTGATATCCTATTCATTGTAGGTCAAAACGGATCAGACTCTACTGAACCACGATTGAATAAACTAAACTAGATCGACGCACATGTAGAAATGCCAAACAAATAAAATCGAAATTTTTTTGAAAAAAAAAAGTTGCAAAATTTCTGGGTTTTTTTCTCTAACAAATTTTTTTGGGGGTTGGAAATCACTTAAAACATGTAGAAATGCAAAAAAAATTCAAATATTTTTCAAATAGAATCGAAATTTTTTTGAAAAAAAGTTGCAAAATTGTTTTTTTTTCTCTAACAAATTTTTTTTTTTTTTTGGTTGGAAATCACTTAAAACATGGAGAAATGCAAAAACAAAAATTCAAATATTTTTTCAAAATGGTCGCCATAGCGGCCATATTGGACTTTGGACCAAGTCCAAAATCTAATGGCATGATCCTTGGACCATACCTAATCCCCCCATCAAGTTTCGTCGAAATCTGTCCAGGAGTTTTTCCGTAATACTGTTCACAAACAAACAAACAGACAGGAGTGAAAACAGTAACCTCCGTCCACCTTCGATGGCGGAGGTTAACTTGAGGGGGAGCACTCGGTAGAGTGCAAAACCTCTGCCGCCAATACTGCTAGGTCACTCAAGTGAACCTGATATCCTATTCATTCAATTTGACGTCAACAGTGCTCACAGAGTTATAGTTTGCAACTTTCCCTTTTACTTTTAACTTTTACAAACTCAATTCATTCGTCATAACTCGATTCCTTGAGACAAAAATTGATTTTACGTGGGTATATCCACCTGAAGTTTTAAAATCAGCCGCAATTATAATTTTAGCATGTTTTTTGTTGGAAATCACTTATAACATGTAGAAATACAAAAAAAAAAAATCAAAATTTTGTTGAAAAAAAGTTGCAAATTTTTTTTTCTCTAACAATTTTTTTTTGGGGGGGGAGGGGGTTGGAAATCACTTAAAACATGTAGAAATGCAAAAAAAAAAAAATTCAAATATTTTTTCAAAATGGCCGCCATAGTGGCCATATTGGATTTTGGTCCAAGTCCAAAATCTAATGGCATGATCCTTGGACCATACCTACTCCCCCCACCAAGTTTCGTCAAAATCCGTCGAGGAGTTTTTCCGCAATACTGTTCACAAACAAACAAACAAACAAACAAGCAGAAAGGGGTGAAAACAGTAACCTCTGATCTTCGATGGCGGAGGTTAATAAGCATTTGGATCATGCAGTACAAAAATTACCATTACCAACTCATCAGACACAAGTAATTAGTCAAGCATGAAGATGGGTCCCCATACACTAGTTGATATATTTTTCTAACTTACTTTTTTTTGAAATACTCAAGTAAATGAGTTTGTATGTTCCCATCTTGAAAAAGAATGAGGTATAAATGGATTGCTTTTGATTGTGGTTGACGACCACTCTTTTTCCTCATCTGAGACGAGTCAGGAAGCGTCTGATCAAACCCTTATTGGGTCATCAAATTATTGCCATGTGGATGCATTTTTTTAATATTTGTGCGAATAGATGCACAAGAACCCCCTGAATCATGAAAATAACCCTCTCAATCGATTCCTCATGCCAAAGTGATCCTGAAAAATGGGGTCATTTGTCTCTGTATGATGTCTAGTTCAAAAGTTATGTCGATTATTATCAATATTCTTCGGAAATCCAAGTTGGCCGCCAAGATGACTGCCAAACGGACCCCTTGGGACAATATTTCGTGATGGGAACATGAAAATTCATTTATTAGACACCTTGAGGATTACAAAAAAGTAAGTTAGAAAAATATATCCACCGGGTGCATTGGGACCCCATCTTCCTGCTCCACTCCGATACATGTTTACTACTTCCCTTCACTGCACTCTGTAAATGACGAAAACCCACAGACTCTTCTCGAATCGTCTTCTTTTTCTCCTCCTTCCTCATTTGCCTTTATATAGTGTGAGGTCTGAAGGTAGCAAGCTGCTGCTGCCTCACCTATTGTACAATACCCGCTGTCCTCTATCCCCAGAAAATTATCTCCACTCTCCTGCTCGCTCCATATTACTGACATCCCTGTTCACACAATCTAGCCAATTATGCAATCTAATTACAATGTGGTTCACACAACCAATTATATTAGAGGTCAACATCCGATTCACTTGAAATTTGAATAGAATTTGCATATTTGTTCCCTGAATTCAACCAGACAATTATTTTTGAGGTCTGCATGGACCAAAAGGCCAAAATAGGCCCAAGGTCAACAACTAAGGTTGGATTTCCAGAATCCTCAATTTTCATCTCATTTAATTGAAATTTGAAGAGGATTTATATTTCAGGTCACTGAATTCAACCATCCAATTATTTTTGAGGTCAACATCGATCAAAAGTTCAACATAGGCCCAAGGTCAACAACTAAGGTGGTGTTTTTGAAATCCTCAATTTTCATCCGATTGACTTGAAATTTGAAGGCGATTTATATTTCAGGTCACTAAATTCAACCAGCCAATTATTTTTGAGGTCAAGATGGATCACAAGGTCAACATCAGCCCAAGGTCAACAACTCAGGTGGGATTTCTAAAATCCTCAATATTTATCTGATTCACTTGACATTTGAAAAGGAGTTGCATATTTGGTCATTGAATTCAACCACCAATTATTTTTGAGGTCAAATTTGTTTCATGGATTTTGCATTTGTCATGCTCTGCATTATATCTTCTTCTTGTTTGTTTGTCTGTTTGTTACTTACGAAATCTAAAGATTTCGTAAGTATATTGATGACTTCCGTCCTCTGTTTGTGTGTTTGTTTGTGTGTGTGTGTGTGTGTGTGTTTGTTTGTAGGCATGAAAACTCGAGAACGGAAGAAGCTACCAATGTCAAATCACACCACGTGATTCAGGAGGGTGATGGCCAGTGCTGATTAGATTTTGGTCAAAATCGGTCAAAGGTCAAGGTCACAGTGAGGTCAAACATTCGATTTTTGATGGTTTGGTACAGAATCATCGTAGAAACTTCTGGTTTGCGTCGCTACCTTCTCTAGAGACAGCTTTTATTAGACAAGGTCAGAGGTCAAGTTGACGATTTCGTAAGTACCAATCTATGACTGCTTGTTTGTTTGTTTGTCTGTGTGCTGGATATCTCCAAAGGTTGTTGACGGATCCAGATGAAATTATGTGGACAGTTTCGGTGTGTGTCAAAGACGAACTGGTTAGATTTTGGTGAACATCTGGATCCAGATCTGACTAGAAGAATTTTTTAAGTGATTATTCACCATTGAGAGATAGGACCAAAAATGAGAAATAACATGATATCTCAAAAGGTTGTGGACGGATTCAGACGAAAGTTGGTGCACATGTTGATTGTGCCAAATGGAAGAAATGATTAAATTTTGGTGAAGATCCGAATTCAGATCCGGATCAGATAATTTTTAAGTGATGTTTCACCATAGAAAGATCGGGCTCAAAAACGATAGATCGCATGATATTTCAAAAATGTATTGGACCAGATATGTTCTCGTGGATCAGGCATTACAGGGTGCAGGTATGCGCTCTTCCGAATACCCTTCTAGTTCAAAAATATAATGGGCCCGATATGTTCTTATTGATCAGGCATTACGTGGAGGAGGTATGTGCTCTACCGAGTGCCCTTCTAGTTCTTTCTACTTTGCTCCCTAAAGCCATTTACATTATTTGCCATTGTCTCTTCCTCCATCCACACTAGATGCCCAGCCCGCCTCAGCTGACTCTTTCCCAATCTTACTGTCAAGCACTTCCTCACATTAATCTTCTCCCTCATTTTGTCCATCCTTCTTCTATCCACCCGATTCACTCCCACTATCCTCCTGATCCAGTTGTTTTTGCAGACCTGCAGCCTTTGGTGTTGGTTCTCTGTCAGTGCTACTGCCTCCAGATCATAAAGGTAGGCTGGCATTACACAAGACCCCAAAACTCTCCCTTTCAATTTCTGTGATATTTTCTTGTCCGCCATGAGTCCCTCCACTTTCCTCATACACATGCGCCCACCTTATCCTTTTCTGAACCAGCTGCCTCCGAACTACCATGCTCGGTCAACGTTCCACTTAGATACACAAATCTGCTTCTCTGCCAGATCCTCTCCCCCTCGAAACTGATGTTCATTTCCTTTCTCTGCTGCCCAATCCACATTACCTCAGTCTTGTCCAGACTTATCCTCAATTTATGTCTCTCAAGCGCATCCTTCCAGTCCCCCGCCTCCTGCAATTCTGGCTTGCTGTCCACCACAATAGCTAGATCGTCTGCATGCATTTTCTTTCTCAGAATGCTTCCCTTGCTGACCCTCCTGCTCACCAGCTCCAATGAACTTCCCTGTTTCAATCTGATGTTCATGCTGAACTCTTCTGACAAGCCATGGCCAACCAATACTCTTCCTTAAGTTCTCTCATACATATGTTCCACTAACCAAGCTTATGCTTCTAGCACTCCCATCCATCTCTGTGTTGCCATCAGCATTTCCCTCAGGACAGTGGAGTAAGCCTTCTCGAGCTCCACAAACTATTCCACCTTACATCTCCAACCTCTTTTCCTCTTCTCCACCAATTGTCTCATATCAGCGTAAACATCCCATCCGTCTTCCCTCTACTTTTTTGAACCTCTGTTGTTCTTTGCCGATCTCCTGCTGCACACATTTCCTAATTCTCTCGATCAACTTCACGCAATAAAACCTAACAACACCCACTTCATTTGAGAGCAATCGTGCCCATGCAGGTTTCCATGATGTGCCATTATCTTTGGTCACGTGACCCTCTTTGAGCAGAGTAAGGTTGCACTGTCCGATTTTTTTTTTTTTCAAATATTTTCATTTATGGACAGTTTTATGATTTTTTTTCTTTGGAATTTTGGCTTCGTGTTCCAGAAGTGTGCAAAATTTTAACTTTCCAGCTCACCGAGAAAGTAGTAAGCATTTATAGGAGTGAGTCAGTGAGTGAGTCAGTGGTTAAAAATAGCTTTATATGTTGGATATGGGAATTGTTTTGTGGTTATAAGATTCGGATTTCACTGAAGATTCAGGGTAAGGTTTACGCCTTAAGCTGATATTTGTTTTTAGCTATTTTAGTGACATGATGTGGGAGTGTCAATGAAACTTTATTTTGCTTGGAACTCGTCAGAATGACACGCCCTGTTTCAGACCATGTGTTGGATACTCCAGAAGTAATTAACAGCTTGCTCGTGGAGGGTAAAATTTATCTGACCTTGTTTGTAAGTTTTTCATGTGCAGAGTGGAGTCCTCATCCACATAACAATAGAGTGAAACTTTAGTTTTGGATAGCACAGCCGGTCCTGATTCAGTGATCAGTAAATCCGTGGCCGAAGACGACCTGGGACAGAAGTATGTGAAACCTTTACCAGTTCACCTGTGCAGCTTATTTTGGCTGAATAATCTCCAGGTGGAGATAAGTATTCATAGCAAACTGCTCATCAGTCTCTTCTTTTCCAAATTGTGAAACTTGGGGTATTAATCTGAGGATTGAAGGTGGTTGACTCACCTGGGGTGAAATAATATTGTCGAGTGAGAAATGAACAAATACATACAGCACTTTCACATTTTGACGAGATCCTGTTGCATACTGTACATACACGTTTCAACACAAAGTGCTCCATTCCTCAGATTGACGTTAAGCCGAGTGTCCCAAATGCTAGCATTAGTTTGTGGGTGTTAAAGATCATACTATGTGTTTCGTAAAGAATAGGTGAGTTTTCGCTGGAACCCTGAGAAATTTACAAACCCTTCCTTTGAAGGTAAAGGCAAACCACCACCCAGTGTAATCGTGACCATGAGACTGCTTTTGCAGAACCTTCAGACGGTGCACCAGAGACAGACAGACGGTCATCTAAAGCCAGGGACACTGAAAGGCAATGAACTTATCAACTTCAGAAATTGGATTTGAACCCGGGGTCACTGCATCGTGAGTGTATGCTCAGGTGGGAGCAACAAATTGGCCAACTCATAATTCTCGAAGAACATATTCATCTTAACCAGCAATTCCCCAGCTCTGAAAAGAATCCAAAAATTGTGGGGGCTCTGTAATGTTGCCCCCACCTCCTACCTCCCCACGCATTGGATTTAAGACCTACAATCCCTTGACGATCCACCCTGGACAGGTTGTCGAGGCACAACATATTACTTGATTTTAAAAAGCACATTTAACATTGTGATTGAAGGTAACAAAATAATCGAGTGTGATGGTGTAATAATGGTGGGATAAGGTGGCTTGGAGGTTTGGGGTGGGTTTATGGAGAGGTTGGAGGTGTGGGAGGTTAAGCGAGCGGGAATGGGGGAGTTGCACACATTGACCCACCTTTCTCGGAGCCTTCCACAGTTTCACACATACAAAACATTAGTGAGTGTTATGTTCTATTCTAAAGACAATCCATCAGTCTTAAGTACCAGAGAAGTAACGTATATGTTTGATCACAGGGGAAAAGTTTTGCCTCGATCCTCGGTATGGCTGTCAAGGGTATAAGGGCTCGGTTATTTAAACTATTTGAGGGAAATATTTCACGTCGACACCAAAAAAACAACACTTGGATTTAATTTGGCAAAACAAAATGGCTGAATGATGGGAACTTACAATGGATGGTTGCCCATCATTCCCTAAATGCTTTCACTTGACTCAAGTGGAAATGGTGAAAACTTTTTGTTAACTTTCACTCCCCCCCCCTTGCCCCACCCCCTCCCACACGTGCCACCATCATCACCCCCCAAAATAATATACCTTTTAACCCCAATAAATCAACAGTGGATCAAAATAATTATGAGACGCTTGTCCGTGTGGTTCAGTGCAAGGTTAGATTTTATTTGATGGTTCCCTGGGAAGGAGACGGTGTCTCCTTCACGTGAGCTATCCCAGCACCTTGGAACTATCTCTATCTCTATCGCTCTATCACTTTATCACTCTATCTCTCTCTCTCTCTCTCTCTCTCTCTCTCTCTCTCTCTCTCTCTCTCTCTCTCTCTCTCTCTCTCTCTCTCTCTCTCTCTCTCTCTCTCTCTCTCTCTCTCTCTCTCTCTGTCTGTCTCTCGCTCTCCCCCCATACGAACTCGGATCGCTTTGCATGGTGAGTATTAATGAGCAGAGCATCTCGACACGTACAGTGGTGAGCTGGGTTTGGGCTGTTGTTGTGTTTGATTCATCGATTTTGGTTTGACTTTGGTAACGTTTTTATCGAAATAATGAATAAAAATATGACTTCAGTTAAACATAATCTGGAATGAAGAACGCTTTGCCATGGAACTCTTTAACAAAATGACCGGTATAAAAGAACCAGTGTCCAATTTCTCTACTGTTCCTTTTGGCCTGTTACATCTTGATCCATTCAGTATACTAGCTCTTTCACGAGCCTCGACTCTCTCGAGACAAAGAAAAGGGAAACAAACCCTTCATCTGCAGTGGGGGGGGAGGGGGGTTGCTATGTTTGTGTACTTGATAAAAAGAGAAAAATGTCCCTTTTGGTGGTCTCGCATAAGGTGACACTGTTTTTGTTACATCAACCATTCTAACTGGGAGAAAATAATTTCATAAATCGCAAAATTGCGAATTCGGGGTTCA
>NC_140966.1:80292138-80294638 GCF_056783735.1 Eptatretus burgeri
GCGTTTTTTTTAGCCTTTGCCACCTCTCTCTTTGCCTTTCGCTGCCACTCCTTGTACTCCTGCCTACTTTCCTCATCTCTGTCTATCCCAATTCTTTTTCGCCAACCCCTTCTTCCTTGTACTTTCCTGTACTTCCTCGTTCCACCACCAAGTCTCCTTGTCTTCCTTCCTCTGTCCAGATGTCACACCAAGTACCTTCCAAGCTATCTCCCTCACCACTTCTGCTGTGGTTGTCCAATCATCCCACCCATCTTTACCACCATCCAACACCTGTCTTGCTTCCTCCCTAAATTACACGCAACAGTCTTCCTCCTTCAGCTTCCACCATCTGGTCCTTGGTTCAGCCCTCACTCTCTTCCTCAACCTCACCTCCAAAATCATCCTACAGACCACCAATCGATGCTGTGGAGCTACACTCTCCCCTGCCACCACCTTACAGTCTCTAATCTCTTTTCGGTTGCATCTCCTGCTTAAGATGTAATCCACCTGTGTGCACTTTCCTCCACTCTTGTACGTCACCCTGTGTTCCTCTTTCTTGAAATACATATATATATATATATATATATATATATATATATATGTATATTTGTATATGTATGCATTTGTTCCATTACATTAAGCTATATCAACAGGTGCTATCGCAGCATCAACATTCATATATGTATTTCACAAGCCTTTGTGGGTTGGCAGGTTGGCTTCCAGGTATACTCGCTCACCCCCAAGCCACCGAGCCTGGGTTTGAATCTCTGCCCAGCTATAAATGGTCATCCCATTGTTTTACACGTTATTCATCAATGTGTGTTCCGTCCCTCCAATGGACGTTAAACTGGCCGTCTATCACCCAGAATTAGTTGGTGGATGTTCAAGACTCTACAGTGACCTTCGCATACAGTTACCTTCGCAAGGAGCCATCGAGTTACCATCAACACCCTGAACAAATGATAAAATCCTGCAAACTCAGTCCAGTATTTTATATCGGAGTGTCAAGTCTTCCGAGATTGTCATTTTCAACCTTAGCCAACGAAACTGCCTCTGCAGCTTTCTGCACTTCACGAGGGAAGGAGGATAATCGGACATAAAACAAAAATCTCACAATGTCTTTCTCAAAGGGTTGGTGAGTTATAACCGGTACACTGAGCAAATTACTAATTTCTGTTTGGATTGCAGTTAGCAAGTGGGGTCATCTTCTTGGAAGTTATTTCCCACCACCTTATACTGCTTACTATCTCGTATACATGGTTGGTGTATATTTGGTTGCGGGGGGAGGGGTGGGGGTTTCGCCATTTTTGTGTACGTAATAAAAATGAATGTGCCATTGGTGGTCTTGTATAAGGTAGATTGAGGTTTTTGTTACACTGACCATTCTCACCAGGAGAATATAACTTCATAAATCGCAAAAACCTTAAAATATATACACACTATTTTTGGCACTCCCACCCAGAGGGTGGTTCAGTAGTTTTTGAACAATAAACAAATTTCCCAGGGAGTTTGGATGTTTCATATGATCAGCCTTCTTCGATTGCATAAGACACACACACACACACACACACACACACACACACACACACACACACACACACACACACACACACACACACACACACACACACACGGAGGTGGATACTTCGAGACCCGGGAGGACTCCATTCCACCTTCTGAAACCCGCATATGGAGATAACAATCAACGACACACTTGGTCCATTCAAATGAATCGTGATCTTCGACGGCCGGCACTCGCGTGCAGAACATTTTCCTGTCAATGACATAACATGAGGCTTTGTTGGCAGAGCCTTGGGCCCATGGGAGTCCACTGGAATGTGGTTCGTTCAGCACGAGCGATTCCATCATCATTCTGTAATAATAATATATTATAACTCGAACGGAACTCACTCGATAGAGCGCATACCTCCGCCATGTTGAACAGTTTATGTTTTGTATCCCACTGATAGGTCGGATCTGAATCTGGACCTCGACCAAAATCGAATTGGCTTGTTTTTGTCACCTAACCAACTCATCCACCCAAGTTTTTTTCATAACTCGGACACAACTTTTTGAAATATTGTGCTAGATATCGCTTTTGGCCCGATCTCTCAATGATGAAGAATCACTTAAAATATTTTAAAACTCCAGCTTGCGGATTCGGATCATCAACAAAATCTCATCATTTCTTCCTTGTCACGCACTCAACCTATTCACCAAGTTTTGTCCAAATGCATCCATAACTGTTTGATATGTCGTGCTCACAGACAGACAAACCTACACACAGACAAACAGTGGTGAAAACTTAACCTCCGTCCACTTTCGATGATGGAGGTAAGCACACCCTCTTACAAACCGTCACTTTTTGAAGAAACTTCTTCAATTGGACCTCCTGAAGACCTCAAGGTTTTCGGTCCTCTTCTTGTCCAAACCTATCATTTTCAGTAGCAAGGGTATTATTTCCAAGGACAGCTATGTGGATTGTTTATTCTGGGTTAACTCACCTGGGAAAGTATTTATG
>NC_140966.1:80312138-80317138 GCF_056783735.1 Eptatretus burgeri
TTCTCGGCGTTAGTCCGAGAGGGTCACGACTGGATTGTCCGTCCGGTGGGCGACGTGCCGCGATTCGAGTTACGTGGCTGTTCACACGCCGGCGGGCGCGAATCCGCAACACTGGTGTCAGGTCGTGCGATATAAACTCATCGCCCTCCTCGCGGCACTGGTATCGGAGAACGGGAAAACGGGCTCTCCTGTCTCCAGCTAAATTCACGGGAATCGGTCCAGGGGTGAGAGGAGCGACCCCCGATTCCCTCCAAATTACGAGCGAGCTAAATTAACCCTTTACGAGAAGCAAGATGGCGTCTCAAGGCGAGCGGGAGCCGGGGGTATTAGAAATGGATGTAGAATGTGTAGAATCCATGGCTCAGGATGAAATCCCCGTGCAGGAAATGTTGATTGTGCAGGAACATGAACACCCCCAACTGAGCCCAGAGCCCGAAATAGGTGCGGCGGCGGCCGCGGTGTATGACACCTCCCCTCCCCCTCTCCACCAAAACCCCCCGATCCTTGCCGAAACGGCTCACCCAAGCGCACCCGACATGGCCCAGTTATGCGCCATGCTGGCGGCAATGACAGCGAGGATGGATGCGAATACACAAAAAATGGATGAAATAAAAAGCATGAACGAAAAGATGGATACAAACACAAATGAAATGAAAAACGAAATGAAAGGCATGAACAAGCAAATGAACAAGCAAATGAACGGAATGGAAACAAACATGAAGGAAGAAACTAAAAAGCTGCGGGGTGAGACGCAGAACATGGGCCGATGCCTGCAGGCGGGCATGAAGGCCGTCAGCGGGGAGCTTAAAATGGCGACTCCACGTGTGGGAGCGAACGAGCTGGGAGGGGGTGCAACGGCTGTCGGGCCCGCGGTGGAGGCGGGTGACAAAATAATTCGGGGGGCGTGTTGGGCGAGGGTCGTGACAGAAAAAGTGACGGTAACCGAGAGGGACAAACTAATTGGGGTGACGGAGACGTGCACGAGGGAGATAAGGGAGGAGACGGAGGTAATAGTTGAGACAAGGGAGGTAAAGGGTGAAGAGGTGACTGAGTTGGCAGAGACACGGGAGATGGGAACGATAGAGGGAAGACTACA
Source organism: Eptatretus burgeri (assembly GCF_056783735.1). NCBI lineage: Eukaryota > Metazoa > Chordata > Myxini > Myxiniformes > Myxinidae > Eptatretus > Eptatretus burgeri. The sequence continues at coordinate 80,313,235 of NC_140966.1, forward strand.
CGATGAAGACGGGGTAAGTGACGCACACACACACACGGAGGTAGTGGAGGACAATGGGGGTGAGCTGGTGGACTGGGTGGAGGCCCGGTGCGAGCAGCTGGATGGCCTCCTCCAGGAACGAGGGGAGGGAGTATGCCCCCTTGAGGCGAGTCACGACCAGGTGGGTTCGGTCGTGCTTTGCGAGGTCGAGGGGATGAGTGCTGTGGACAGGTGCACGGAGAGCTTGGGGGGTATAGAGGCCCCGGAGACCCTTGTGGGGACACGAATCCCCAGTGTGGTTGTCCCTGTGTGTGTGGTGCAAGGTGTGAGTGCTTCCCCGTGTGTGGAAGCGACCCCGTGTGTGAGTGGTGTGGTGGCGATTGTGCCGGAGTACGTGCTTCCCAGCACGCCGTGTGTAAAAGGGGCACCGCAAGTGGAAGAGGCCGTGTGTGTGGATGAAACGGCCAGTATGGATGAAACACCGCGGTTGAGTGCCCCCGCATGTGTGAGTGAGGCACGGTGTATGAGTGCCCCCGCGTGTGTGAGTGAGGCACGGTGTGTGAGTGAGGCACGGTGTGTAAGTGAGGAACCGCGGCGAGTGCCCCCGCGTGTGTAAGTGGTATGGTTTGTGTGAGGGAAACGGCACGAGTGAGTGAAAGGCCGCGATTGAGTGGAGCCACGTGTGCAAGGGAGGTAGCATGCGTGAGTGAACGGCCGAGTGCAAGGGAGACCGTGTGTGTGAGAGAGCGGTATGTAAGGGAGATGTCGGTTAGCATGTGTGAACATGCAGCCGCGTCTCCCGGTGTGAGTTTAATGGTGAGGTGTGTTAGCGTCGTAACACGCGGGAGTGCGTGTGTCGAATGGCGACGACGGCGACATGTGAGGAAAGAAAGCCGGGTAGCGGCTGTGGTTGTTTCGGGGACCGTGCCGGGTTCACCCAGCCGCGAGCACGAGGTCCGTGCTGTGCAACGCATGAGGCCCCCACGTGCTCGCTTGCGAGAGTGAAGTCCCGGTCCGGAAACGCACGCGGTGGATTTGCCGATCCCGCGGACGGACAAAGTTTAGGCAGGATTACGGATTTGGACCGGACGGGTTCTCCACGCGATCGTGTGTGTTAAGCTCCAACGGGCAAAGCACATGTGTTCGCGTGGGGAACCCCTCGAGACGTGGGGCTTGTGTTTTTTTTTTATGTGCACGGTGACGCCATGGCTGCACGTGGGGTTGGAATCCGGCAGGAGGGGTATCCCTGCCGGATGGTACCGTCCAAGGAGGGACGAGGAACACGTGCAGCTGCATGACGTCACGGGCAGGTGCAAAGTGCGCGAGCTGTAAGTTGCCGCGCTGGTGATGCGCATGTAAAAAAAAAAAAAAAAAAAAAAAAAGACAGGCCTCACTTTCGGGTGCACAGGATTCCTGGGCAAGTTGTGGAAGACCCCCTTGACCAGGGCACAGGATGGAAACTAGTTAGGGGGAAGGGTTAGCTTAGTTAGACCGGCTCCATGGGGCAGGGGTAAGTCCTCATGGGGCCCGTGGAATGGATTAGTTAGAGGGATTGTAGTCAGATTTAGGTTGGGAAATAAAATGATTTTTGATGATTTGGAGACAGTGACAGACAGTGAGTGTGTAGAGGGGACGTAGTTTAGCTACGTAGTGTTAAAAGGAACGTGCTACTAGTTTAAGGGATGACGTGGGAGCACGAGTTAGTTAGGGGATGCAGATAGAAGGATGGCAGAGTTCAGTGGTGTCTGTCTTGAAGAGTTGGTGAGTGACGTGGAAGCATGTGCTTGGTGAGTGAGTGAGGCCAGCGGGTCTGTGTGAATGGAGCGAATGGGGAATGCATGGTGCGATGAGTGATTGGGGGGAGGAGTGACTCCCGCCCAAGGGACCCCCGGGGTCAGTGTAGAGTGAGTTCGGAGGTTAGTCAAATTTACAAAATGGAAGTCGTTTTGTTGTTGGTGGGAGTGTAGGCTCGAAACCCGTTTGGAGGGGTGCAGGAGCCCTGTTGACGGGCTGGGAGCGTGGCTGCGAAAAGTGAGTATCGCTGCGTGGGTACCCCGGGCACCAGGCTAGTCGGCCGTGGTAGGCCAAGGGCCCATGGGGGGCCGGGATAGCGTAGTGGGCACGGGTGCGCCTGCTTGGTGCGGGGGCCCGGGGCGCCATTAGCCGCGTGGGCAGTGTTGTGGGCACGGGTGACCCTCGGAAAGGGGCCTGGGAAGCCAGCCTGCCACGTGTGCGTTTCAGGGGAGGTGCCATGGGGGGCACACCCCGGTGTTAGGGAGCTGGTAGGCTCGGAGGCAGTGTAGTGCCCGGGGGTGCCATTGTCGGAGAATCGGCAGAGGGTCGTGCCTGCCAAAGGGAGCCACGTGTCCCAGCCATGAGACCGTGTGAGGGCACGGAGAGAAAATTGGGGGGCGAGGCCCGAAATTGTGAGGACACCAACACAGGCGACGGGAATCTGGGTTGTTAGAACCAATAGTTTAAGCGAGAGGCTCTTGTTGAAAGCCCCGGGGTAGTTTAACAGTTAATGGATAGGGTAGATTAGGAGATGTACCCCTCCGCACCATCCATCCCCTCGCTCTCGTTGTGGGCCGCTGGACCCACTTTGGTTATAGATCGCTGAACTCTGGGGAGGCCATTCTGAGGCTTCGTTGGGCCTCGACACAGGACGTTAGCTCTCCCTTATTCCCCTCCAGGAAGGGAACGTAGGGGTTGGGAGTAGGCTCGGTGACAGGATAGGTTAGCCGAACAAGGACGATAAAGGGGGTTAGGGGACGATTTATAGTGGGGAAGTAAAAATAAAAAAATAAGTTGGGGCTAAATTGGGGTTTGACAAATTAAGGGAGTGGGTATAGACAGTGACAGGCAAAGGCGATAGGTTGGGAGGGAGACCGTAGGGTAGGTCCGAGCCCGCCTTCCGAGTGGCCAGAACCACCGCACTCCCTCCACCAACCTCCACTGAACGGCAAAGGCTGGCCAGCTTCATCTGCTGGCTGCGTTGCTGCAAAGCAAAGGCCGGCCCACTTCATCGGCAGCTGTTGTTTTGCTGCAAGGCCTGTGCCGGCTGGATCGTCTGCAGCTGCTGTGCTGCAAGGCCTGCGCCGGCCTGTATCGTCTGCAGCTGTGGTACTGCAAGGCCTGTGCCGGCCAGTTCGTCTGCCGGCTGTGTTTGCCTGCAGCGACCTTCTTCTGCGGGCTGTGTTTGCCTAATCACCTTTGCCATGCCATGCCCACTGCCCCTGTTCACCAGCCCCATTCAATTTTGCTTTGCCCCCCCCCCCTGTTCTTTGCCATGTGCGCCAGGATCAGAAAGCAACAGTTTGCAAGCTGCAAGAACTGCCCTGTTGGCAGCTACAACACTGGCCTGCAGTGGCGGCCCGTGCACCGTGTTTGTGTTCATCCATCCATTCGTTGTGTTCATTGCGTGTGCCACTTGAGCTGGCACGGAAACTACGTTTGTGCAGCCCATGCACCGTTTTTCACTGCGTTCAGTTTCAAAAGGGAAGGCCTTGGACTGCGAGTGAGCAGCCGGCCACGTTCCCTGTCACCTGCATTGTTTGAGTAAGAGACTGCATGCGAGCAGCCTGGCTCCCTGCAAACTGCTTTCTTTTTGCAGAGTTCATTGATCCTGGGCCATGGTTTAGTGTAAAATTTGTAAGTTGAGGTTAAGATGTACGGTAAATATGAGTGCGCCCCCGGCATGTTTGTCTTAGCGCCGGCAATTTTATTTAAGTCGTCCGTGTGAGTGAGTTTGTTTAGGTAGTTACTCAGCCCTCAGGTTATTTATTTTGGGGACACGAATACCATGAATGTCGCACTCAGGGATCCGTAGGTAAAATGTACTCGGGGAAAACTACACATGATGGCACACGAAAATTTGACGACTCGGGACGAGTCTGTAAAAAGGGGAGGGGGTGGTGTTGTGGTT
>NC_140966.1:80322138-80397138 GCF_056783735.1 Eptatretus burgeri
AGTTTGTTCAGGGCAAAAAAATCCATAGGTATTTACTTTCTTCTCCGTTACATATTTTGTGGACCATACATGCCTCCAGTGGTTCCCTGGTTATCTAATCCAGCCGCTACCAGGTGAGCACCCAGGGGTATTGCCCCTATGTTTCTCATTTGTCTTCAACACTCATGGTCCACTCTTTCCCAGGCAAAGCTAAAGACATTAAAGTTCTTATCGTTGAGTCAAATATCTTTACACATGTAACTCTTAAAGAAGTCTTCTCATTAACAAGAATGATTACTTGCTTTTGCCTTGAGCCACTGGTTTAAAAACGTGTTGTAATTGATTCAGCACTGTACATACGTGTAAGACTTAACCATCGATAAGTTAATGTAGATTGTAGACGTTTATGACTTGATAGTCTTATATGGGAATGTACTTAAGATTTGGCTGCGAGGATTTTTTTTTGACTTAAAGCTTGACCTTGAGATTTCACGATAAAAGAAGCCGATTTCAAAATTCTCCTTTTTAGACATTTATTGCATATGAGTGTGAAAGATCAAAAAAACAAACAAAAAAAAAAACTAAATTTGTGTAATTGTCGAGCTGATAAAATTTAAGGGGATTATATGAGGAACAGATGCCAGAATAAGATGTGACATTTGTCAAGGGATACCAATGGTTGGACAGCTCGAAAGTCGAGAGTAATGGGAATAATGGACAGAGACAGTAATGGAGTTCTCAAGGCAGTAGAAATGGGTGGAAAATGAATGTCAAGACTTACGAAGAGAAACATTGATAAGATGAGCAGATGATGTTGACCAGGAAGGAATGACTTGTGTGGAACAAATGAAAACAAAAGGAGGATACGAATGAAAAGACTGAAAGGCCATCAATAAAAGTAAGGTGGAAAGGGGAGATAGGAGAGTTGAGAAGGTGGACAACAGTTTAGAGGAGTTATGAAGTAAAGGGAAAGGAGGGAAGAGGCATTCACCTGGCATTCAGAAGAGAGTGGGTGGAGTATCTGTAATATTCCACCTATTTTATAGATAACATGGAGATGGGCCCCGACCTACGAATCTTAAAAAGAAATGATAACATGTGAGGAGCAATCTTTGGGTATTTTTTTTTATTAGTGAGTGCTCAACCAACATGAAGATGGTTCTATGAGTACTTCCAGAGTAAGACTTTCTCTGAGTTTCTCCAGGGATTTTCCAAATCAGTAACCTGGCTTTGAGAGACTGAATAGATGCTTCATAAACCACAATGAACTGACTGTGTTGCTGCTGCTCCTAAAAGACAAATTGGTAGTCGCAAATCAAAGCTTGTTGTATATATCTTTGTTTCAAGGGTTCTGAACTGAAGGGACAGGAGCAGTTGAGCGAGTCAACACTCAGTGACTCGAAACTGTGAAAGTGTTGAGTGAGCTGACCTTTTGATTTTATTTTGCCATCTGCATTCAGGAAATGTTAACCTGCTTCTATGCCCTTGCTGTTGATAATCACAAACTTGCGTGGAACATACTGTACGATGATAAGGAACAAGAGTGGCAAGGCTGGGTTTGTGGTGTAACGTTTAATGCTATGAACTGAACAGAGATTTCACTGATAATGTTGTTCGTAGATTAGGACGTGGGGGGGGGGAGATAGGGGGGAGGAGGGAGAGAACAGATTCCCCAGCAAGAAAGGAATGGCAAGATTCCTCCCATTCTGTATCATACCCATGTTCCTTGCTGTATGTTTCGTATCCTGGAAATCCATGCCTGAGGGCTTTCTGGCTGAAGACTCAGCAGGCTTCAGGAAGAGTATGGCTGACATTGTAATATATATATATATATATATATATATATATATATATATATATATATATATATATATATATATATATATATATATATATTGAAAGGATGGCCTTGAGATTTGTATGCTCACCTCTAAGCTGTCTCGCCTGGGTTTGAATTTTGAATCCCGACCCAGCTATAAACTGTCCTCACGGTATTTCACAGGCAGGGTGATTCATCAATGTGTATGCCATCCCTCGGATGCACTTTTAATTGGGTGCCTCTTCTGTTGGCATTAGTTGGTTGATGTTAAAGATCCCACAGAGTCCCTCACAAAAAGTAGGTGAGCCACCGCCGGTACCCTAAACAAATTACAAATTCCTACCCCTTACGACTGCTGGCAGAGGTATGGTAAACCATCCAACATGACCCTCACTGAGAAACTGCTTCGGCAGAACCAAAGATCTGCAACACAGAGTAATGGTACATATTGTTACGGCTGTGGAAATTTGCAATACACCATAAAGGGTCCTCAGATCAGTTATGACGCTAAGTTTATGTGCAGATAGGTCCCCACCGTTGTAAAAGGGGATTCTCCATGTTAACCGAGCTGCAACCCTTTGAGATAGCCGTTTTTCTTTATCTATCGTTATTTTGAACCACACAACAACCACCCCCATCTTTGCCACTGCGTCCACTTCTGAACGGCAAACAAAGGCGCCAAGGAAGGAACTGCGAGGACACGCGGGTTTACCCGCCTTTTTTCCCCGCGCTTGGTGTGAAGGGAAGGGGGCAGGGCAGCTCGCTGCCGATTGGTGGATGCACGGCGTGAGGCGGTCAGAGTGAGGGAACGCCCCTTTTTGGGAAACTTCTCCAAGGGAGGCGGAGCCGGAAACGGGGCGGAGCCCCGCTCTATAAAGGGCGGAAACACGCGAGGCTCGGGTCTTCTGGTTCTTCTTGGTTGAACGCTTCGTCTTGGTCCATGAGCTCTCGTTGCTTCAGCTCCCTTCTTCGTCTTGGTCCATGGTTCGGTGAGTGGCCTGTTGGTGGAGACGCGGACGGGAGGCGCAGCAGTGCCGGCTGAATGGTGGATCTGCGGGTCCGGACGAGGGGTGCCGGAGAGGGTTCGCCGGCCGCGTGGGAGGCCGGAACCAGGCGCGACCACGCTGACGGTCGTGGAGAGGGGGGGGACTTGACGGCCGCTGAAGGGAGGTCTTTTCCTTTTGTTTTGGAATGGATGTTGAGGCACCGTCTATGAAGTAAACCTGCGTAAGTGACTGTGCCTGAACATTGCTAATAATTATAGTCGGTTGTATTGATTTCTTGTCTTGTAAATTGCATCATTACTGCCTTGCTTGTGTTGTGTGTGTAATCGTGCCTACTGAATAAATGTCCTTGTGTGCAATGTATCCCGTTCGTCGCGTCCTCCTTTCACCCCATTGAAATGCCATCTTGCATCGTGGAATGAGTAGTGGGTTTTGAACGCCCGGTAAAGAGAATCGGATCCGTCGAGGTCGGTGATAACACCGCTCGGTTATCACTGTAGTACGGAACGGACCGCTTAAGTGGTTCGTGTCCCAGGACGACCTGCGGCGCAGTACTGCCCCTCGGTAGGTTACCCGCGCGGGTACTTACGTATATCGACATTTGGCGATTCACCTTTTTTCGCGCGGGTAGAATGCGGACTGGGCTGTGGTGAGGTTAAACCCCCACCCGTGACTGGTTCCTGGCAGTAGTTCCAGGAGGGTCACGACTGAATTGTCCGTCCGGTGGGCGACGTGGTTGTGATTAGAGTTACACGGCCGTTCGCACGCCGGCGGGTGCGAATTCGTAACAATATATACATGCACATCTGCAACAAAAATGGACTCTTGAGGGTTAAGGGGGCTCATTATTTGTTTGTTTCATCCCAATTGCATGTGCCTCGTGTTGGCTTACTGGTTAACATAGCTGGCTTGGGACCTGAGTGTCCTGAGTTTGAGACCCTGTTTTTTTTAATTTTTTAAATTACCACAAGGTGGGGTTGATTCAGCCTGTCATCCTTCTGAGGTTGGTGAAATGAGTACCAGTGTACTGGGATATTGTACTGGGGTAATAATCATTTGGGGTAACCTGTGTCGGAGTGGTGACCCGTTGAGGACTGTATTCCTTGTCAATGAAACTGCTTCACAGCCCTATGTGCCTTTACAGCATGAAAGGAATGGTATTATATTGTTGCGGTATTCGCGCCCGCCGGCGTGCGAGCGGCCACGTAACTCGAATCGCGGCACGTCGCCCACCGGACGGACAATCCCGTCGTGACCCTCTCGGACTAACGCCGGGAACTAGTCACGGGTGGGCCTTTCGGCCTCACCACGATCGTGCCAATCGGCCCCCCGCGTGGGATAGGGTTGCTCGCCAAATTCGACCTACCTAAGTACCCACACGGAGGGTAGACCGGGCGATCGCACCTCGCCGCAGGTCGACATCGGACACGGGCCACTTTAAGCGACCCGTTCCATACTATCGGGATAACCGAGCGGTGTTATCGTCGGCCTCGACGGTTCGATTAATTATTGGGCGTATTTAGCCCACTACCAACCCTTTACGTGAAGTAAGATGGAGATTCAATGAAAGAAAAGACGAAGCGAAACGGGAAAACAGTTCAACATAATTCACATTTATTTCGCGATGGCACACGGATAGCACACATGTACAATTATACACCAAAAGCAAATGTAAAAGTAGAAGAAACACACAATAATGCACAAAAAGCAAATGTAAAAGCAAAACACAATGCAGATCTACCACCGACTACCGAGCACACGGCAACACTTATACAGTTTTACTTCACAGACGGCGCCGACAACACATATACTCAAAGCAAAAGAAAAAGGGACCACCCTCCACTATGAGGGGGCAGACGGGCCTGGGGCCGAGACCGCATCGAGCCTACCCGTCTGGTGATGAGCCGCAAAATGGCGGTGGCACCCCGACTCCGCGGGCCTCGCGGACAGTGTCTGGTATGGGGTGGGAACGGGGCCCCCTTCTCGCACTATCTCAGCGCGGGGGGAAACAGGAGGGGGTTGTTGATGCTCGGGGGAAGGAGGATATCTCGCTGGCTCGGGTCCCGCGACGAGCGTCTCCACCGCGACCTCGGTCGCGTTACCGGCCTCTCCTCTCCGCAGCTCCCCAACTCTGACACGAGCGCCCTCTCGACTGCCTTCGCCGCCGCCACCTCTCCAACTCTCCCACTCTCCACAGCTCCGTCCAACTGCTTTCTCCGACTCTTCTCTTGACTGACTCTTCCCAACTCAACTTCTCCGACTCTTCCCAACTCAACTGCCTTTTTGGCGAGCGAACGCGGCCCTTTATAGCCCCCGTGGCTTCGCTCCTTCACCTTCGACCCTTTACCTCTGGCTGGCTCCCCATTGGACAGAGGAAAAGTGGGCGTGAATGCTTTTTGATCCGCAAATCTGCATATAGCGATTATACTCCGACACACCTGGAGGCGGGGCCAAATCGCCCCATGCTCGCTGATAGGACGGAACAGAAGTGGGCGTGAATCGTTTTTGATCCGATTTCTTCGGAAAGGCTGGTGTTTTTGCACCCGCTGCTCGGTGCGCGCCCTGCACGAGTCCAGGATCGGCGCCCACAAGCGGCGCGGGAATGGCGGTGATGCGATGGTTGCGAGAGCGAGATGTGACGGTAAAGGTCGTGGCTGTGGTTGTGAAGCGGCGTTGCGGTTGGTGGTTGTTGTGTGATGGCTGTTGAGACGTGGTTGGTGGTGGTAGTAATGGTAGTAATGGCGGCTGGTCCAAAATAAAGATAGTAAAAGAAAAACGGCTATCTAGAAGGGTCGCAGCCCGAATGAATGACATTTATTCCCTCTAAACAACGGGTTTGGGCCTAACTACACATATACTTACAGAGATATCTCACCTAAGGGACCTGAATGGTGGTTTGCGAATTTCGTCAACCACAACACTACCCCCTCCCCTTTTTACAGACTCGTCCCGAGTCGTCAAATTTTCGTGTGCCATCATGTGTAGTTTTCCCCGAGTACATTTTACCTACGGATCCCTGAGTGCGACATTCATGGTATTCGTGTCCCCAAAATAAATAACCTGAGGGCTGAGTAACTACCTAAACAAACTCACTCACACGGACGACTTAAATAAAATTGCCGGCGCTAAGACAGACATGCCGGGGGCGCACTCATATGTACAGTACATCTTAACCTTAACTTACAAATTTTACACTGAACCATGGCCCAGGATCAATGAACTCTGCAAAAAGAAAGCAGTTAGCAGGGAGCCAGGCTGCTCACATGCAGTCTCTGGCTCAAACAAGGCAGGTGACAGGGAATGTGGCCGGCTGCTCACACGCAGTCCAAGGCCTTCCCTTTTCAAACTGAACGCAGTGAAAAACAACGGTGCATGGGCCGCACAAACGCAGTCTCCGTGCCAGCTCAAGTGACACATGCAATGAACACAACGAATGAATGGATGGACACAAACACGGTGCACGGGCCGCCACTGCAGGCCCGTGTTGTAGCTGCCAACAGGGCAGTTCTCGCAGCTTGCAAACTGTTGCTTTCTGATCCTGGCACACATGGCAATGAACAGGGGGGGGGCAAAGCAAAAATTGAACGGGGCTGGTGAACAGGGGCAGTGGGCATGGCATGGCAAAGGTGAGCAGGCAACCACAGCCTGCAGAAGAAGGCCGCTGCAGGCAAACACAGCCGGCAGATGAACTGGCCGGCACAGGCCTTGCAGAAAACAGCTGCAGACGATCCGGCCGGTACAGGCCTTGCAGCACAGCAGCTGCAGCCGATCCAGCCGGCACAGGCCTTGCAGCAAAACAACAGCTGCCGATGAAGCTGGCCGGCCTTTGCCTTGCAGCAACGCAGCCAGCAGATGAAGCTGGCCAGCCTTTGCCGTTCAGTGGAGGTTGGTGGAGGGAGTGCGGTGGTGCTGGCCACTCGGAAGGCGGACTCGGACCTACCCTACGGTCTCCCTCCCAACCTATCGCCTTTGCCTGTCACTGTCTATACCCACTCCCTTAATTTGTCAAACCCCAATTTAGCCCCAACTTTTTTTTTTAACTTCCCCACTATAAATCGTCCCCTAACCCCCTGTACTGTCCTTGTTCGGCTAACCTATCCTGTCACCTAGCCTACTCCCAACCCCTACGTTCCCTTCCCGGAGGGGAACAAGGGAGAGCTAGCGTCCTGTGTCGAGGCCCAACGAAGCCTCAGGATGGCCTCCCCAGAGTTCAGCGATCTATAACCAAAGTGGGTCCAGCGGCCCACAACGATAGCGAGGGGATGGATGGTGCGGAGGGGTACATCTCCTAATCTACCCTAACCATTTAACTGTTAAACTACCCCGGGGCTTTCAACAAGCGCCTCTCGCTTAAACTATTGGTTCTAACAACCCAGATTCCCGTCGCCTGTGTTGGTGTTCTCACAATTTCGGGCCTCGCCCCCCGATTTTCTCTCCGTGCCCTCACACGGTCTCATGGCTGGGACACGTGGCTCCCTTTGGCAGGCACGACCCTCTGCCGATTCTCCGACGATGGCACCCCCGGGCACTACACTGCCTCAGAGCCTACCAGCTCCCTAAACACCGGGGAGTGCCCCCCATGGCACCTCCCCTGAAACGCACACGTGGCAGGCTGGCTTCCCAGGTCCCTTTCCGAGGGTCACCCGTGCCCACAACACTGCCCACGCGGCTAATGGCGCCCCGGGCCCCCGCACCAAGCAGGCGCACCCGTGCCCACTACGCTATCCCGGCCCCCCATGGGCCCTTGGCCTACCACGGCCGACTAGCCTGGTGCCCGGGGTACCCACTCAGCGATACTCACTTTTCGCAGCCACGCTCCCAGCCCGTCAACAGGGCTCCTGCACCCCTCCAAATGGGTCTCGAGCCTACTTTCCCACCAACAACAAAACGACCTCCATTTTTCAATTTGACTAACCCAGCTAACTCAATCTACACTGACCCCGGGGTCCCTTGGGCGGGAGTCACTCCTCCCCCCAATCACTCATCGCATCATGCATTCCCCATTCGCTCCACTCACACAGACCCGCTGGCCTCACTCACTCACCAAGCACATGCTTCCACTTCACTCACCAACTCTTCAACACACTCACCGCTGAATTCTGCCATCCTTCTATCTACCTCCCCTAACTAACTCGTGCTCACACGTCGTCCCTTAAACTAGTAGCACGTTCCTTTTAACACTACGTAGCTAAACTACGTCAACTCTACACATCCAAAGGCTGTCACTGTCTCCAAATCTCTAAAATAACTTTTATTTCCCCACCTAAAGCTCATCTAAATCCCTCTACCTAATCCATTCCACGGGCCCCATGAGGACTTACCCCTGCCCCATGGAGCCGGTCTAACTAAGCTAACCCTTCCCCCTCACTAGTTTCCATCCTGTGCCCTGGTCAAGGGGGTCTTCCACCCCTTGCCCAGGAATCCTGTGCACCCGAAAGTGAGGCTTGCTTTTTTTTTTTTTTTTTTAACATGCGCAGCACCAGCGCGGAAACTCACAGCTCGCGCACTTTGCACCTGCCCGTGACGTCATGCAGCTGCACGTGTACCTCGTCCCTCCTTGGACGGTACCATCCGGCAGGGATACCCCTCCTGCCGGATTCCAACCCCGCGTGCAGCCATGACGTCACCGTGCGCATAAAAAAAAAACACAAGCCCCACGTCTCGAGGGGTTCCCCACGCGAACACATGTGCTTTGCCCGTTGGAGCTTAACACACACGATCGCGTGGAGAACCCGTCCGGTCCAAATCCATAATCCTGCCTAAACTTTGTCCGTCCACGGGATCGGCAAATCCACCGCGTGCGTTTCCGGACCGGGACTTCACTCTCGCAAGCGAGCACGTGGGGGCCTCGTGCGTTGCACAGCACGGACCTGGTGCTCACTGCTGGGTGAACCCGGCACGGTCCCCGAAACAGCTACAACCGCTACCCGGCTTTTGTCCCTCTGTCGCCGTCGTCGTCTCCATTCAACACACGCACTCCCGCGTGTTACGACGCTAACACACCTCACCATTAAACTCACACCGGGAGACGCGGCTGCATGTTCACACATGCCGACCGACATCTCCCTTACACACAGCGACCTTGCACACGCTGTCTCTCTCACACTCGGCCGCTCACTCACGCATGCCATTACCCTTGCACACGTGGCTCCACTCACTCGCGGCCTTTCACTCACTCGTGCAATTTCCCTCACACAAACCATACTACTCACACACGCGGGGGCACTCATCCGCGGTTCCTCACTCATACACCGTGCCTCACTCACACACGCGGGGGCACTCATCCGCGGTGCCTCACTCATACTGGCGGTTTCATCCACACACGGGGACGCACTCACACCTTGCACCACACACACAGGGACAATCACACTGGGGATTCGTGTCCCCACAAGAGTCTCCGGGGCCTCTATACCCCCCAAGCTTGGCGTGCACCCGTCCACAGCACTCCTCCCCTCTATCTCTCAAAGCACGACCGAACCCACCTGGTCGTGACTCGCCTCAAGGCGGCATACTCCCTCCCCTCGTTCCTGGAGGAGGCCATCCAACTGCTCGCACCGGGTCTCTACCCAGTCCGCGAGCTCACCCCCATTATCCTCCACTATCTCCGTGTGTGTGTGCGTCACTTACCCCGTCTTCATCGTGTAGTCTTTCCTCTATCTTCCCATCTCCCGTGTCTCTGCCAACTCGGTCACCTCTTCACCCTTTACCTCCCTTGTCTGAACTATTATTTCCGTCTCTTCCCTTGTTATCTCCCTCGTGCACGTCTCCGTCACCCCAATTAGTTTTTCCCTCTCGGTTACCATCACGACACTCGCCCAACACGTCCCCCGAATTATTTTTTCCTTACCCGCCTCCACCGCGGGCCCGACAGCCGTTGCACTCCCTCCCAGCTCGTTCGCTCCCACACGTGGCGTCGCCATTTTAAGTTCCCCGGTTACTGCCTTCATGCCCGCCTGCAGGCTTCGGCCCATGCTCTGCGTCTCACCCCGCAGCTCTTTCATTTCTTCCTTCATTTGCTGTGTATTCGCATCCATCTTTTCGTTCATTTGTTGTGTATTCGCATCCATCCTCGCTGTCATTGCCGCCAGCATGGCGCATAGCTGGGCCATGTCGGGTGCGCTTGGGTGAGCCGATTCGGCAAGGATCGGGGGGTTTTGGCGGAGGGGGGAGGGGAGGTGTCATACACCGCGGCCGCCGCCGCACCTATTTCGGGCTCTGGGTTCAGTTGGGCGAGTTCGTGTTCCTGCACAACCAACATTTCCTGCACAGGGATTTCATCCTGGACCATGGATCCTACATTACTACACATATACATTTCTAATACCCCCGGCTCCCGCTCGCCTTGAGACGCCATCTTATTTCTCGTAAAGGGTTAATTTGAATCGCTCGTAATTTGGAGGGAATCGGGGGTCGCTCCTCTCACCCCTGGACCGATTCCCGTGAATTTCGCTGGAGACAGGAGAGCCCGTTGTCCCGTTCTCCGACACCAGTGTCGCGAGGAGGGGGGATGAGTTTGTGTCCCACTCCTGACACCAGTGTTGCGGTATTCGCGCCCGCCGGCGTGCGAGCGGCCACGTAACTCGAATCGCGGCACGTCGCCCACCGGACGGACAATCCCGTCGTGACCCTCTCGGACTAACGCCGGGAACTAGTCACGGGTGGGCCTTTCAGCCTCACCACGATCGTGCCAATCGGCCCCCCGCGTGGGATAGGGTTGCTCGCCAAATTCGACCTACCTAAGTACCCACACGGAGGGTAGACCGGGCGATCGCACCTCGCCGCAGGTCGACTTCGGACACGGGCCACTTTAAGCGACCCGTTCCGTACTATCGGGATAACCGAGCGGTGTTATCGTCGGCCTCGACGGTTCGATTAATTATTGGGCGTATTTCGCCCACTACCAACCCTTTACGTGAAGTAAAGTAAAGAAGTATTCTTCAATGAAAGAAAAGACGAAGCGAAACGGGAAAACAGTTCAACATAATTCACATTTATTTCGCGATGGCACACGGATAGCACACATATACAATTATACACCAAAAGCAAATGTAAAAGTAGAAGAAACACACAATAATGCACAAAAAGCAAATGTAAAAGCAAAACACAATGCAGATCTACCACCGACTACCGAGCACACGGCAACACTTATACAGTTTTACTTCACAGACGGCGCCGACAACACATATACTCAAAGCAAAAGAAAAAGGGACCACCCTCCACTATGAGGGGGCAGACGGGCCTGGGGCCGAGACCGCGTCGAGCCTACCCGTCTGGTGATGAGCCGCAAAATGGCGGTGGCGCCCCGACTCCGCGGGCCTCGCGGACAGTGTCTGGTATGGGGTGGGAACGGGGCCCCCTTCTCGCACTATCTCAGCGCAGGGGGAAACAGGAGGGGGTTGTTGATGCTCGGGGGAAGGAGGATATCTCACTGGCTCGGGTCCCGCGACGAGCGTCTCCACCGCGACCTCGGTCGCGTTACCGGCCTCTCCTCTCCGCAGCTCCCCGACTCTGACACGAGCGCCCTCTCGACTGCCTTCACCGCCGCCACCTCTCCAACTCTCCCACTCTCCACAGCTCCGTCCAACTGCTTTCTCCGACTCTTCTCTTGACTGACTCTTCCCAACTCAACTTCTCCGACTCTTCCCAACTCAACTGCCTTTTTGGCGAGCGAACGCGGCCCTTTATAGCCCCCGTGGCTTCGCTCCTTCACCTTTGACCCTTTACCTCTGGCTGGCTCCCCATTGGACAGAGGAAAAGTGGGCGTGAATGCTTTTTGATCCGCGAATCTGCATATAGCGATTATACTCCGACGCACCTGGAGGCGGGGCCAAATCGCCCCATGCTCGCTGATAGGACGGAACAGAAGTGGGCGTGAATCGTTTTTGATCCGATTTCTTCGGAAAGGCTGGTGTTTTTGCACCCGCTGCTCGGTGCGCGCCCTGCACGAGTCCAGGATCGGCGCCCACAAGCGGCGCGGGAATGGCGGTGATGCGATGGTTGCGAGAGCGAGATGTGACGGTTCAGGTCATGGCTGTGGTTGTGAAGCGGCGTTGCGGTTGGTGGTTGTTGTGTGATGGCTGTTGAGACGTGGTTGGTGGTGGTAGTAATGGTAGTAATGGCGGCTGGTCCAAAATAAAGATAGTAAAAGAAAAACGGCTATCTAGAAGGGTCGCAGCCCGAATGAATGACATTTATTCCCTCTAAACAACGGGTTTGGGCCTAACTACACATATACTTACAGAGATATCTCACCTAAGGGACCTGAATGGTGGTTTGCGAATTTCGTCAACCACAACAATATTAATTGCAGTGGTGGTAAACCCCAACTTAGGTGTGCAAAGACAGTGTTAACAGGGCCTTGTCTCCCCTCCATCAATTTGTATTTCTCTCTGTTATGTGTGCTTTATTTTTCATTTATTTATTTGATTAATACCATTTTCCTTTTCGCCTCACAACCAAAAGCCCTTGAGCCAATCAGGACAATCAGCGATGTGCTTGAGCCAGGCAACCAATGATGTTGCATGAGGAACGGTTTTGGACTTGGTTTTGGAGGAGAAAGTTCAGTTCGAGCGAAGAATCCCGAGTGTGAGGAGCGTGCGGGGTTTGTTCCAGCCTCTCTAGAGAAAACCATCAGCAGGACACCCTACCAGAGCATTGCCAGTATTCTTTAGACCTCCACAGTGGATGGAGGAACTGGTCCCATGATTTTAGGGAAGTAAACACCAAACACCAAGTTCACTCAGACAAAGCGGAGACCCATCTCACATCACGTCATGTGTGGGGAAACTGTTGCCTGTTAATCCCATCCAATTTAGGCAAGGACACCTTGCTCAGCTCAAACAGGCCTCAACCACCCCTTATTCTTTTATCCCCCCCATCCCCACCTTGCATCTTCCAAATATTTTTTCCTTCTTTTCTTTTTTCCTTATTTTTCCTCACCCATCCATGCCCTTGAGTAATGAACAAACAGTAGTTTCTTATCTATCTAATTCTTAAATGCCTCATGCCCATCACAGAAGAAAGGATCAGAAGAACGAGAAGACTGAAATACCAAGGCTGCTCCCGAAAGGACGCACCATATTCGGAGCGGAGATGCAGCCCCTAGGCAGGAAACACAATTCGTGCCGCAAGCAGGAGCTGGCACAAGGTGAGAGTGGGTACTGCCTGCAGTGAGGACATGGTGAAAGGCTGCAGGCAGATGTATCTCAGGCTACAGAGAAACCCCAAACCCCAACGGATTGTGCGTAGCATTCCTCGCAAAGTTCCCATGCATCTCTTTCCCCATGGTTCACACCCCACCTTTTATCTGATCTGCTCAAATCCTGAATCTGTGACAACACTAACCCCACCCCACTTGGCTGCCAGTCGCTGGGCTTAACCCCTGTGCGGGGCAACCGACCCTGACCTTTTAACTATGTCGGTGGCATGATTTTGGTTGTCATGGCGGCTTTTCCTGCCTATACCTGTGCCTAGAGCCCATGTGATCACTTTAAAGAACATTTAAAACAGATTACAAAGGGATGACACAAGAAAAAGGTGTCAAGGAAAGTGGTTTTCGACACATATGGGGAAGGTTGACAGCAGCGTTACATACTAATAACTATGCATACTAGCAGATACCCGTCTACAACGGGTATGGGGGATAGGACGGATCACAATACTCGGTTACGGTAGTTTCTTTGGATGTTTTGCGTCGCATTCAAAAGCTCAGTTCATATTGGTGGCATGTCTGGGTGCCCATGGTGGCGTTTGAGACCGATCACTTTAGATTGTTGGCCTTGACACATAGTGCCGGATGAGTAACACGAACGATTTGACATATTCATCGTTTCTATATTACCTCCATCAACAGATTAACAACATGGCAGGATAAAAGTCGTAAATGCTGAGTTGAACAAACGGTTTGAAATCATGGACTTAGTTAAGTAAACACGTCGTCTGGGACCTGGCCATCGGTTTACCGCCGAACACTGCTAATTGTGATGTCATCGACTCTCTCTTTGAAAATTTTATCTATATTCGATTTTTTTGAATCCGCTATCACCTGCGTAAATACATGGAACACATAATGCGAAGATTTCGGAGGAATGAAAAGAATATGTTCGGAGAAAAGTGTGTTAGAAGTTCCAGGCTTGCGCCCATTTTATTATGATGATTTTGATATAGTCATTTTGCCTCAAGCTTATGCTCATACATGCACTAAGGGAAATAACTATCGCTACACTGTGCAAAGTAATTTACCTGCTCGAAAGCATTCCCACAGCAGTGTTGTCAACCCCAATTTATTTGTGCCAAGAGAGTGTTAACAAGGACTTGTCTCCCCTCCATCCATTTGTAATTCCACTGTTAAATGTGCTATATTTTTACCTCCGACACTGAAGGTGGAAGGATGTCATGTTTTCACCCCTGTCTGTCTATTTGTTTGTCTTTTTTTTTTCTGTTTGTTTGTTACTTGTGAAAAGCAAAGATTTTTAAAGTATGCTTGTTGGTCTTGTTCATTATTCTGTCGGTGTTTGTTTGTTTGTCTGTTTATCACCTATAGGTCACGATTTTAAACCAATCTTCACTAAACACCACGTGATAGAGTTCGTCATAAGCAAGAAGCCTGTTGTTTTTGAGGTCAAAAGGTCAAAATAGGCCTAAGGTCAACAACTTCGGTGGGATTTCAAAATTCCTCAATTTTCATGCGATTAACTTGAAATTTGAAGAGGATTTATATTTCATGACAGCCAATTATTTTTGAGATGAACATAGACCATGAGGTCCACATACAGTATGCCCAAGGTCAAGAACTAAGGTGATATTTCTAAAATCCTCAATTTTCATCCGATTTACTTGAAATTTGAAGAGGATTTATATTTCAGATCACTGAATTCAACCAACTAATTATTTTTGAGGTCAACATAGACGAAAAGCTCAACATAGGCCCAAGGTCAACAACTAAGGTGATATTTCTAAAATCCTCAATTTTCGTCCGATTAACTTGAAATTTGAAGAGGATTTATATTTCAGGTCGCTGAATTAAAGCAGACAATTATTTTAAAGGTCAACATGGACCAAAATGTCAACATAGGCCCAAGGTCAACAACTAACGTGGTATTTCTAAAATCCTCAATTTTCATCCAATTGTCTTGGAATTTGAAGATGATTTGTATTTCAGATTACTGAATTCAACCACCGAATATTTTGAAGATCCACATCGGCCAAAAGGTCAACACTGAACAAATTTCTAAAGTTGTCAATTTTCCTTCGATTGACTTGAAATTTGAAGAGGAGTTGCATATTTGGTCATTGAATTCAACCACCAATTATTTTTGAGGTCAAATTTGTTTTATGGATTTTGCAAGTATCGTGCTCTGCACGACATCTTCTTCTTGTTTGTCTGTTTGTCTGTTTCTTTGTCTGTTTGTTTCTTTGTGTGCAGGATATCTCAAAAAGTTGTTGACGGATCCAGATGAAATTTGGTGGGCAGGTTGGGTGTGTGAGAATGACGAACGGATTAGATTTTGGTGAAGATCTGGATCCGGATCCGGATCCTACTACTCGAATTTTTTTGATTCATTCTTCACCATTGAGAGATCGGGCTAAAAATGATATATAGCACGATATCTAAAAAAGTTGTGGCCGGATTCGATAAAACTTGGTGGAGAGGTTGGGTGTTTGACACCGAGAAAATGATTCGATTTTGGTGAAGATCCGAATCTGGATCTGGATACGAGATTTAATTATTTTTTAAAGTGATTCTTCACCATTGAGAGATGGTCTAAAAACGATATATTTATTGGGCCTGATGTGTTCTATTGGATCAGGAATTGCGTGGCAGAGGAATGCGCTCTGCTGAGTGCCCTTCTAGTTCTTATTTGTATTTATCCATGCCGAAGTGACGGGTCGTATAATGGAAGAACAAAAGCGGGAAACGTTGTGGAATATAAAATTTCACATTTTCAGTGAGGCAGCCACCGCCTGTTGCACCGCAGAACAACAGGTGGCCAACGCAGGTGTGTAGCCCTGAACTTTGTTTAAGTCGATCTATTTACAGTATTCAGTGATGGTGTGAATATTGTAGACCACTGGCTTAAGCACTCCAATGAAATGGTTGATTAGAAATGGCTCCCTTAGCACGCGGTTAGCAATAACCGAACCGTCATATTCAACATACACCTCCCAGAGTTGCCCAAAATGTCAAATATGTCTGAATTGGATAAATGAACACTTTTATCGGAGTCGGATCTGCTCGCAAGTTCGATTCTGGAGATTAAATTTTGGAATTCTCCTTCCTTTAAGAGATACTCGTGGTGATCGCATGTGCTGATATGAAATAAAGCAATGAACGCTTACGTCTCCGGGCGTTTATTAGCATTCCGATGTACCCAGTAATTTGTTGCTATGATGAACAGGCATTCGATTATAATATGAGCGAGGAAAGTGAAAAAAAAACCTTATCGTGTAGAAATCATTGTGGCCTGTTCCAAGTCAAGGCAAGGTTGAGCAGGCCAAAAAACATGGTGGCTTCAGAACCCAGCGAGGTTACCTCGGATACGCCTTAAGATCCCAGATAGTGAGGTGGCCGAGGATCGCCTGATGAAAGATATAATTTAATAAGGCCGTTAATTATCTTCAAAAGGGGCGTTTTAATTAACCCAAAAACCCAATTTTCACTCTTGCACTTCCTTGAAGTTTTCTTCGTGTGTATGCAAAGTTTCAGGCTGATAGGTTTTATGGTTTTGGAGTTATGGAGGAAACGCACACACTGACACACACACACACACTGATGTGTATATATATATATATATATTTAAAGGCATCATGCCACCCACACCTCACTATGTTTTCCAGCTGCTATGTTTATTTAAATCCCGTTTTTCATTTCTTTCATTTTCTTTTTGTTCGAGCATTGGTTTAAGTTACAGTGGTGGTGGTGCCCGTAGAGATGTAATCAGTAAAAAAGAAATAAAGATTTTGCTGAGAAAAGCGTGAAAACAGGTCTGCACGGTGTGAATGAAACGCAGATGTGTGAATGCTTGCACTTCACTCCTTGACTTGCCGAGATTTCCAGACATCAACCATTTCTCTTTTCTCTTCTTTGGTGTCTAGCCAGGTGTGGTGCGTGTGTGTGTGTGTGTGTGTGTGTGTGTGTGTGTGTGTGTGTGTGTGTGTGTGTGTGTGTGTGTGTGTGTGTGTGTGTGTGTGTGTGTGTGTGTGTGTGACACACGCTGACCCTTTCTTGGTAGTGCAGCATGTAAACACTTTTCCACGAGACATCTCGATTGGAACCAAATGTCGCAGCTGTCTCGGCAACCCGGAGGGAACATCTCCATAAATTATGGAGCTAACAGACGTTTAAAAACTGATTTGTCACCTTCTTTATAAGAGGTGTAAACAAAGTTGGGTTGGTGTATAAATGGAGCTGCCATGTGTGTACGCATTCCTTCGATTCCTTTTTTGATTAATCTTTCCACCAGAACAAAGGTGACATCTGCCACCGTTTCAGTTCAGAACCGATTGCTGTTTTTCACACTCATTTTCAAAAGTGACGTCTGACGATTGCACAACTATCTTTTGGACGAAATTACAAAATCGATGTCTGAAGTTGAGTGACTCAAATTTTACAAGGTCCATCACAAGGATGGGCTGCATTGGGATTCAGTGGAGCATCACTTGATCCGACGCTCAGTTTCCCCTACGGTTGCAAACGTGTTCGACCTGAATGATTGCATTACACCAATTGGTGGTGTAAGTGGAAGCATTAACCAGGCTAGATGGCATACTGGTTAGGGTGTCTGCTCCGAGTTTAGGATGTCGGCAGTTCAAACCCTAACTGAATCAAACCAAAGACTTGAAAATGGTGTGTGCTGCTTCCTTGCTTAATGCTCAGCTTTTCAACACAGAGCATGGACAAACAAGCAGAGGTTGGCAACTATTCTGGAGGCTTAATGTATGTCTGTGTGTGCGTGTGTGTGTACATATATATATATATATGTATATATATATATATATATGTATTAGTTTAGTCATGGAAAGCCAGTATTTGGGTTGAATTATAGAAATCCCTGATCATGACACAGCATTTATTTTGCTGGGCATTATCTCAGTGACTTCTCCATTTAATAGCATTTATTTGTAATTAATTATACTTACACTCAACCCTGTGAGACTCGAATTGAGTTTCTGTGCTGAGCTATCCTTACCATAATTTTTTTGTGCTCTGAAGTCATTTACAGCATCGATCCTTGGATGGCTTCTTCGTCTTTCATGTGCAGCACAAATGCTGTAAGGAAGCATCATTTGTTGAGAACATGGCTGTGCCACTGATGCAGTGCCCCCTATAGGTCGGGACAGGAATTTGGCATTTATTCATGGTGCCACCAACAGCTCACCTACTCTTTACGAAGAACATCGTGGGAGCTTTAACATCAAACAACTAATGCCGGCAGAAGGGACGTCCAGGTTAACGTCCATCCGAGGGATGGCACACACATTGATGAATCACCCTGCCTGTGAAACACTGGGATGACAGTTTATAGCTGGGTCGGGATTCAAACCCAGGCTAGACAGCTTTTAAACAAGTGTGGGTACCTCTAAGCCATCCTGCCAGACATGGCTCTCACTTGCGTATGGTCATATACTCGATGGTGAAACTACTGACTTTGGCAAGATGAAGAGATTGAAGTGACTCAGTAGTTTTATGGCATAAATAGGCGAAAACTGGCCGAACGGGAAAAGCAACACAGCCACCGCAGGAGGTTAAGTGTAA
The DNA here is from genome assembly GCF_056783735.1 of Eptatretus burgeri. Classification (NCBI taxonomy): domain Eukaryota; kingdom Metazoa; phylum Chordata; class Myxini; order Myxiniformes; family Myxinidae; genus Eptatretus; species Eptatretus burgeri. The sequence goes on from NC_140966.1 coordinate 80,340,695, forward strand.
AATGTCAGATGAGATTTGTTTCTTGGAATTTATGACATCCAAGGACAAAGTTTGTACTTGTGTTTGGAAACACACCAGAGATGTCTTATTAATGTTTTTGCTCACACCGGCTAGATTATTACCTCTGCCACCAAAGGTGGACGGAGGTTATGTTTTCAACCCTGTCTGTCTGTCTGCTCGTTGGTCTGTCTGTGAGCAGGATATTTCAAAAAGTTATGGGCGTATTCGGACGAAACTTGGTGGACGAGTTGGTTAGGTGGTAACCTCAAGCTGATTAGATTTTGGTGAAGATCCGGATCCGGCCTATCAGTGTGATATAAAACATAAACTGCTCAGCCTGGCAGAGGTATGCGCTCTACTGAGTGCCATTCGAGTTCACTGAAATATTCACCTGGCGTTGTGGACAATGAAAGTCTTCAGGCCCTCCGTTTATGGACCTGACACCAAAATGATTGAATGTCTACGATTTTGAGCGAAATTCATGAACATTGTTTCCCCAAGTTGATGTCATACACACAAGGAATCACACGAGGAACTTCAACTCAGGAAGAGGCCATTCGACCCATCAAGCCTGCGCAATCCTGCCAATATCTATCTTCCTCTCGATCCCCATTGCTTCTAGGTAACTATCCAATTCTCGTTTAAACGCATTCACAGTCCCCGCTGCCACCACTTTTACAGGGAGACCTTTCCACGTATTAACTACTCACTGAGTGAAATACCCCTGCCTTAACGTCATCTTAACTCTCCTGTTCTTTACTCTCAGGCTTGTAGATGTTATTGCCCAAGGCGCTGCACCTTGCAGATTTCACCTGCCATTGAAGGGTTTACAGTAACAAGTGGCTGTAGAAATTTTCCCCCTTTAATTTGTTGTTTGTTTTTGCGGATACAAAATCTAGGCTCGTGAAAGAGCACTTACCTTGGAGTTTGGCTGGCAGGATAGCCGTAAACAAGAGTTGTCAGAAAAGTTACCACAGGGATAACTGGCTTGTGGTGGCCAAGCATCCCTAGTGATGTTGCTTTTTGATCCTTCAGTGTCGGCTCTTGCTTTCATTGTGAAGCAGAATCCGCCAAGGGTTGGATTGTTCACCCACGAACAGGGAAGGTGAGCTGGGATTAGACCGTCATGAGACGGGTTAGGTTGACCCTACTGATGCTTTTGTCGCTGGGACATCAACCCCACTCAGTCCGAGAGGAACCGTGGGTTCAGACACTTGGCGCATGCAGCTGGCTGAGCAGCCAGCGACACGAAGCTACCCTCTGAGGGATTATGGCTGAAGGCTTCTAAGTCAGACTCCCTCCTTGGGGATGGTGACTAAGCTGTCTCGCCTGGGTTTGAATCTCGGCCCAGCTTAAAACTGTGGAATGAAAGTGTTGCTGGTGAAGGCTAGTGTCGATCTGCATTGGCGGATGAGTAGAACGACCAGTGAAATAATCCGAACTCTGATTGTGGTATGCTAACCACCGTGGCAAACGAGGAGACCCTGACGTTTCAGTCGTCAACCCTTCGTCGAAGAAAACATTTGCAAGTTGTTAACCCAGCATCACGAGTTCAGAGCTCAGATTGGTACAACCAAATGGGTGAGCTTCAGCAAGCAGTCAAATTCACGACTTCCCTGCCAAAGTGACTCAACCTGTTATATATTTATATATATTTATATATATATATATATATATATATATATATATATATATATATATATATATATATATATATATATATATCACACGAAGACGTCTCTCATCAGGTTGGTCCTTTCAAAGGTTGTCACACTGCAAGGTTTTCATCCACCGACTTCCCTGTTACCAATAAGTCATCAAGCCGCTCGCTTATCACAGGGCTTGATAATATCTACAGTATCCTTAAATCCACAAACATTGCACACAACCCCTCCTCGTGATTCTGTCTCAAAAGGCATAAAGAAAACAAACAAAAAAAAAAGACGATTGATATAAAACAAAGATGATTGTGAATTTGCTCTTCTCTTTGTCTCTCCTGCCAAAAATAACACAACCACGAGGATAAGTGTGAAATGGCAATTTCTTAGAATTTCACATCCAAGTTCAAAGTTTGCACTTGTGTGTTCAAACTCACTGGGGATATTTTGTTGACGCTTACACCGACTAGATGATTGCCCAGCGGTTATCATTCGGCCGTTAGACTGAGTGGTCCTTCGAAGATGATACGTACGTAGGGGCCATCTATTGAATTGCATAAATTTGGCAAAATTGGATGCCTCCACCTGCTCCATCCCATATGCTCCTCAAATACCCCTTTTACCGGACTCGGTGGTGTAATGGTTTGAGTGTCCACTTTGAGTCTGGCAGGTCGGTGGTTCAAAGTTTCAAACCCTATCCGAGTCATACCAAAGACTTTAATGATGGTACGTGCTGCTTCTTTGCTTGAAAGTCAGTACGTATTTAAAAAGGATGCGGCATGGAAAAAACAACCATACGTTGGCAACCATTTGGCAAGCATTATGGGCCCAATGTCAGCTCCTCCTGTGTTTAAATTCCTTGTGAGGAACTACTATTTATTCTCTTCCCGACACACAGTTTCCTAAATCTTCCCAAACTTCTTTCCTTCTCATCTCACACTAGCATTCTTTGCCTTTAATCCTCTTTTTCTCAATTACCATTTGTCTGTTTCACAGCAGGAGAGAAGTCAGCCATTTGCAAATCACCAATTGAGAAAAGGAAGTTCACCAGAATACTGTGCCTGTTACAGTTTCTTTCCTGGTTGTTGATTCACTGCTTCGTCAGCCTTTTACTGTGGAGGAGGTTGAAGTGAGGAATCTTTTCAGGAAACAGAATATCAGAAAAGCAAATGGCCCTGATGGTCCTGATGGTCCTGATGGTGTTTCTACTGCAACTCTTAGGCATTGTTCATGACAGCTCTCCTCTGTTTTGCTTGTATTTTTTTAACAGTTCTTCACAACAGTCCCAAGTGCCTCTTTGTTTGAAATCTTCTATTATTATTCCTGTCTGAAACAAATCGAAGATGACAACGCTCAATGATGATACATCGACCCGTAGCTCTCACCTCAGTGGTGATGAAGGTGTTTGAGCATTTGGTTCTCAAGCACCTTAAGTCTATCACCACCTCTAGGCTTGATTGATCCTCATCAGTTTGACTATTGGGAAAATCGTTCTGTCGATGAGGCTGTTGCCTTAATTCTTCATTTTGTTCTTCAGCATCTTGAGTTTTCAAATCGTTATGCTCGTGTTCTTTTCCGCAAACAGTAAAATTAAACAATGAGTTGTCCAAGACTATTGTCTTGAATACTGGTGCTCCACAAGGGTGTCTGCTGTCACCTCTTCTCTTTTCCCTTTTCACCAATCATTGGGTGCCTCATCATGAGTAGGTGCAGCTCGTGAAGTTTGCCGATGACTCGTCCATCGAAGGGATTATCGTGAATTCTGATGAGGCAGAATACCTTGAGGAAGTTAATGGGTTTGTCTCAAGGTGCAAACACAACAACCTCGATGTGAAGACTGCAAAGACGAAGGAGAGAGTCGTTTGCCTTTCATAGTACGAAACGTTCGGTCGACCCTATTACGATCGATGGTGAAGTTATTGAAATTGTTGACCACTTTAATCTTCGAGGTACAACCATTTCCAGTAGTTTTAGGTGGGACCACAACACAGATATTATTATCAGGAAAGCTCAGCAATGCTTCCACTTCCTGCGGCAGCTAAAGAAGTTTGGCCTTCGCAGGGAGATTCTCATCCAGTTTTATGGGGCCATTGTAGAAAGCGTTTTGACTTTTCTCTGTGTGCGTGGTAGATGTGGTAGCTGTACCCAGCGACAGAAGCTTCGACTCCGGAGGGTTGTGTGCACTGCTGTTCGGATTAATGGATGTGTGTTTCCTTCTTTGGCTTCAATTTATACAGAGCGTTCTGTGAATCGATTAGATAGTGGAGGATAGTCTCTGATGTCTCGCATCCAGCCTATGGTCCTGGTTCAGCTTTTACCACCTACAAGGTGTTATTCTTCACTACACACAGGTCACAGAGGTGTTGGACAACTCACTTGAGGAATCCCTTTTTTACCCTCAAGCAGTTATTGAACTGTCCAACTCCACTACCACATAGACAGCGGTCTTTAGTCGTTCGTTTCTATTGACTTTTTGTGTGTGTGTGTGTGTGGGGGGGGGAGGAGGGTGGACATAAGGGATTGTATCATTCCAATTTTGTCAATTTTTGACATTTTGTTGTGCTTGTGATGTTGTGTTTTGAGTGATTGTTTTGGTGTTGGTGTGGCTTAACTTTAATATGAATTCAGTTTCATCATCTAATCATTCTAATGTATTCTGGTTGACTTTTCTGAGGAGTATGATTTATTGTGATCATATGTGTGAACAACACTAAGACCCATCCCTTGTGTTTAAATTACACTTGGTGAAATATAGTGATTCTTCTTCTCGTCGTGGTACGTAGACATTAGAGAGAAACATCGCATTGGGTAACACATTCACAGGTGCTTGCTCATTTCAATCTCATGACTGCCCTCTCCTGGTAAGACATTCTCCTGAGTCAGCTTTCTTGTGGTTGAACAACAAGTTAACCAATGAATGAGTAAGTATGCCGAGCTATAAGATGACACGGAGCTCACCTGGGTGCACCGAAAATGCGGACAGACAGCAATTACCTACTCTTCCAAGCCCCAGGGTGTCCACGTCCTCTGGGCGTGGCAGAGCGACTCGAACCAATCAGCGGTCACCTCGTTTGATCGACGTGCAGACACACCCATCGTTGGAGGCACACACCACGTTCACCAGGGAGGATTTACACCAGGGAGGAGGGAAAAACACCAAAACAAGGGCAAGAAACAGGAATTACTAAATAAATAAAACACAAATCCATGGCACCTTGTGTGTTGTTCTTCGTCTGGGAGCATTTGCTGCACCTGGAGACACCATTACCCTGATTATAATATGCGATGCGATGGAAACTCAAGATGAAGGACCCATTCGACCTGGCATTCAGATATCGTTAACTTAATAAATCTTACATTAAATGTACATCACATATACAATGTGAGGGTCTCTTTTGACCTTGGTGTTGAGTCGAAGGTTCAGATATACAGTGTGGAGAACAAGTATTTGATACACTGCCGATTTTGCAGGTTTTCCCACTTACAAAGCACGTAGAAGGTCTGTAATTTTTATCATAGGTACACTTCAACTGTGAAAGATGGAATCTAAAACAAAAATCCTGAAAATCACATTGTTTGATTTTTAAATAATTAATTTGCATTTTATTGCATGAAATAAGTATTTGATACATCAGAAAAACAGAACTTAATATTTGGTACAGAAACCTTTGTTTACAATTACAGAGATCAGACGTTTCCTGTAGTTCTTAACCAGGTTTGCACAGACTGCAAGCAGGGATTTTGGCCCACTCCTCCATACAGATCTTCTCAATATCCTTCAGGTTTCGGGGCTGTCGCTGGGCAACACAGACTTTCAGCTCCCTCCAAAGATTTTCTATTGGGTTCAGGTCTGCAGAATGGCTAGGTCACTCCAGGACCTTGAGCCACTCCTGAGTTGCCCTGGCTGTGTGTTTCGGGTCATTGTCATGCTGGAAGACCCAGCCACGCCCCATCTTCAATGCTCTTGTTGAGGGAAGGAGGTTGTTGGCCAAGATCTTGCGATACATGGCCCCATCCATCCTCCCCTCAATACAGTGCAGTCGCCCGGTCCCCTTTGCAGAAAAGCATCCCTAAAGAATGATGTTTCCACCTCCATGCTTCATGGTTGGGATGGTGTTCTTGGGGTTGTACTCATCCTTCTTCTTCCTCCAAACACGGCGAGTGGAGTTTAAACCAAAAAGCTCTATTTTGGTCTCATCAGACCACGTGACCTTCTCCCATTCCTCCTCTGGATCATCCAGATGGTTATTGGCAAACTTCAGACGGGCCTGGACATGCGCTGGCTTGAGCAGAGGGACCTTGCGTGCGCTGCAGGATTTTAATCCATGACGGCGTAGTGTGTTACTTATGGTTTTCTTTGATACTGTGGTCCCAGCTCTCTTCAGGTCATTGACCAGGTCCTGCCGTGTAGTTCTGGGCTGATCCCTCACCTTTCTCATGATCATTGAGGCTCCACGAGGTGAGATCTTGCATGGAGCCCCAGACCGAGGGAGATTGACTGTGATCTTGAACTTCTTCCATTTTCTAATAATTGCGCCAACAGTTGTTGCCTTCTCACCAAGCTGCTTGCCTATTGTCCTGCAGCCCATCCCAGCCTTGTGCAAGTCTACAATTTTGTCCCTGATGTCCTTAGACAGCTCTCTGGTCTTGCCCATTGTGGAGAGGTTGGAGTCTGATTGATTGAGTGTGGACAGCTGTCTTTTATGCAGATAACGAGTTCAAACAGGTGCAGTTAATACAGGTAATGAGTGGAGAATGGGAGGGCTTCTTAAAGACAAAACTAACAGGTCTGTGAGAGCCGGAATTCTTACTGGTTGGTCGGTGATCAAATACTTATTTCATGCAATAAAATGCAAATTAATTATTTAAAAATCATACAATGTGATTTTCAGGATTTTTGTTTTAGATTCCATCTTTCACAGTTGAAGTGTACCTATGATAAAAACTACAGACCCCTACGTGTTTTGTAAGTGGGAAAACCTGCAAAATCGGCAGTGTATCAAATACTTGTTCTCCCCACTGTATATATATATATATATTTTTTTTTTCTTCTGATGCTATACGAGTGCACAACAGATAGCCAGCTTAACGTTTCATCTGTACCGTTCTACACTCTGCTGGCAGTTCTGGCACCACACTCATACCCAGGTGGGCACGCAGGTCCCAGCTCGATGATGACTACATCAACGATACTCGGAATGTAGAAAGAGGTTAGTCGAAGCAACAACATGTTTCACCGTTTGGAGTCTTTGCTGGGGTAAGTCTTATAGGATTGCTGTCCCCTAATCGCTTGCACCGACAGCAGATTAGCAGTGGAGCCCGGGCTGCTGTAATTACATTACGGTATTACGTCGTGCATTCTTGGGCAGCTTAGACTTAAGACTACAACCGAGCCGTGGACCAGGGTCAGTGAGTGGGCCATGTTTAGGTTTTACTGTAAGTGCTCTTGTTGTAAACAACCCGGCGCGACCCCCATCGCAGGGACATCATGAGGGCACGCCTGATGTCCGAGCGACTGGCTGTGAGTGGGACGTCCTGCTTTGTCCGCATGGAAACGTCAACCCGTGTCCACCCGGACACCTTCACGTCGTGTAACGAGCGACATTTTGTCAACAACATTTTTTTCCCCATTTGAATTCCCAAATAAACTTGGAATAAGTTCCTGAACTGTTGTCGTTTTGGAATCACGTGAGCCTGGGACCATCCCTCCGGCACGACGGCGCAGGTAGCGCACGTACCTTTGACTTTGAGCCGTCAAGTTTGGGTGTTACAAAGCGCGCCAACCCTCGTATGGACATTAAGCTGGCTGTCTTGCCCGCTACCGTTAGTTGGTGGATGGGAAAGATCCCATCGGTGTCTTTCGCGACGAGTTATCGCCGGCACCCTGAACAAATTACAAATTCCTGTCATAATTACCGCTTCAAAGGAAAAACTGCACCCCACCCTCACCATTGTGCACTCGGGATGTGTTCCATTACTAATCAGCACGTAGAGCGCTCGCCAAGCGGCTTAAGCATTCCAACGGTAAGGACCTGCCTTGATAAGAAACGGCTGGCTTGACAAGCGATAGCAAGCTGATTGTTAATGGAAACACACACCTGATATTATTCAGGTTATCCACAAATGACCATTCCGAATTCAAAACGTAAAAAGAAATAATTTAATGACATTACAACGATCGGGTTTGCTGAATGTGAAAGATCATTTCTCACTTTTATTCACTTAATTTTTCCTTTCCAGGTGTCTCCCGTGACGTCACATGTACCGAAAAGGTAAAATCGCAGTGTATTTATTGCCCGGTCGATGGGTACCATTTTCAGCCACACTGGTTCAATGAAATTCGGGATCACCTCGATGGTGGCTGGTTCGGAGCCACGATGGAGGAAAACGATTTGGTGAGAGGCACAAAAAGTTTATGGAGACTGACAGCGTCCTGGAGAGGAAGGGGGCAGGTCGGCAAAGCACGAGTGGTGAGGATGTTGAACACATTGGTGAGTTGTTCAAGCGCATTTCCCATCACATGATGATCTTGATCATAAAACATTCAGAAATGTTCTTTCCTGTGCAGCAAATCAGATCGTTGTGTCTCATCTCACGATTCCCGTTTGAACTTGGAATGGTAATTTGTGGACACGAGTTATTGGTGACCCCTTAGTGACGGTTTAAAGGTCATGGATGGTCTTTCAGTGGTTGAGGCACACACACACACACACACACACACACACACACACACACACACACACACACACACACACACACACACACACACACACACACACACACACACACACACACACACACACACACACACACACACACACACACACATTGGGAAAGTGCTGTCGACTGTATTTTGCTACTGATTTCATTTCCATCTCGTATGAATGAGTATATGAGTAGTGTGAGTCAGTCTACGAGTTGGGTGAGTTAATTCCATTGTGAGTTATATTCGAGTATTGTCTTAGTATACAAGTAGTGTGATTGTGTATATGAATAGTATGAGTTGGTAGACGAATAGTGTGAGTTCGTATGCGAATAGTGTGTGAGTTTGGAGAGGAATAGTGTGTTGGTATTCAAATTAGTGTAGTAGATAGTAGAAAAATCGTGCAAATGATGATACAAGCATCAAATTTGGTATTTCTGTTCTGCAGGGCTTTCTGATCAAATCTGCCTGATTGGCCATTTGAAAATCCAAATTTTGAAGAATTTGAAGAAAAAAAACTTCAAAAAAATTTGAAGTCACAGCTGCCTGAAATTCTTGAAGTGCAAGTGAACATCCCAGACAGAGAACCAAGGGGAGATGCAGTCATCATTGATGGCTCAGCACTTATCAATGCCCTAGCTCCACGCACTTCAAAGATATTTGTTCACTATGGAACACACCCCTGATATTATTCAGGTTATCCACAAATGACCATTCCGAATTCAAAACGTAACAAGAAATAATCATGATCCCAAAGATGGAATCCTATGGTGCCAGGTACAAGAGGGTGGACGTAGTGTTTGATGTGTACAAGAAGTCAAGTCTGAAGTCCGAGGCAAGGTCGAAAAGGTGGCAAGGAATCAGCAGAAGAGTGACAGGAACCAGTAAGACCCCAAGTAACTGGAGAAGCTTTCTTCGAGATGACGGCAACAAGACTGAGCTGTTTCACTTCCTTGCGGAAAAGATGTGTGAAGCACAGACGACAAGCACAGTCATTGTCACAAAAGGAGAAGATGCCATTAGCAACACAAGGAAGTCACTGGATGCTGTGTCTCCATGTTGTCATGAAGAAGCTGACGCTCGAATATTTGTACACGCCAGGGATGCAACGATGGATGGTAGCAAGTCCATTATCATTAAGGCTAATGACACGGACGTACTAGTCATAGCAATATCTGTACTGCCATCCTTACAGGAACTAGGTCTTGAGAACATGTGGATTGCCTTTGGCCAAGGAGCCAAGGTGCGATGGATTCCAGTCCATGAGGTAGTTTCTGCAATAGGGCCTGAGAAAGCGAGAGGGATCCCATACTTCCATGCGTTCACTGGATGTGACGTTGTGTCTGCCTTCCGCGGTAAAGGGAAGAAAACTGCATGGCAGACTTGGAATGTCTTTGATGATGTTTTTGAAACATTCACCAAACTCAGCCAGCATCCAACATTGATTCGTGATCTTGACTTTTTGATTTTTTTTTTTCGAAATTTGGATTTTCAAATGGCCAATCAGGCAGATTTGATTAGAATCCCCTGGAGAACAAATGTGCCAACTTTGATGCTTGTATCATCATTTGCACGATTCCTCTCAAAAATTGCTGTTATCTGCCCCACTAAATAGTGTGTGAGCTCGTACATGAGTAATAAGAGTTCGTATATGAGTTGTACGTGTGAGTTAGTATATGAGTAGTATGAGTTAGTATACGAGTAGTGTTAGAGTGTGTATAAGTGGGAGAACTACTTAGAGAGTTAGTATATGAGTAGTGTAAACAAGTACACGAGAAGTGCAAGTTACAGCTTTTTTCTTTTGCTTCCACACATTTTGTCAAATTATTGGCACCGTTTTCAAAACTGTGAACACAATCCTGTTGATCTTGTCTCTAATACATGTCTGGCCATAAATTCTCATCAACGTCACAACAAGTGTTTTTCTGTGCATTGCACCGACGATAAAAACGTCTTGCATGGCGAATCCAGGCTTGACACTACTCTGTAGCAATGTCATTACATGCCCCATCCATCACTTCCAGGTGGGTGGCTTGTTGATAAGGGTGCCAATCATAAACCTTCCACTACCAGTTGGAGAAAAACTCGATTGGGTTAAGGAAAGGGATTCACTTGCCCATTGTTATGGTGGCAAGTACATTACAGTTGATAATTATATATTTTTTGTATTCATTGTTGAGGCTCGTATGAGAGCTAATACACAACACACAGCAAGGGTGGCAGGAGACAAGAGCGGTGGGAGAGGGAAGGACAAAACAGTTGGGAACAGAGACATTAGGAAATCTGTGGAAGGGAGAAGGATGGGGCAGGGAACATGGGGTATACAAGATGGACACCACAGGGACTGTCAGGACCTTGCACAACAGGGAACTTTCGGGAAGGAAAGCAGTGAATTTGAAGGAGGTGGGTGGTTTGGGGTGGATTAATGGGGGTAGAAAAGATCGAGGTTTTGGATGGGGGGGAAGATAAGAGGTGGTGGTGAACAGCTGTTTTGAAGACCTGGAGGGAAGAATGGGATTGAAGTGAGTGTGGGAGTTTATTCCAAAGGCGGAGAGAAAGAGGAATGAAAGAGTGAAGATGAACAGTGATTCGTGATTTTGGTTGTTTTACCAGAAGGGGGTTGCTGGCAGAACTTGAGCGCCCTGCGGAAATATGGGTCGGGAGGGGCATATCACAGACAGAGCAGTGGCGGGAAAAGACTGGGGAGGAGACGGTAGAAGACAGAAAGACCACTGACCTGCCTGCGGTGAGAAAGTGAGAGGCCCAAAGACTCAGCCTCATTGCGGGAGATACCAATGATCTGAAATGCCTTGGTTTCCACAGAGTGAAGCCGAGAAGGGCGAGAGGCAGGAGCACTATCAAAGATGGGTGAGCAGTACTCCATCAGGTTGTGGATGAAAGCTTTATATGTGGTCAGGAGCTCAGATGTGCCAAGGAAGGACTTTGCACGCCGGAGGATGCCCAGTTGGTGACTGGCTTTGGAGGCCAGTTTGGAAATATGGCTTTCCCAGGAAAGATCATGGCATATAGTAAGACACAGAAGCTTGAATGAAAGGACTTCTGGAGGATTGTTATGAAAGTCGATGGGGGGGGGGGAGGTTCCAGATGGTCCTTTCGGAGAGACACAGTGAGAGTGTGAGATTTGTCAGGATTGAAAGCCATGTTCCACGTGTTGGACCAGTCTGTGATTTTATCCAGAACTGCAGAGAGCAAAGAGGCTGCTCCTTGCCGATCTGAGGGATGACAGATGGTATGGCAGAGGATAGATCATCAGCAAAGTGATAAAGAGGATTTTCCAGAGAGTTGGAGAGTGTCCAGCAAACCAGCAAACCAATTTGCTGGTGTCCAGCAAACCAAGCTTGCACCACTGCAGCGTGGTTAAAACTAACATTGTCTCAGGCAAAGATATATGTAATGTTTTCCCCAGCTTGGTCAAGGCTCTGATGTAACTCATCCAGGAAGATGAAACGCTGAGAAAAGTTGTAGAGCAAAAGTAATGGCCTGTGACCCACAACACCACCATCAGGAATAGCAGCATACACGCTGATGTTTCCTCCAGGCTGGCCAGGAACGAGGACAACAGCCCTCTGACCAATTGTGTCCCAACCCAGTCTTCTGAACTTGATCAGGTTCAAGCCAGCTTTATCCACAGAAATTATTTTGTGTTCATTGATGTCTGTTTCCAGCTCCTTATCCTCAAGAAAGAGGGTACAATAAAGACTATCATTACATATCCTGTAGTAAACCTCTGACAAGCTCAACAATAGCCATTTCTTGTTGTTTGGTTGGCATACCAACAATAGCCATTAGGTAGTTGATTGTAGACAGCAACCGCCCAGGGTGGTACTACCGTTCTGACTTAGGAGCGTTAAAGTGGTGCCTGGAACTATCTTACACTCTCCGTGTCAGCACTGCTGGTCTTCCCTTCTGTCTCACTCAAACTATAGCTACCGGGCTAGCTTCAATCTCTCTTTCTTGCAAACAAACACCATAAACTTTTCATCATACATTTTTTCTCATTCATGCAGTTCTTTTATTTAAGGCTTGGCTTCGATTAGACTATAATTCCGTGCCTGTAGCCTTCAACATAAAAAAAAAAACGCCTACGCCACCAGCCGGCTCTTTCCTCTCAATTCTGAAAATATAGCATACAGTGGTATGGCAATGCACTGCACAATGAGTGGACACTGAATAAATTTCTGTACAGCACATGTGCAGTACATAAAACACTTACGGGTTATCTGTGCGGAATACTTGGATGATGATTGCCACAGTGGACCTTTTTAGATTTGGTTGAACCATCAACCCTGCTTCTCTCATGGTCAAACCTCTGTTTATGATGTGGTGAACCTTATTACATCCGCCACCGAAAGGTGGATGGAGGTTATGTTTTCTCCCCTGTCTGTTTGTCTGCTTGTTTGTGAACAGGATGTCTCAAAAAGTTGCGGACGGATTCAGATGAGATTTTGTCGAGAGCTTGGCCGAAATCATTAGATTTTGGTGAAGATCCGGATCCGAAGTTTTATTTTGAAGTGATTCTTCACCATTGAGTTATCAGGCTGAAACTATGTACATTATGATACCGAAAAAGAAGTATGGACAAATTTGTACGATACTTGGTGGTTCAGGTTTAAATCCAAATTCGGCCTATCATTGGGATAAAAAACGTAAACGAATCGGCCTGGTGGAGGTATGCAATCTACCGAGTGGCCGTTCCAGTTTCATTAGAAACATCAGATAGCCTACCTAGGTCTAACTTCAAGTTTTTGACACCTGCCCTGACCTGACCTTGCCCACCACGGCAAGCACCACCCCGAACACGCACACAACCACGACCACAACGTCCTATCTGGTGAACTGCCTGTTCCATGTTTTCACACGCTCATGTTGTTTTGCACAATCATCTTTCAAAACAGTGCCGGTATGATTATCAATTTAGCATCATCTGGTTTACACGTGGATAAAACAATTATCAACAATGAACAGTGCGTTTCTACAAGAAATAGGAATTATGAGTTTTGCTGAAAGGACAAGAAGATGTGAGATATGATTTTAACTTGATTGTAATTTTATAAATTGAAAAGGAGACTTAAAATTTCATTTTTTTGATATCAAGTAATGAAAACTGTATTAAGAGTTTTGCAAAACTTCGATGTTTGAGTAATATGATTATGTGGTGTGTTAAGAGTTTTGAAAAACATGCTAAAGGTTTCATAAAATTTGCGTAAACAATAGAAAAAAAAGCTGCAGTATACGAGTACTGCGAGTTGGTATACGAGTAGTGTGACTTGGTGTCCGAATATTTTTTTTAATGGAAATCACCCCAAACATGGCATAAAGCCACTCCAGGGAAAGGGCTAAAATGGCAGCACACATGTAGTGTGAGCTCGTATATGAGTAGTGCAAGGTAGTATACGAGTAGTGTGAGCTCATATATGAGTTGTGTGAGCTGGTATACAAGTCGTGCGAGGTAGTATTCAAATAGAGTTATTATCCGAGTAGTGTGAGCTAGTAGTGCTTGGTCGCGTACGAGTAGTGTGAAGTAGTATTTGAGTCGTGCGAGGTAGTATTCAAGTAGAGTTATTATCCGAGTGGTGCGAGCTATTCGTGCTTGGTCGCGTATGAGTAGTGTGAAGTAGTATTCGAGTCGTGTGAGTTATTATCCGAGTAGTGCGAGCTATTCGTGCTTGGTCGCGTATGAGTAGTGTGAAGTAGTATTCGAGTCGTGTGAGTTATTGTACGAGTAGTGTGAAGTAGTATTCGAGTCGTGTGAGTTATTATCCGAGTTTCGTTTTTCTAATGGAAATCACCCCAAACATGGCACAAGGCCACTCTTGGGAAAGGGCTAAAACGGCAGCACACAAGTAGTGTGAGGGAGTGTGAGCGAGTATACGAGTTAGTAAATGAGTAGTGCGAGTTAATATACGAGTAGAGTATGTATATTAACTCGTAGTAGTTAGTATATGAGTAATGTGACTTAGTATACGAGTTAGTAAATGAGTAGTGCGAGTTTGTATACGAGTAGTGCGAGTTATTATCCGAGTCGTTTTTTTAATGGAAATCATCCCAAACATGGCGCAAGGCCACTCTTGGGAAAGGGCTTAAATGGCAGCACACAAGTAGTGTGAGCTAGTATACAAGTAGTGTGAGGTAGTAGACGAGGAGTGTGAGTGAGTAAATGAGTAGTGTGTTAATATACAAGTAGAGTATGTATATTAACTCGTAGTAGTTAGTATATGGGTAGTAGATGAGGGGTGTGAGCGAGTATACAAGTTAGTAAATGAGTAGTGTGAGTTAATATACAAGTATAGTATGTATATTAACTCGTAGTAGTTTGCATATGAGTAATGCGAGTTAATATACGAGTTAGTAAATGAGTAGTGTGAGTTTGTATACGAGTCGTGTGAGTTTTCCATCAGTTACAGGCTTGGGCAAAGGAACTGATTCATCCATCCATTGGGACCATACTCTGTGCAGAGAGTTGGTGCTGCCGAAGCAGACTCCTTGGCTATTGGGCACAATCCTGTACGGGTCACCACTCCTGATAGGCAGTCAACCCCATCTGGTATTAATTCAACAGCTGAGGGGGATTTGAACTCAGGATTCTCGGATCTCAAGCCCATCACCCTAACCATTAATCCAACACCAGGCATGAACTTATCAAGGTGGATCAAAATTCCATTTATTTTGATGGAGGCGTAATTGTTCAACAACCTGTAACTTCTCCCTCATTTCCAATTAAAACCTAAGTTTATGAGTGAGTCTTTTACAAATTAATCTCGAAGTTAATTTGTGAGTCCTTTACATTTTTTTTTTGTTGTTAGTGAGTCTCTTTAAAGTTGATCTTTGGCAACAATTTCGTGAGAGCTCTTTTTGCCCAGCAGTTTTGTTTTTGAGGTTATAGGCATCTCTTGGTTATAAAGTGCACATTCTATGATGGGTATTTATTTCCAGCGAGGAATTGGAAGACAACCCCCTTTCACATGATTTACTTCCGATTGTAGTACTTATTACAATTATACTTACTGCACAAGGATATCCACAAATTTGCTTTCTCCTATCTTAACACACAGGTGCACCAATAATCCTGAACTCAAGCAAAGTCGAATCAAAGATTGTGTTCAAAGCTTCACCATGGAGTAAATAAATCCTTTCCTACAACAGATATTCTCGAGTTTCATTTGATTGGTTTCCACTGATTTGTATAAAGTTGCAAGTCCATTTAATCTGTACGTACCTGGTAAACAGGTCGAGAAAGGTTCGCCATGAAAGTTCTTGGATTTTGATTTATTTTCAACATTGTCCCCTTTGTGGCGGCTGCGAAGGTATATATTTGAAAGTCGAAAGTCTTGCAGGAATGTTTGTGCTGATGATTTATGTTGCTGATGTTGATAATGTCGTGGTTCTACCAACGAACGTTTCAGCATCTTCAGCCAGCAGCAGCTCGTGTGGTTCATGTCTAGCCTGTAGTTCAATATCATTTCAGATTTTTTTTGTTCTAATGAGGCAAGAGTATCAGGTTTTTCTTTCATGTCATCTCTTCCAATGGCTAAATGCCACTCGAAATACTCTGGAGTGCAACATTATTTTCAAAACAAGTTTATTTCTCCACTCCACCGATATTGAAGCCTCTCCTGCAAAATATCCACACCTTCCTCAATAACCACCCCAACCGGCGTCGTGCACCACTTGCACCTCCTTTCCACTCCTCCCATCCCGGCAAACAGACTGAGTGTTCGAGGAATGTGACCCACGCTGATATTTGGAATTTTTTAATCAAGGCAGGCCCGCGGCGAGCGGACGGACGCGTGCACAGCCAGCCTCGCGGGCCACTCGCGTTGCCAATAAGAAAGGCATTCGGGGTTCCATCAAGGTCACGAAGCACGTCGGCGCAAACAGCAGCGAAACTTTTGCAGCTGCGACGCACAAAAGGCGCCCGGACGCGCCTCTATGCCAGACAGGCCGCCTGTCCCGTTAAATTGGATCCCGGAGCTCAATCGGCGCCATGAGTATCTGCGTTCATCTGGCTCTTTACATCTCGTCCTTTACGCACCATCGCTTGTTACCGTCTCCCTGGCAGTGTCTCTGATTCGAGCTCCTCTCGTTGGGTCCCGTGGGGATCTCACGTCTCCTATAACTCAGTTCTGATCGTGGTGGTGTTGCTCGGTTAAGTATATGCATACCTGCGGCCCCTTCTCAAGGATGGTGGTCCACGGTGCTGTCCCTATCGAGATCTTAAATTCCCTTCCCTCGTGTGTTTGGAGCGTTTCCTGATTCGTTTTATCCTATAAGCTTCAACATTTCCATCCAAAAGGAATTCCAACAGTTCTTACAACGTTACTTGTCACTTTTAAACATTTTTCAGCAGTGTCTCGTCGTTATATCCTCCCAGTGTATACAACTCTACTCTTCTGCATAGAAGCCGACACTATAAACCTGCCAATTGGATTATCAAATCGGATTACTCATTTACAAATCGGATATCATCCGGATTGCTTATTCATGAGCACATTTCGCACTCATTTCGATCATTATTAATATGCTTGCTTGTTACTCGGAACACACTCATTTATCAGGATTTAATTTATTTATTTCTTTGGGTGTTGTTTGTTTATTTGTTTGTTTATTTATTTATTTATTTATTTATTTATTACCAGTTTTCTCTGCCAGACGATATCACCGAATCATTCATTTACTTTTGCTCATTCATTCCCTGGATCCTTTTGATTTATAAATGGTACATCATGCCTGGTCTTGTCGCTCACTTAGCTCGGAGCTCGGTTATCAATCGGTGCTTGGCACTGGTGTATTATTCATTATCCCGCACTTATCTGTTGGCCGTTTATCACTTGTGCCATTGTTACACTTTAATACCTTGTCTTCTTAGATGATGACATTGATATTTGTTGGCTCTGGGGGTAAGATTTATCACCCATTATGAAGTGTTCAAATGTTTTGTGACTCAGATCCAATAGTCTAAGAAATGGCATTAGTTTATTTTCAATTTGCAAGTGTGTATATATATATATATATATATATATATATATATATATATATATATATATATATATATATATATATATATATATATATATATATACATAATGTATCATCCTCTTTACAGAACGTTGGTGCTGCTAAAGCAGCTTCACGGTTATACTGGGAGGTTTGCCATTGCTTTCCAGGCATTGTTTTTTCTTGCTGTATTATTTTAAATGCTGAACGTCATGCGACGAATCAGCACATAACATTTATAAAGTTTTTGATGTGACTCGGCTGTGGTTTGAACCACCGACTTCCCAGATTCAGACCGAACATTACACCACTGAGTTTGGTCATCAAATGTATAAAGCTCTTTCTTCCCATTAACTCACTCCTGACTGACTGACTGACTCACAAACTGATATAAATGTTTCGTACCTTCTTGGTGGGGGTACAAATCTAAAAATTTACATACTGATGCAGCTCAAGACCAACATCCCAGGAAAAAAAATCACAAAACCTTCAGGAAATTTCTGTAAATAAAAGTCGACCAGTGCTGCCTCTGTCTGCTCATTGCAGGTCATGTGACTCAAGACAATGGAGCTTACAATGGAACTGGTTGTAAAGCAATGCTCACATGCACCTCTTCCATCTCTTATTTTATAACTTTTGTTGCATTTAATTAAGAACTAGAACAGCACTCAGTCGAGCGCACACGGTTTGTTTTCCATTAAAAGGCCGGATCTGCATTCTGTCCTGAACCAAAACCTATGTATGGGCTTGTTCTTGTCAACTATCCAATGCATCTATCAAGTTTTATCATAACCCGTCCACAATGTTTTCCAATATCATGCTATATATCGTTTTTGTGGTCATTTCTCAATTATGAGAAATCATTTTGAAAATTAAAAAAAACTTCTCGTATCCTGATCCGGATTTTCACCAAAATTGCCCTTGTCACACACACAACCTGTCCACCAATATATATATATATATATATATATATATATATATATATATATATATATATATATATATATATATATATATATATATATATATATATATATATTACACACACACATAGTACACGAGCAAATACCACCTGCCACTTAACTAAGGAGAATACTAAAAGAGAGGAGGGGAGGAGGGAGAGGGATGTGGAAACAGAGAGGGTAGGGTAGGGGAGAGGAGAGAGAGAAAATTGGGGAGGGAGAGTGAGAAAGGAGTGAGAGGTAGGAGGCATGGGGAAGTGAGAAGGGGGAGCAGGGAGTGGAGCGAGGAACAGGGAGAGAGAGAGGCAGACACAGACACACAGAGAGGTTAGCAAAGAGAACAAGAAAAAGAGCAAAGAAAGATTGCAGATCCTCGCCAGGACTTCTTTTGTGTGGTGTATTTTTGTGTACTGGTGTGTTACTTAATTAGTGACGATATAAATAAAACTGCCACTTTATAACTGCAAACAGTGATGACCGGGTACCAAGACGTCCCACGTTGATGCAACCCCACTTTGATTGGACACCTGACCCTGACCATTGACGTTTTTTTTTTTAGTATTTGTTCAATTGAATTTAGAATCAATTCATCCATCCATCCATCAATCCATCCATGCAGAGCATTGGTGCTGTCAAAGCAGACCCCTTGGCTATTGGAAACTATCCTGGACGGGTCGCCCCTCCGACACACTATACCAGCATGCAGGCACTCATTTTGCCGACCTCGGAAGGATGACAGGCAGAGTCAACCCCACCTGGTATAATTTCAACAGCCGAGTGGGGTTTGAACTCAGGATCATAGGATCCCAAGCCCACCACAATAACCATTGAGCCAACACCAGACATAATTTAGAAACCCCACAACAACACTGATTGACATGAAAATTTCACCGTAGGTGTGATGACTCATGAAGAATGTGGTAATCATAATTATGACATCACAGGTCTTGTGGTGTGGCAGCCATGTTGGAAAAAGGTAAAGCTTTGGACATCTGTATCTCCGAAACTGCTCCATGGAAAAAAAACTTTAAACTTGGCACATGTCAAGTACTGCCCATGAGAAATAAATGGCATTTTTTGATGATATCATAGGTGACTTCATTATGACGTCATAATGCATACGTCCAATGCTTTATCCGATCAGGATGAAAATTTTTGAAGGTCACCTTGGGCTTGATTGTATGATAGAAAAAATTGAGGATGTCATCGGTCACGTGGTTCGGCAGCCATCGTTTTTCAACATAAAAGCCTTCATAATTCTTATTCTCTGAAATGGCTGAACAAGTCAGGTCAGGTCAGGTCAGGTCAGGTGTGGGAGCATGCACTGGATCAGCGCGGTGCTGCATCCACTTCCGCTGGTACAAAAATGGCCTCCGTCTGGCCATCCCCCATGCAGATGCCTGGCCCATCCCCATCTCCTTGAGATGCTGATAAACCTGCTGCAACCATGAGGCACGTGGTCGGCCCATTGGCCACCTCCACTCACAAAGCTCGCTTGCTGAGAGAATCTGGTGAGCATGATCAGCATCAACAAAACAAGCTCCCTGTCCATACTCCCACAGCTGACACTCAAGGACCATGCAGGTAACAAATCTCATTTGAGTTTCTCTCAGCAACTGCTTGTTGGACATAAAGTCCGACCAGCGATAGCCAAGGATTCTCCGAAGAGACCTGGTACCAAAGGAATAAAGTCTCCACCTCAGATCCCTGGTCAAAGTCCAAGTCTCACATCCATAGAGCAAGACTGGGAGCACCAAGGACCGGAGGACTCGGACTTTCGTCCTCCCGCATAGGTACTGGCAGCACCACACTCCATGATCCAGTGAATCCATGACTCACCAGGCCTGACCCAGACAACTGTTGACCTCTGGCTCACAGCCAGCAGAGACATGAACATCACTGCTGAGGTAAATGAATCTGTCCGTGACCACAACATCCTCGCCACAAACAGGCACAGACAGGATATCAGCATCCAATATGTCATTGAAAGACTGGATCTTAGTTTTGACCAAGGAAACCCATAATCCCAGCAGATCCAACTCCTCACTCAGCACCGTGAGGGCCCCCAAAAGGATATCTAGAGTCTCCGCAAAGACAACTGCATCATGTGCGAAATCAAGGTCAGAGATCTTGACATTCCCAAACGATGCGCCGCAGCTTGATCTCTCCGACATCCTCCCCAGAATCAAGTTCATGCAAGTGCTGAAAAGTGTGGGGGCCAGTACACACCCCTGACAATCTCCAGGAGCTACTAGAAATATGTCAGAGATGGTACCACCACATCTCACAGCACTCTCATTACCAGTGTATAGTTCAGATATCAGATTGATCCGTTTTCGTGGCACCCCACGAAGACCAAGAATCCTCCAGAGGGCATCCCGATTCACTGAATCAAATGCTTTGCAGAGATTAACATAGGATGCAAGCAGCCCCTGCAGAAACTCTCATCTGTGTTTTGTGAGGACCCAACGAGCAAGGATATATATATATATATATATATATATATATATATATATATATATATATATATATATATATATATATATGTATGTATGTATGTATGTATGTATGTATATATATATATATATATATATATATATATATATATATATATATATATATATATATATATATATATATATATATATAGATATAGATATAGAAACAATGTCCGAATTAGATAAATTAGCACTTTTTTTGCAGTTAGAACTGCTCCCAAAAAACAACATTTTCAGTACCTTGTCATTAAGAAACCATTGCAGCCTCTTCCGAGTTAAGACATTGGTGAGCAGGCTGAACAAAATGACGAATTAAGACCCGAGCAAGCTGACAGAGGGCTGACTCAGGGGCTGACTAATGATGACGCCTTGATAAAGATAATTAAATAAGGCTGTTGAATGTCTTCAAAAGAGGCGTTTAAATTAACCCAAACACCCAATTTTCATTCATACGCGATACATTGGAGCTCTCTGAGGATGCATGCAATGTTTGGGGCTGCTAGGTTTCATGGTTTTGGAGTTATGGAGGAGTTGGACTGACTGACAGATGGACTGACACACACTGACATTAATTATGAGATATATATATATATATGAATTCTCACGATTCTTCCCGAACCATTGGTTTTTCCTTAAGGCCCAGTCACACCTTGACGTTTTAGCCAGCTTATGAAGATTTTTGGAAAATTTGTCTAAAACGCTGGTGCACGTCGAATACGTTATGGGTAAGTTTTGATAACATTGAGAGCACGCTGAAAAACACTGCCATACGTCGTTGTACGCTGGCTTTAAACGTTGTACTTTTCGGTTGTCCTCAAATTTTCCATGCTTGAAATTTTAAGACTTATGCCAGCGTATGATTCACACGTTCCGCATAACGCTGGCCATAAGTTGTAGGCACGTCACGCGATTGTTGACACACGTCGACACACGTTACTTGTGAGTTACTCAAAAGTCGAAACACGTCGAGGTAATGTTTAGCGGACCCGAAACTTATTTCTACCCTATGAGTTACGTGTTGTACTCACGTTACGCGATCGGTGACACACATCGACACACGTTACTTGTTAGGTGCTCATAAGTCTAAACACATCAAGGTAATGGTTAGTGTCGGTGTTCCAGACTCCCTGGTTTTATTTTTTTTTAATTTTTTTTTCTTCCTTCCTTCGGTATGATGGTGATGTTGACACTTCGATTTCTAGTGCGGTTATAATATAATATAATTAATAGGCTGCCGCTCCACGATTTAAATCATAACCGCACTGTACACTGAACACCGTCATACCGAAGAAAAAAAAAAAACCGGGAGTCTGGAACATTGACGCTAACCATTACCTTGACGTGTTTCGACCTATGAGCACCTTACAAGTAACATGTGTCGATGTGTGTCAACGATCACGTAACGTGCCTACAACTTATGGCCAGCGAATGCGGAGCGTGTGTCATACGGTAAGTACGTCGTAAAATTTTCAACATGTTTAAAATTACAAGACGAACTCCACTTACTACGACGTATGATAGCGTACCTTAGTGTTCTATTCACGCATACCAAACTTACCCAAAACGTATTCGACGTGCGCCAGCGTTTTAGACACATTTTTCAGAGGTCGGCATACGCTGGCAAGATCGCCAAGGTGTGACTGCGATGTTGACACTTCCATTTCTGCGGCGGTTATGATTTGAATCGTTGTGCGGAAGCCTTTTCATAACCTACGCCACGTCATTGTCGGCGATGCGTGCAGTGCTCTATGCATAAGTTAGACTATCGTTGGGCATAGGTTGTGAAGGCCGACAACAGGTTCACCATTCGTTGGTATAAGTTATCTCTAACACGACAAAACATTCTGTGTCCGTTACTAATACGTTATGCATAAGACCAACTCGTTATGAATTCGTCCGAATCTTTAAAAAAAAACATCAAAAGTTCAACGTAAGCCAGCGTTTTACATACATTTTAATACGTTGCCATTGCTGGCTAAAACGTCAAGGTGTGACTGGGCCTTAAATCCCTTAACCCTAACCCAAACCTATATAGAATATATATATTTTTTTTTTTGCAGTGGATGGTTCTATGTCTTTGAGAGACTGCAACTATGCCAGAAGTTTCATTTTAACAAACATTTATCATTTTCCCATCCCAGCTGAGACGCCATTCCACCTATTGCAATTCTTCTCCCTGTTCTGCTGTCGAGGATCCCTTTATGATCCTCCAGCTTTTTTCCTTTGCCCTTTATTGTCTGTTAATCCATTGCCCACTTTTGTTCTGCTCCTTTGAGCCATAATGCCTCCCAAATTTTTTTTTATTATAATATCGAATTTCATATGCAAATTATATTATCAAATCCTAATATTATTTGACAATGGCTGTTTGTTGTATTTTCTGCAAGACACCCATCGTACGCTGTGTGCAGGCACGCTTTGTAAACCCCTATAATCAGCCATTCTCTGCACGCAAACGATTCTAACAATGACGTGAGCTTCCTTAAAATGCTATGTGTGCCCCACATTTACCTGCCATTATTGTTAATTCCCACACACGTTCTGACATGTTTCACCTCCTTTCATCCGCTGTCCTGTTGTGGGAATATAGTCAACAAAAGCCATAATTATTGTGAGGGAAAACGCAGCCTGGGTGTGTTTGCTGCAAGGGTATGAATAGTAAATGAAATATTTTTGCAACAATGCAGATGATTTAGTGTAATGCCAGATTATGTATTTCCCACAAACCCTCCCTTCTCCCACAACATACACCTGATCATATTTATTGGGTTTTTTTTTTTTTTACTCGGGGCCACCTTTTCGTAAGAAACTGTAATCGTAAATACAACCCATCACTTCGCTGTGTGGAGGGGAAGAGAGAAAGTAGGAGGTGAGGTGGAGAAGAGGGAGGGGAGCAAGGAGGAGTGGGGGAGCTAGGAGCGGTGAGGAAGAGGAGAGCTAGGAATGCAGGGGGGAGAGCAACACCTCACAACACATCGCTATACACTTCAGGTGGAGGTGGGAGAGAGAGGATGGGGGAAGTAGTGAAGTGGGTGTTCTGGACTTGCGTTTGGTAGGGAGACTTGAGGAGGAAAGTGGGGAGGGGTTCTCGACTTGCGTTTGGTCGTTGGACTTAAGGAGAAGTTCCACTTGCATTTGATAGAGGAATTTGAGGGGAAGTGGGATGGGGGGGGGGTGGTCTCATCTGCCGGCACAAGATTGAATGAAATGTGATGTGTTACAACAGCCGTTCAAACAGCTCATACTAAACACTGCCCAGAGAAGTCCATGCGGGCAGAGGGGGGAGGGGCTTTCGGAGGAGGTAAGTGCGAGGGGAGGTGAAGGGAAAGGAAGGGAGGGTGTTTTCATTCAATCATTGAAAAAGCCACGCCAGTGATCATGCCTTTATTTAATTTCCTCACACATTTTATACTAAAATGTGATAAGCACTGGAATCTCCAAATTAATTTCAAAATTTCAACTGCACAATTGATCCGAGCAGCAGTTCCGCCTACTATAAAAGTGTTCATTTGTCCAATTTGCATAATCTTTGACATCCCTTCTTCTCCTCGACCTCGGAAGAATTGCATGGTGTTGGAGAGGATTTGGGAGGAGGTTAGCATGAGGGGATGTGACAGGAAGGCAGCATGAGGGGTTGGGAAGGAAAGGCAGTGTGATTTGATGGGAGAGGAGTGGAAGGGAGGGCCACATGAGGGGAAGGGAAGGCATTATGAGGGAAAGGTGGCGTGATGGAAAGGGAGGGCAGCATACTGGGGTGATAAAACGTTACAGGGGTGACATCTAACTACAGTTTATTAATATAATGAAAGCAGATCACAGAAAAATGTGAAAAATGCGATCTTGTCAGAAAAAAACAATTTACAACACTTTCAGCGGATGAACTGGATGCCATGAACTGTGTGCATCAGACCACTGTCCACTGAAGGGTACTTGCCAAGTAGCTTAAGCACTCAAGGAAGCACTCCAACTGAATGGTTGATAAGGAACAGCAGGCTTGGAAAGCAATTAGCATTCGTTCATGCTATACACCAACTAGCAATGTGCGAATTGGACAAATGAACACTGTTTTAGCAGTCAGGCCTGATACTAAGGTCAGTTCCGCAGTTTAAATTTTTTAATTTGTCTCAGGTTTTGAGATTCTCGAGCTTATCGCATATGCAAAAATTAAATAAAGGCATGAACACCGTCATTTCCGAGCGTTTATGAGCATTGCGATGTATCCAGCGATTCGTGGATATGAAGCTTTATCATGCAGAAACCGACCCGTTCATAAAGTGTTCTATGAACTCTCTCGTTGCTTTTGTTCTTGTTTTATTGGCACAGAAGTTCCATCAAACTTTATCCATCAGGTAAAAAAGTTAAAATGCTGTCCTGAAACCTCTTTTCACACTTTTACAGGGTTTCAAACCCAACCAACTACAAAAACGGCAGGTTTGAAAATTATTCTAAGGAACAAAAAGGTAAAACCAACCAAAGGCAAACAACAACAAAAGACCTTTTCCATAATTTAACTATCTTAAATCAGAATATACATGGCTGGTAGAGTTCAAAAGTTCCTGGTGATGAATCCATTCATGACAAGGGATATCAGACTTTATGGGGTGTAATGGTTAAGACTTCAGTGTTTCTTCTGAGTCTGGGATGTTGATGAACCTGACCCTAGTAAAGTTATACCAAAGACTTTAAATATGTAATGGTACATACACTACTATACTGCTTCCTTGCTTGATGCTCAACATTTTAAAAGGACAGATCATAGAAAAACAACCATAGGTTGGTCGTCATTCTGCAGGCTTGATGGGCCTAAATGGTCTCCTTCCGAGTTGTAGTTCCTTGGAACAGGATTATTAAGTATTATTATTATTTTGTTTGTGAGAAAACGTGTTATGACACAATGGGAATGTATGCAAGGTTATGATGTGTTGGTACAGATGAAAGGGAGTTTGGTCACCAATACTATAATAGGTGTTTGACAATATTTGTCATACAGTACTTGCATTCTTGGGAACACATCACTTCCCTGAGCATTAAACACAAGTATGCATGCATTGTCTTACAAGGTGGCACGTTGTCTTCAAGTTGTCCAGTCTGGGTTTGATTGCTGACACGACTCCCCAAGCAGTAATTGGACATTAAAATCCAAGAAAAGTTGATGAATGAGCATTGGTACCCTGAAACAAATTACACCAGAAGGGCATTCAGTGGAGCGCATACCTCCGCCAGGCTGATTTGTTTACGTTTTGTTTCCCACTGATAGGCCGGATCTGGATTCGCACCTGAATTAAAATTTAATTGGCGTGTTCTTGTCACTAATCAAAATCATCCACCAAGTTTTATCCGAAGCCTTTCACCACCTTTTGAGATATCCTGCTAAATGTCGTTTTTGGCCCGATCACTCGGTGGTGAAGAATCACTTAAAAAATTCTCGGATCCGGATCTGGATTTGGATCATCACCAAAATCTAATAATTTCCTCCTTGTTACAGACCCAAGCTCTCTGCAAAATTTCGTCCGAATCTGTCCACAACTTTTTGAGATATTTTGTTTACAAACAAACAAATAGACAGACAGACAGACAGACAGGTGTGAAAACATAACCTCCACCACCTTTGGTGGTGGAGGTAAAAATGCCTGCACAAATCAGCTTCAATCAAACGGAAGGCCTGGCCAGCTGTTTCATGAAAAACTTGAGCCAAATCCTTTCTGTGGCCGATCCGATCCCACAAGAAAGTGAGAGTCATTGTGGCAAGCAAATAAGTTGATGGTAGTAGTAGATGAAGTAGTAGTTGTGCATCAGGTTATGTATTTAATGCAATTGTTTTTAAAACTGATAAGTATTAATTGAATTGTTCTGGAAAAACACACACACACACACACACACACACACACACACACACACACACACACACACACACACACACACACACACACACACACACACACACACACACACCCCTCCACAAAAATTACACCCACATAAGTGAGATCCCAAGCCAGTTGTCCAAACCACCATTTTGATTTGTTATGAAATCTTCGCCCCTGTTATAAATCAGCAAATTGCGTGTAAAATGCTCGTCATGGTCGAAAAATGAGAAATTATTTGTTTGATAAAACTTTAATTGAGAAGTAAAGCCTGATTTAATTGAGCGGGAATTGGAATGTCCAACATCCCACGAGTAATCAAGCATATATCACATCAAATCGTGGACGACGTGAGGTGGAGGGGTGCAGGAAATTGGGGTGGGGGGGGGGGAGAGGGCAGAACTGCGAACAAAAACTATATTCTGAAAATTTCACTGAGGTTGTAATTGGTGCTTGATGGTATGTTTCTCCATATCTCATCCTCCTCCTCCTCCTCCTCCTCCTCCTCCTCCTCCTCCTCCTCCTCCTCCTCCTCCTCCTCCTCCTCCTCCTCCTCCTCCTCCATATGCAGCACAATGCTGCAGGTAGCATCACTGGCTTGGGGTGCTGGTGCAGCTGTGCTGCTGATGCAATGCTCCTATTAGCAGTACACTGGTCCTCATTTTACCAACCTTGGAAGGATGATAGGCTGAATTAACCACACCTGGTGTTAATTCAACGGGAGCTCAAACTCAAGACCCTAAGATCCCAAACCAGCTATCCTAACCGATAAGCTAACACCAAGCTTTCCATATCTCATTAAAATATGTTCATTCAAATATTTGATCACCACCAGCCTTGGCAATTGTGAGTTTAAAAAAAAAAAAAAATTTTCATTAATGATTACTTTTCAAGGCGAACTGCACGAGTGAGATTATAAATTTCCCAAGACTAGTCAAATGTGTAGTCGATACTAAGACAGGGAAATCCCAACACTCCTTTCACTTGAAATGAGGAAAATTAAACCTGTCACCTTCATCTTCGACCATGTGGCATCTCGCCTGGTGTTGGCTTAGTGGTTAGGGTGGTG
This sequence comes from Eptatretus burgeri, assembly GCF_056783735.1. NCBI lineage: Eukaryota > Metazoa > Chordata > Myxini > Myxiniformes > Myxinidae > Eptatretus > Eptatretus burgeri. Next base: position 80,368,461 of record NC_140966.1, read on the forward strand.
GCTTGGGATCCTTGGGTCCTGAGTTTAAACCCTGTTGGTCACGGAATTAAATACACCAGGAGGTTGACTCAGCCTGTCATCCTTCCGAGGTTGGAAAAATGAGCACCAGTGTACTGGGAGGGGGGACACTGCATCAGCGCCATAGCCACATCCCAACCACTGATGCAACCAGCAACCACAGACTGCACTCGATAGAGAGATGTGGCATCTGCTCAACGAAGTGTTTCCATCAGCAAGTTTGCTCAGAACTCTTCTCTGCCGGAACCATTCAAGAGCTCCTCCATTGTATGTCAAAACTTCAAATGTGACATCCTCAAACTCTGTACATATGGATTATTTAATATTTAATTAACAAATGTTTTGCACAGAGATGGGTACATCTGATGCCTTTTTAGAGACGTAATGTACACCCATGAGCAATTGGGGATCTTTATCCATCGAGATTTTATCCATCAGTACCTCACCAAACAGTGAGACCACAACCTCAGAAAGATTTTTTTTGTTTTATCGAGGAACATATATTTTTCATTGAAAGCTATCGTAAACGAGAACGGCTCTCGGAAGAGCACATACCTCCACCAAGTCGAACGGTTTACATTTTGTATCCCAATGATAGGTCGGATCTGAATCCAGATCTTCACCAGAATCGAATAGGCTTGTTCTTTTCACATTGCCAACTCATCCACCTCGCTTTGTCGCAACTCGTCCACATCTTTTTGAGATATCATGCTAAATATCATTTTTGGCCCGATCTCTCGGTGAAGAAGAATTTTAAAAATTCCAGTATCTACATCCGGATCTTCACCAAAATCTAATCAATTCGTCCTTATCACCCACTCAACATATCCATCGGATTTTGTATGAATCCGTCCACAACCTTTTTGAGATATCCTGTTCACAGACAGAGGTTAAAACATAACCTCTGCCCACTTTCGGTGGGGAAGGTAATTGCATCATCTTGGGCACACAAAAAACATATCAAGGCAAACACATTTGCTAAATTGAAAGAGGTATAAGTCATACTGGGTTGTCAAGATTGCTAATTCATGGCACACAAAGCACTGCTTGTAAAGTGCCTTAAGTTGAAGAAGATTGTGTTTTTGAAAACCTAAAAGTAGCGACAACATGACAGCTACTAATTGGTCGGCAGGGAAGTGGACTCGCGGTTATAAAAAATGTATTTTGGTTCTTTCACTTTAAAAAGAAGCACCACCTCAACACCGGCCCATCAAGACCTTGTATTGCTTATAATAGCAGAATACATCTGTAAAGTATCACTGGTGCTTTTCATTTCTGACTGCTCAGGATTGCTTTGTACACAGGCCCACTCCCACCCCAACCCCCACCCCCCACACATACTCCGCAAACAGCACTGGCCTAGAGGAAGAGTGGAAATTGCTCCTCCCCACATCCCAGCTTGCTTAAATGCCTGCAGTGGCAACTTCCCAAGATTAGGGTCTGGGGATGCCGAAATCATCTGAGGTTATCCCCAGAAGAGGCCTTCCTTGAGGCCTGAGGCCTTGACCTGAGATTCTGGTTTCTTTGGCATTCGACCCACAGCAGAGTCTGCTCTTGCTCCTCTTCTCGTCAACTGCTCCCATCCCCCATCCCCAATTCCTCCCACCTTAACTACAATCTCCATTCCTCCAGCCTTTCTTGGGGAGGAAATGATCTCTCGAGCCCGACCATTTTCTCGTACTGTGATTCCTTACAAACAATCTGCCTCACAAACCAAGTGGGTACTTAAAAATGAGAATATACCACATTCAGTAAACAACCGTTGAGGAAAATACGTATTCTATTTTAAATCAGTAACCCGGCTTTAATTGTTTTTAAGGGTATTGAACCCAAGTTGAAAAATGCTACAGCTCTAATTGCCAGGCTCAACATAGGCCTTCATGATGTAGTTTATGTACCTCGTAGTTTTTAAAAATATTTTTTGGTTCCCCGCCCCTCCGGTAGGGTTAAAATGAGCTCTCGCTCACCAACTGACCGATCATCTGTCCGTGTACTTTTGTGTACGTGATATTTCAAAAACTGTTTAACATTTAGCTTTCATATTGCAGATATCTATTCCTCATGACATTATCTCAGCCTTATTAGATCATTGCTTTGATTGGCCAAATAATATTGCCATGGCAACCATCTCAGTAGCTTGGCTTGTAGAGTGTTCGCAATAGTCCACAAACTGTTCAAGATTTAGCTTTTATACTACACAGATATATTCCTCATAACAATCAAAAGATGTAGAGTACGAGTTCCTTGTTTTGTATAAAATCCAAGCTCATGGAAGAGTGAGGTGAGAGAGAGCACAAAGGCAACATAATGACAGTAAGGCAGTGGGGCAAAAGTTGGACAACACAAGGCAGTGGGGCAACGGTTGGATAAAACGAGCAAGGGAAATAAAAGAGGAGAAAGAAGAGAAACGGTCGAGATTGCAGTGACCCACTAGTCAGAGGGTTGATTTATGGTGACTTAATATGGATAGAAATATCATGGGCAGGGTTAGAGGATGACATAACATGGTTCCACCAATTTGAAGCCATGGAGGGAAGAGTGTGATTCACCAGCCCCAAGGAGACAGTTGAACAAACATAAGAAAAGAGGAAATAAACCAATGTCGCCCGCAGGGTGACCCGCATCTTGCCAAAAGGTGACCACGTGTGACTTCTTTAAGGTCACACTGAGGTGAACAGAGCTGCTATCCACCAGGAGTGACTCCTTGAGGAATATCTGCCTACGAGAGATTCCGATGAGAATCGTTGTACTGAGTAACCATGAAAAATATGCGTTTGCCTCATAACGTCACCAAATGACGTCATAATGTCTCAAGCTTGACAAATCTAGAAAGCACTCATCGAGGTGTTCAATTTGAGGTACTACACGATATGGTTCCTAAAACTTGAAAATTTGACCTTGGGGTCAAATATGTTTGACCTGAGGTGCTAACCATGAAGGTCAAGGCCAATCGCCACCAAAAATTTATCAGCTGAGCGCCAGACCATGAACTATATTCCCATGAAGTTTGAAGACGATCCGATCAAAATTACTCAAAAAATAAGGGTTTCGTCGACTCCCCTGATTTGCGACAGTGACCTTGACCTTTGACCTTGACCTTCAAAATTTTGTGCACTGAAAGGGACCTCTATAGGCCTCTGATATGCGAAGTTACAAAAATTTCCAATGATAAATGTGCTCTGCAGAATTTTTTATACGTGATTACAGACAAAAAAAAAACATCCAAGCTCACTAACATATCTTGAAAAAACTTCGTTTTGGCAAGATAATAAAGACTGGAGGTGAGGAGTAAGCCTAGATTTTGTGAGCTTAAACAAGAGGGGTTTACTGGAAAGATGTTATGCATCTTGAAGGATCTGATGAAGATCAAGGCTTGAGAGAGTAGAGGAAGCTATATCAGATTGGAGGTGATGGAAAAAAAACAAAAAACAACAGAGGCCACTGACCTGTTTGTGATACGAGAGCAACGAGCCTTGTGCTTCTGCCTCAATATGGTAGACCACAATAATGTTGAGAGCTTTCAATATCACAGTATCTATGAGACGGATGTAATGTGGGGGTTGACCAGTACTCCATTGAGCCACTGATAAGGGGCTCGTAGGCTGTCATTAGTTTTGATATTCTAGGGAATCAATTTGAACGATTCAGAATGCCGAATTTGGGGCTGGCTTTCATGGCCAGATTTGCTATATTGTGCGTAAGAGACCTCATGGTTGTTATTGATGCCTCTGACTTCATGACCATGAACTTCTAACAGTGCCTGTCCTTGTAAATCGATAGGTGGATTAATTTGATGATCCTTCTCAAGTGAAAGGATGATACTTGTATTTGCTGCAATGTTGAGGCACACACACACACACACACACACACACACACACACACACACACACACACACACACACACACACACACACACACACACACACCTTCCCTTGCACATCACCCAGCCTGTACATTACCCAGTGCATTCATGTTTCTCACCACTAAATCGGTAGCCTGGTGCTGGCTTAGCGGTAAGGGTGGTGGTGGCTTGGGATCCTGGGGTCCTCAGCTCAAGCCTCCTTGGCCACTGAATTAACACCAGGGGTTGACTCAGCCTATCATCCTTCCGAGGTTGGTGAAATGAGCACCAGTGTACTGGTAATGGGGGCACTGCATCAGCGACAAAGCTGCGCCCCTAACCAATGATGCAACCAGCAGCCAAAAAGGCAGCACACGATGGAAATCACTGAATCGTGCCCACAATGAGTTAAAATAAATAAACTGTAATTTTTATGGATTTCCCACGTGCTCTGCTGCATTCCGGAGTAATTCTAACCCTCACCAAACACTGTAAAGTTATAGAATGAAAAAAAAAATTCTCTCAAACTTTTGCTCATTCTGAGCCGATGAGCTCAGAAATAGAGTTAAAAGGCCATCCTTTGATGGTACGTACAGTAAGTTGTGTGATTCAGTGTAACTGCAGGTGGCTTGGTCATTCGATCAAACATAGCATTGGATTCCAGGAAATGGAATATTTTTCCCTTTTTAACATAATTAGGATAGTTATTGTTGAATTCTTCAAAATTGTTCTTAATGTCTGTTTCCTTTCTTGTCTGGATGTTATTGAACAATCGACACTTCATTCATTTTTTGTCAGGAAATCGGTTTCATTTGTCAGAGTGTTGGAACAGTGCTGTCATCGACCAATGTTGCATTATCCTCTGTTGTAGTAACTCTGTCATAGTAACTGAATCAACAGTTGAGAGGTTTTGGGCACCAATATGCTCATGCAGTAGTCACTGTGTCCATCATTAGGGTAGAAGATGGATATGGTGACACTTGCACAAACCCTCGCAGTCTGAAACATCTCAACTGTTGATTCAGTTGCTGCTACAGTCAGGGGAGAAGAGAGCAGAGGCCTGTAGACAAGTTTTTCTTCCCATCCATCAATCTCTCTTCGAGTCATCGAGTTCTTCAGATGGACTCATTGGATGTCTTTATACTCTTCAATCTCCATTCGTCATCCAAAAGCGGCTGACAAAACAGCTTCGGTATGCACACTTGCCTTTTGACCGTTCTAATCTGGGTTCGAATCTCAACCCAACGATAAACTGTCATCCTGGAGTTTCACATTCAGGGGAGGCACTGATGTTTGAAACGTTGATCAGAAGGACATTAAGCTGGAGGAAACATTTGTCAGCATTGATTGCTGGTGGACGTTAAAGATACAATGGTGTCTAATGTGAAGAGTAGGTGACTTAGCGCTGGTGCCAGGAACAACTTACAAATCCTTACCACCTTAAGTCGAATGTCAGACCTGGCCAGTTGGTTTATGATAGATTTGGGCCACACAAGGTTTTCCTTGTCGATCCCACAATAAGTTGGGAATCATTGGGCCCTTTAAAGAAGTAGTAGTAGGTATTCAACCTGACCAGTGCAAACAGACTGGTGAAACGAAGCTGGATGGGATGATTACACATTTAATCATCCAAATTATGTTATTCCAAGGATGTATATCAAACGTACTAAAAAGGATGACATTGGATGCAAGTCAAGTAACATGGTAGACAAGCAAAAAATGGGTGGTCTCCTGATAACAAATGTTCATAAGAAAAAGGGCAATCAGAGATTGCAGACCCTTACCAGGACTTGTTTTGTGTGGTGTTATGTGGTGTTTGTGTAGTTTTGTGTGGTGCACTTTGTTTGGTGTTTGTGTATTGGTGTGTTATGTAATTAATAAGAGACATAATTATAACTGCTGGCAGTGATGACCGATTCAGCCATTTCAGAGAATTTTTTTTAAACAATATGGCTGCCGAATCATATGACCGATGACGTCATCAAAAAAAGTTTTGTGGACCATTATATACCGAGATGACCCTCAAATATTTTCATACTGTTCGGATGTAGCGTTCTACATATGCAATTATGACATCATAACGAAGACACCTATGATGTCATAAAAATCACACTCATTCCCCATGAGGAATACTTGCTTTTTGCCAAGTTTCATTTTTTTCCTTGGTACGGTTTCAGAAAGAGAGGTACAAAGTTTTTCCAACATGGCAGCCACACCACGTGACCTATGACGTCATAATTATCATTATAACATTATGCTTGAGTAGTCGCACCAAAGTTGAAAATTTTGTCTCAATCCAACAAGCGGTTGTGGAGATAAACATGAAAGTTCTGAGCAGAAAATCAAACAAACAAGCAAATGGACCCAAATTCAATACCCTCTCCTTTGGCGAGGGTAACTAGAGAGTTCACAGAATACCTTACTCCACATAATCTTAAGAGAAATAAAGGACATGGGCTGGGTTTGCGAGCAGCAAATTTTATTGGGCTAGATGATGTGAAATATCGTAATATTTTGTCCAAATACTGATCAACGAAAGGTATTTTTTGAAAGTGACAATCGGGTGATTTGTGTTCCACAATGTTCAAGCCTGCAATTCAATTTAAATAGAAGATTTTAAATGTCGTAGAAAAAAAAATCGGAAGTTTACCACCGTTGATGCAGCATCTTTTACATCACTTAGTTAACATGTTACACGAGTTATTTCTGCCTGTTGTTTGTGTACTTTCTGATGCCCTTAAATACAGTGAGTTTCCTGCTTGGAATGATTTTCACTTTTGTTTCCCTGCCAGACACGCATTCAGATGAAAACAATCTCCTCTCTGCATATGTGTGATTGGGACAAATTCAGATTCAAAGTACTGCTCAACGACAGGTTCGTTTTTCCGATTAATGTTCCAATTCGTGTTCAAAATGTAACATTAAATCGAAATGAAGTTGTTGCTCGATCATAAACATTGCAGACAGACAGATCAAGTGAACCAATTGCTTAACCCCGCTTTTTGCTTCATAAAAAGGGTGGGTTTTTCAATTCCCCTTTCCCGCCCATCCCACATGTAGGTAATAATTAAGAGATTGCAACCTAAAAATATCTTTGCATGATCTTATTAGCTTCAATAACAGTTCCAAATCTTATCTTCCCATTAAGTTGGGCCTTGTGTTTCACTGCACCAATCAACACAGACGATAACAAGTGGTGTAAATGGGTCTTAGGATGATGATTGCTCCAACTTAGTATAATTGCAGTAGTCATGTTTATGATAATAAAAGTTTGTTCAAACCCCAAGTTATACATATCTGAAAGCTACTTTTGATTGGTACAAACCATCAGCAAAAGGACAAGAGCAACTGCAGGGATCAGTGTGATTTGAAAGTCAGATGTGGAGCAGACATGTAAACCGACTCCCCATCTTTAGACAGCTGTTGTCGAAGTTAGAAACACTAATCTCTGCTTGTAACAATTCTTCTCCATTGATCAGATGCCCCGTTCTACCTCCCAAGAGCTGCAGCAGAAAACCGATACCGAATTTGTAACTACTCAGAAACATTACTCAACAGTCAATAGTTTAATGCTTAGAAAGATCTTGACCCAAACTGTGGATGAAATATAGGTCTTTGGTATTTTATATTCTATCTAACAAATGCCAACCGCATTTCTCTCATTATTTCAGAATTTGTTTATTTTCACATCCTGTTAAACTTTGCAATCGATCTCATCTTTATCGACTTTGTTCATGTTCATGTTTCCAACTGAAAGATACTCCTTTGTCTCTTTTGACCTATCTATGATGCTCGAGTTTGTATTTCACTTCCATGTCAATCAGAGCCCAACAAACCCCAAAAAGTTTCCTGAGGATATGTAGTGTTGAGCTTTGAGCATCATTTCTCATCTTCCACTTGGCAGAACTCTGAGATACATTTGAAGATCTTTATCTACTGCATTTGCTTCAATCTCACTCTCATTGCAATTTTTTCAACGACCAACAGCTTTTGCAACATCCCAAATGGCTTTCTAATCCGTTCTCTAAAGCTGCTCACTCATTTCTATTCATGCGTGTTTTTTTATTTTTTTTTTTAAACCGATAATCAGCTTTCCAAAACTGCTTTCTCCTCCAGCTGTTGAGAAGACCACCCATCAGAAGGAACTCCTGAAGTTTCATGTAGTTTTTGAACTGTGACCAATTGGTGCTTACTCTTGGATTAGTTGAACTTTTTAATTAGAAAGGACCAAAAAAACAAACTAAAAGCATCTCAAAATGCAAAACCTGTCTGCATCTGCTTTGTACTCAACCTATACTTGAAGAAAACGAGTTAAAAAAAATTGTACATTTTATTCATTAATGTTCTCAACAATCTCATAACTATGGTTTGCTGAAGATTTGATGACAAAAGCTCAAAGGGTAAAAATGCTATGACCTCGACATGCACACTGAATCTCAAAGGTAAACAAGGATTTAAATCAAAACATTTATGGCTGGTGTACCACTTCACTGATGACATCATCCTTACAAACCTTTATTCCTCATTGAGAGTAGAATGAGATTTGCCAAGTTTCAAATTTTTCCAATCAGCGGTTTCAGGGATATTATTATTTTATTTTTTTGCATTGCCTCCAAGATTGCTGCCATACCACATGACCTATGATGTCACAATTATCATTAAAATATTGTCCATGTGGGAGGTGGGGGGGGGGGTCACTCTTACCCTGAAAATTTTGTCAATTTGACAAGTGGTTTCTCAGAAAAAAATGTTAAAAAACTAATAGAACAAAAAAAGCCTAAAATGCATTCGAATCATAACAATAATATAATCTATCATGAAGTATGGTAGTACTCCATATAGAGGGATGATATAGGAAAAGGCACTAGTCACCTATTCAAATGTGTAAACAATGATATGCTCAGAGAATACGATAGAGTGAAGTCATAAGCATTTAAAAGCCATAACTTTTATTCTCGAGCGTTTTATGAGATACCAAGATTTAAAAAGACCATAACAACATCGCTAAAGCATCACATTGAGAGATCGCTAAAATGCCAATTTGTACATCTTATTCTGCTTATTCCTCTCTAAATACAATGTAAAACTGTAGCTCGACCAAACTCGATAACTGCTGAATCCATGATGGTGATTCCAACGCGGATAAGTTAGTTTGTCTCTGGGCTAGTGCACACAATACAAAATTTAAAATATATATAAAACATTAATCGTTTTATTACAAAAAGAAATCCAACATGAATGTGGACTCAACCAAACCAGGCCAGGATTGTGGGATGGGGGGAAATGGACAGTGGAGAGAACCATTTCAAAAGCGATACATATCTAACCCATCCCCCAAATCGACTGAAACGGGTAGTAAAACAATTTAATAACATATAGTCGATGGATTTAATCCATACCAAAGTATCAAAATATATAAAACATGAAGCATTTTATTATTTAAAAAAATTATTTTTAAAAAGCACATTTTACATATCAAAATGCAGAAACATAAAGGGATGAAATCTCGAAAGAAAACAAAGAGAAAGAGCAATCAGAGATTGCAGACCCTCACCAGGACTTCTTTTGAGTGGTGTATTTTTATAGGTTTAAGGGTAAATCCAATATGGCTGCCAAAGCATGTGACCAATGACATCATATGTGTGAACCTTTTGTTCCTCATGGACAGGCAGTCATACGTGTAAAGTTTTGTCTTGATCTGTTCAGCCACTCCAGAGAAGAGGATTTTTGAAGGTTAAAAAAAACAAAACAATGTGGCTGCCGAATCACGTGACTGATGATCCTCAAAAAATTTTCATACTGAATGGATGTGGCATTCTACCTATGCAATTATGACGTCATAAAGAAGGCACCTATGACGTCATATAAAAACAATACTCATTCCCCATGAGGAGTACTTGCTATGTGCCAAATTTCAATTTTTTCCCTGGTGCGGTTTCAGAGATAGAGGTCCAAAGTTTTCCCATTTTTCCAATATGGCTGCCACACCACGTGACCTATGACATCACAATTATCAATAAAACATTCTACATGAGTCGTCGAACCAATGGTGAAAAAGTAGTCCAACCAATGGCGAACCGACGCAAATTCTCTATGTAAATGTATATCATGAAGCACCGTCTCCAGGTGGGAGAGGGTATTACAAGTCTTCACCATTTGCACTACAGTGTTCCTGTCCTCCCGTTTTCCAGTGCAGTGAGGTGTTTTGAATTATTAGCAGGTATGTTTTTGCTTCATTCACATAACTGGGATTTTTTTTTTACTCACACAGAGCTGTTAGCTGCCTATACACCAATCAAATAAAGGTATGCATCAGAAGAATGTGTTGCATGGTTGGAACAAGATTGCCCATCTGGCATGTACTCTGCTAGTTGTAATAATAATAATGAAATTTTTTTTTTTAATTATTAATTTGGCTTCTCCATATCTATCTATAATTCCAGCTGTGTCTGTGTCTGTGACCGCTGTTTCTCAACAACCACTGGTCCGATCTAATTGAAACTTGCCAGGTATATTGCTGGGGCCCTGTAGATGTGCCTTTTCAAGGTTTGATATTAATCGGATATTCCAGACCCATGGGGACCAACACACGTCTCATAACCATCCCCATCAGTTCCAGTCGATGCATTGAAATCCCCCAAGACTAGAAGTGTATCTCGTCTAGGGCACTGATCAACCACAAATTCGAGCGTGGCGTAGAATGCATCCTTCATGGTGAGATCACTCGCCTCAGTCGGAGAATAAACAGAGACCAGGGAAATGACACTCAAGGAGTGACGAATCCTTAGTCTCATCATACGCTCGTTGACCGGTGTTACTTCAATTTTCAATGGAGTCAGCTTATTGGACACAGCTACAGTAACTCCTTGGGCATGGTAACCATCAGAACGACCAGACCAATAGTAGGTGTAACCACCCACCATGATCCGAACCTCAGTGTCCTGCAATACCGATGTCCAAATGCTTGAGCTCAGATGATAAGAGAGACAGGTGCTCATCCTCTCTTAGGGATAGGACATTCCAGGCACCAAACCGAAGGGACCGCCTCAGGTTAACCGAAGAAGACCACCATCTGGTGCATGACTCCTCAGCACCACACCGACACACACTCCTGCAATCTGACCCGGGAATGTTACCCCGTGGGTTCCCTCCTATCATCAGAGATTGGGGGTCCCAAAGGCTTTGCCCCAATCCCGTCATCCGGTGAGCTGCCCTGCGAAGGGAAGCTGCACAGGAGGTACTCCCACGAAGTGGGTTTTCAGATTGTTTTTTCCTTCGCAAATGTTTTTTGGAATGAAGGGTTTTACGGTGGCCGGAGTGAAAATCCTGCCATCAACCTCCTAATAAGAAGTAACCCAACTGCAGGAGGACGTCTGCAGACATAGTTGGGCACTAGATATGGATGACCGTTGGCTCACAAGGAGCTCCTCCGCTATTTGACAGGTTTTGTTTTTAGTCCTGCTGGGTGTCCATATCCAAACACTTTCCTCACCAGGAAACCTGGTGGGGGGAGACAGATTAGTCGTCGACAACCCGACCATGGAACATGTTAGTTCAGCTTTACATGATACCTTTAGCAAGTCACAGATCTGATCTGGCCTGACCTGACAATACATGATACCTGAAGCAAGATGCATATCTGATCTGGCCGAACAATACAGATGTTACAAATTGCAGATGTGCCAGTGGATTCCTTTACACGCTCTGTTGTGTCATGTGTACAGCTGTTCTGACATGAGGTTTTTTTGTGTGTGTTCGGTCATTAAGTGTCACTCATCCTTCATTCTCTTTGCTAACCCCACCTCCACCCCTCACCTCTCTATCTCTATCTCTATCTCTATCTCTATCTCTATCTCTATCTCTATCTCTATCTCTATCTCTATCTCTATCTCTATCTCTATCTCTATCTCTATCTCTATCTCTATCTCTATCTCTATCTCTATCTCTATCTCTATCTCTTTCTCTCACACACACACACACACAGCCGTCACTCCCGTCGTATATAGCAACGTTTGGTGAGGCATAGCTCTCCCCACCTCACTGCCTCCCACCCCTTCACTCTTCCCCCCTTCATAGCTTCTCCTGCCTCCTCTCTCCCTCACCTCCATCCTCTCTCTCCCACCCACCTCCCCTTAATACCCCTGTCAGCGAAGCGACAGGTTGTATTTGCTGGTGTGTGTGTGTGTGTGTGTGTGTATGTATATATGTATATATATATATATATATATATATATATATATATATATATATATATATATATATATATATATATATATCTTCTTCTTCCTTCGGCTGCTCCCGTGAGGGGTCGCCACAGCGGATCATCCGTATGATCCGCATAGAGATTTGGCACATGTTTTACGCCGGATGCCCTTCCTGACGCAACCCTGGTCGCCTCTTATGACACAGGGATATGGTACACCTATTTTAACCAGGGTATACACCGGCCCAATATACTGGTACTCATTTCGCCGACCTCGGAAGGATGACAGGCTGAGTCAACCCCCTGGTGTATTAATTCAGTGGCTCAACGGGGCTTGAACTTAGGACCTTTTGTATCCCAAGCTGCTGCCCTAACCACTGCGCCAACACACCAGGCTTATATATATATATATATATATATATATATATATATATATATATATATATATATATATATATATATATATATATATATATATATATATATATATATATATATATATATATATATATATATATGTATATATGTATATATATATATATATATATATATATATATATATATATATATATATATATATCTCATAGACTCCTATAGAGAAGGACAGGAACCTCCCATGCTCGGGGTTTGTAACTTGAATCTGAAGGATTAACTTGGGTCCAGGGCTAAAATGACTTCGAGAAGGGCTAGAGACACGATCTCGGGATCCATATCGTGGGTTTTGAGGACGGCGAGTTCAACAGTGTCATTTTCAACACCACCTGAGGTCATCTTCAAGGTCAAAAGGTCATATTTCAAGGCCAAATGACTGAATTCTAGTATTTTTTGCCCATTTTTGTGTCTAACTCATAAACCATGAGAGATGGCTGATTGTAATAAGATGCAAGTGTGTAGAGCTGTCAAACTTTGATATTTATTGTCATATATCGTATGACATAAACATTATATGCATGTCACAACACTATCCCTATTACAACTATGTCTGTCTATCACAAGTTGGAGAGCTTTTCTTTCCTCCTGAGGCATCCCAAAGCTTTTTCTTTGTCACTTACATTGAGGACATGAGCTTTCAATAGAATTTTTTGCTGAAGTAATACATGCAGCATTACTACGAGCTAAAGGTGCATCTACAGAGGATAACAGCTCAACAAAATGAAATCGGCAACGCATTTTAGTCTTGTCATACAAATTATAGCATTATGTACAAAAAAGACGGTTGACATAGTCGGCACACTCAATCCACCTCTATTCAAATTATCTAGAAACTCAGATGACACCTCATTACCATCTTCATCATCAATGATCTCCTCCATATTAGTGCTATCGCCATATTTATGAACAAGGTGTCCGGCCAAATAAACTACTTTATGCTTAAGGGCATCGTCAGGCCCCAAGAGATCCTGAGTGTCTTGAGGAGTAATCTCGTCAATGAGTTCACTTCGCTCATCTGGATTTATGGAAGTTGTAGTTCTTGTCGCAATCAATCACATGAGAACTAGATTCGGGCATAATGTCATGCTTAATGAGTGTTTGCAAATTTACAATTTTAGCTGCAGCCATAATGTCAAGTACGTCAATGTAGAAGTTTCCACCGCTTCTTTGCCTGGCTTGGCCGAAAAACTTTTCCAAGGCTTCATCTGCAAATATAGCAGGAAGAACGTAGTCAAAATCTTTCTCTGCCAGAAGCAATTTGGCAGCATCCACATTATTACGTGTGGACACAGTGAAGGCTTCAGCAATTTGCTGAGTTAGCTTCAGCTTACGACCACCACCTCCTTGCCATGCGCAGGAAGATATAATTCGACAGGCCTGCTCCAGCCTAGTGAAACTTGTACAGTCTGCTGTCCAAGGCTGGATTCGTCGCGCAGATGGATAGCTGAGAAACGGTCTTTCACGTTCATCATCTTGAACCACTCACTCATTATCTGGGTGAGATGATTGTGTCTTCGCTGATGCCCAGTGAATCCTTGAAGGTCTTTAAAGCAGCGACAGTCTTGTCATTGAACACTTGGCATACCAATGGTATGCTCTGGCGTTGAAGGGGCTTGGGGAAAACAGCGGTGTGCGTTAGCTTGGTTAAGCGAATAGGAATACACCGGTCGATCTCATAAACCTTCTGAATATCACTCCACTAAGCTTTGTACTCATGACCATCTACGACAAATGAGTGTCTTGCCATCAACAGTAATCCAGTTGTGGCGAACATTTTTGAAGATGTGCACGTAGTTGTACACCAAGAACATAGATTGCTCTTGAATTGACAGCACTTAGCAACTTCCTGGTCCTCCAAGTTTTGAATAAACACTGCGGTTGGTATTGAAATTGTCACATATCAAAGAAATCACAGTACCACCAGCACCAACTACAGCTGATGCAGCTTCGATAAGGAGTTCCTTCAGCTGATCGGCAGTTAGTTTTTTGCAGGGCAAAATGCGTAGAATATAGCGTGGACCACCGGAATGGCAGGAAACTTCAACAACCATAGCATGTGAAGCAAGTATTTCGTGTTCACCACCCGCTGCTGCATTTTGAGCATATCCTACAACATGCCCTCCAGAAAATCGCAATGTCTCGACCAGCTTTACCTCGTCAAACATTAAATTGACCAAACGCTGCTGTGGTTTAAGCTGGTCGAACAAGGTTTTGAGGTTGGAGTCTTGCTGACTACTAGTAAGCATCTGTTTTACCTTTTTTGTTGATGGTAGAATGATGAAGCCGGATCGACGAATCATTTTGTATGCACTGGGTGATATGTTGTGAAGCTGCATTGTGAAAATAATAGTATCAGTATCAAATCGGCGACGATCAAGAGGTTTGAACATAAGATGCAGCTGCGACAGAAGGAAGGTGAAATGAGGAAGCTCGTGTGCCTCAGTCATCCAACAGAGCTGGCTTATTACAAGCTGAAGAATTTCCTTGCTTGTGCATTCATAGATGTTTACCTGGTCAGTTATGGATCTAACCTGGGACCATTTTGAGAGCAGGCTGTTCTTCTGCAAAGGAAAAAGTCGTTTGGGCACCTCAATGCCATCTTTCTCAACTCTATTCAAGAATAGAAATCCAAAAGGTGAGTGAACTTGTTGGAAATGAAAGAACTGCTCGACAGTTTGTCCAGTAGCATCAGTTCTTGATAGGTAAAGGTTTTCCTGGATTTTTATGATGTTAATGCCAGAAAAATAGGAGCTGATTTTAGCACAGAAGTGGTCGAAATCTTGGATATTGTCTGCGGCCTCATCAGCTGCCTGCATCTTCTTAGCTCTTGATTCTGACGTAGAAGATGATGTTGGGCTTGGGGCTGAGGTCACCTGCTTCAAAGCTGATTTCGGTACTCCAGGAAATATTGATGGGTGTTCTTTTGGTCGTTTGCCACCCCTAACTGACAACCAATCACAATTGAAATGTCTCACAAATATATATCTCCTTTAAGCACCTCAAGCTTTCTTTCTCATTTGGCATTGCCAATATCCATCTCTCCCTCTCCTCAGGATCTTTTGGGAAGGATATGACCTTTACATAAGTCATCCCATCATAGTTTCCTCTGCAACCAAAGCATCTGCAACGACGTGGCATATTGTCACCAAAGCAGGAAACAACACAAAGATCCTGTGAGATCAACAGCTGGACAGTTTCTGAAAGAGAAACAAACATTAGTTAACGCAAGAAAATTAGTTAACGCTAATATAGAAATCAGCAAGTAGGTGAAATAGGTGCACAATGTCATGTTTTGTCATAGAATTTAAAAAAGTTTTCCTCTATGAGTTAGACACAAAAACGGGCAAAGAATACCGAAATTCAGTAATTTGACCTTAAAGATGACATTTTGACCTTGAAGGTGACCTCAGGTGGTGTTTCAAATGACACTATTGAACTCTCCATCCTCAAAAACCTCTATATGGATTCCGAGATCGTGTCTCCAGCCCTTCTAGAAGTCATTTTAGCCCCGGACCCAAGTTAATCCTTCAGACTCAAGTTACAAACCTTGAGATCGTGAAGTTCCAGTCCTTCTCTATAGGAGTCTATGATATATATATATATATATATATATATATATATATATATATATATATATATATATATATATATATATATATATATATATATGATGCACCAAGACCAGAAATTGAACCCAGTTCCTCTGGTGAACTGTTCCAGTGCTTTGCCATCTGGGTGACCGACCAGCAGAGCACACAATTCTCCAACATGGAGAATCGGTCTGGGCGCATTGTTTTCCCACATTATGTATGTTTGCCTGTTCAGCTGTACAATTGTATTGTGTAGCAATCACACAAAACAAATCCATGTTTGCTATTATTACACCCGGTTGTGTAATAATAGTGAACATGCATTTGTTCCCCTCACTTAGCGGGGGTGGGGAGAATACCCTCTCATCGACAGGCCATCATTGCTCCTATGGTTGGCAGTGAGTGTCCCGGAAGCAGTGGCGGAAAGAGCACTCGGATTCCAGAGCACTAGTGGGGCTCACCAGAGGACCTGGGTTCCATTTCTTGTCTGAGAGCACAGTTTTCCTGCTTATACATGTTATGTATATTTGCTTGTTCATCTATGCAATTGTATTATTCTGCCCCTTGTGGTGCATTAGTAGTGAACCACGAGGGGAAGCACTTGAGTTTCTCATGAACACCTTGTCCTGAGGACGCTGACCACAGATAACTCCGTGGTCCAACAGGCTGTTGTTCTTACACAGCCGTAGCCACTTGACTTAGATTACCTGCCTAGCAGGGTTACACTTCAATGTTTCTGTGATACCTTTATATTGGCCCCACAATCTAACAAGAGGCCACGCCCTCGGCGGCGCCACACCTGGTGTCCTCTTCCTCTTCATATATAACTTTTTCCCCTCTCGGCTCGTGCGAGCCTCCTCATTGGTGCACATGCGATGGGGGCAAGTCCACGGTGCAGCTGCTGGAAAATGCCACGTTATTCTGAGGAAACTTACAATGGAGCCCCCGCCCTCCATTCATTCACCCAAGGCCTCAACGAGAGCCACCGTTCCCTCCCCCATGCACAAGCATTCACTGTGCAGTCCTCACTTTACCTTGCCTGCTCGATGTGCCACAATTCACCGCGCACGGGAAAAGTGATGCACCTCGTGCCATGAACGTGCGTGTGAGAATGGACGCAGTCAAACGCGGTGAAGGTAATCCGATCGGCCCGAAGAATTAACCACCACAGTCATATCAAACATGCCCAATTAAGCAATGTGCGAATGGAGGGAAAACAGAGAGGGATGGGTAGGGACCGGGGGACGACCGAATGGCCGCGGGGCCGAAGGTCAGTCCGATGGGGTGAATAAGGGATTGAAAGTAGCAGAGAGTTTGAACGGAACAATAGGGGTGAAGGAGGGAAGATTGAAAGGAGCAGAGGTTGGGGGGGGGGGGGAAACATCACACCGGGAAAACATAAACTAACCAACGCTTGCTGCCTCCCGCCCCACTCCCCCTGAACAACCCCTCGACAAAGGACCAAGGACTATCTACACATAGATTTATGAAATAACTGATCCCTGGGTAACCTATGTGACCGTGTATGCTCTCCCCCCGGAGGTAAGTTTTCCAAAACAGCAACAGTATTTTATATCTGCCAACATCTGCCAAGCAAAAGTGCTCCCAATAGACAGGAATATTTGGAGAAATTGCAAATAAAACAAGAAGCTGATACTCTCGGTCCCCACATTTTGGGTGGTATGAGGAATAGATCTGTGTGTTCTGAAAGCAAAATCTTGAATGGTTTTTAAAGTATCGTGTACACAAGCAAAGTTACTGAGATGACAACATAATTCAGCCAATCACAGCAATGATGTAATCAGGTTGAGCTAATGTCATGAGGACTAATTATATCTGCAATATTAAAGCGAAATGTTCAACGGTTTTTGAAATATCCTGAACAAAAGAGTACATGTTGGATGGTCGGTCGGTCGGTCGGACGGAGCTCATTTTAAATGCCCCTTGTTGTAGGGACGGGGGACAAAAAGATATTCCGTCGTCATAATCGAACACAGTGATATCACTAATTTATCTTTTCCTCCTCCAGATGTACTTTCTAGTAGATTTCGTCTCCGATGAGGTGAGTGAGCGATCTGCCCGTAAACACACCAATGGAGACCTCAGGTTGCTCTGAATTTAACATCAAATATATTGTGCAGTAGTTTATTCATTATTTGTTTTTATAACTCTGGATGTACTCGTTCATGAAACAGTGTTGGAAAAGATTCATCATCATGTACTATGTTGTGTAGAGAGTGCCGGTTTTGCCCAAGCACTTTCTTGGCTGGGGTTGAAATCCTGGACAGGTCGTCACTCTGACCGATAGGATATTCCAAAGAGAGGGCAGGAATTTCTAATTTTGTAATTCGTTCAGGTTGCCAGCAACAGCTCACCTCCTCTTTGTGAAGGACACCCATGAGAGCTTCAACGTCCAGCAATTCATGCTTGTGGATGGGACACCCAGTATAGCATCCATCCTTGGGACAGTGCACACAATGATGCCTCACCTTTCCTGTGAAAAAAACAGTTTATAGCTGGGCTGAGATTTGAACCCAGGCTAGACAGGCTAGACAGCTCACAGGCAAGTTTGCATACCTCTAGGTCTGGGGTCTAGTACTCTAGGCTATCATGGCTGCACGCCTGGAAAAGAGAAGAAAAATGTTGACCTCTACATTAAATTGTGTGTACACAATAGCACTTCGGGTTCTATATGACACCACACATACATTCCTTCCAAACACTGATACAGGTGAAAGTGAGGCTGATCAGAATCACAGGAACCGTTTGTGGTTTGGTAATGGGCTTGTTAGCACATTTTGAAGGCACGCATTGCCCGAGGTATATCTTCACTTTGTTCCTTGTGTAGGGGGTGTGTTTGGACCCGGGTGCATCTCTCCTCCTCCTTTTCTGTTGCACCTTCTGCCGAAGAAGGCGTTAACTAGGGTCACGCCACGCCTGTGACACCATAATTCTCCCAGCAACCTCATTGTATGCTCAGCTTCAGAGATAACTCCGCCAGCCCCCTTTATTTTACCCGATTCTTGTAGGTTGTCACACCCCCGCCCCTCCCCACAATCGGATTCTCCCTTTCCACTGAGCTCATCCAACGATCATGACACTCTGGCCTGAATTCCCAATTTATTTCCCTCCCAAGGCGTCCCTCTGCAGCTGTACACACTACGTTTGATTCATGCCATAGTCGTACAAAGACAATGTCCCTGGGGATATCTTGGCTTTGTTCGAGGCCAGATGGCGCGTCGCGGGGTTTTGTGCCGCTTGGGAAATGCGAGAGGGGCAGAGAGGGTGGTGGACTACTTGAGCCAAGCGTGTGTATGAAGACACCTGTACCAAAACAGCAGCGCGGTGCATGCCGGGACGTGACCAGCATCACAAACACGATTGTTTGAAAAACAAAACGTTGCCCAAAATTATGATCCACAGTTGTTCGATCTTCGCCACCGATCATGTGAACTCACATCTGAAAGTGGAATGGAAACCAGGTGGCAACTGGACAGCTGTGCCATGCAAACGAAACCATCACAAATCATCACCGACAAAACCAACACGAGTTATTAGGGCATAAGAGGAGCTCGATGTTGGTTTGCCATATATCACATGGCATTGCCATATATCACTATAAACCTCGAATTGATAAAACTTATGACAACTTTAGTTTTTGTACAATGGGATTTCATTATGAGACTTGGGAATGTGTACAGATCGGAGAAGGAAAGGGGTATGACTTGGCACATATGGTAGCAAGTTATCATGTGCAGCCGCAGGCTGCATGATTTTCTGAGGACACTGCTGCACTACTAATGCAATGCCCCCTGTTTCTAATACACTGGTACTCATTTTGCCGACCTCGGAATGATGATCGGCTGAGTCAATCACACGTGGTTTACATTCAATAGCCAATAGGAGCTTGAACTCGATACCCGAAGACCTGAAGATCTTTATCCCTCACCGGGGTTCAGTACATATGGTTGGGGTGGGTATAAATTTTTGTTTTTTGTTTTTTTTTGCTGGAATGAGAGGTAAATGGCCTCTAACTTCTGTAAAGAATGCTTACATGAAAGATCAGATCAAGCAGAATTGCCTTTGAGGTGTTGAGATTGGGTTGGATTCCCTGCAGATAACTACAAAATGTGATTTTGGTGCTTTGCATCAAAAAAAAGAAGAAGACAGAAGTACTGGATGTTGTCCTACAGAGGAAATGCTAAGTCAGTTGCACCATCCGTGAAATTGCATTTGTGGACATTAAGGATCCAATGGTATCTTTTTAAAAGAGTAGGCCATTGTGTACTGGAACTCTGGGCAGATCATTAACTCCTGGCTACATTTATGGAAGAGAAGAGAAGAGAAGAGAAGAGAAGAGAGAGACTGAGAACAAGAACTCTGCAAGAAGAGGTTTTTCTTCAACACAGAGGTCAAGGTTCATGAAGGAGCCAAGGGGAAGAAGGTCGACAAACCGACAGCAAGACAGAGTGGAACAGAGACACAGAAGACATCTAGAAGCACGTCAACAGGGGCCAGACAGAGGGTGCGAGAGATTGAAGAGAAGTGGAAGATTACCAGACTCGGTGGTGTAATGGTTCGAGCATCTGCTCTTAAGCTGGGAGGTCGGTTATTCGAACCCCGACCGAGTCGTAACAAAGACTTAAAAAATGGTACGTGCTACTTCCTTGCTTGATGCTCAGAATTTAAATTGGCTAAAGCACAGACAAACAGATTGGCAACCATTGTTCAGGTTCGATGTGGCTATAATGGCTTCTTGAAGGTGGGCTCCTTGCAATAGGTGGGTATAGAAAAGATGGAAACTGTAATCTTGAAAGAATTGAGAGGAGATCATGAGAGGACAGACTCAGGGAGATAACTCCACAAGTCAGACAAGAGGAGGACAAAGGAGTGGAGGGTTCCTTTTCCTTGGTTGCGTTGTCCTCCTTAGCCCATCACAGACTACTGCTTCCTGAAACAAGTCAGCCAACCAAAATGTAAACAGTGCAAGCTCTCAAGTAGGACATCAAGTTAGGCCATTCTTTTCCAGCCTATGTGGTACCTGTTGGGTAGAATGTCGTACTTCTTCTCGCATGAGTTTCACATTGAATATGAAGGTGTTGATGATACAGAATATAATTAAATGCAATTTTCATGTTAACAATAATTCTTTATTGGATGAAAGGCTCATGGGTATCACATGGATCTGGCTGGTGCTATAATTTCACAACCGATCCGTGGATTACTAACACCACTCGTTTGGTGATACTTTTCCACTTAAAGGTCATCAAGTCGAGCTCATGATTTACCTTTTCACCACTGAGTGGTTGTTTTTTAGACTTGGGAAGCCATCACGACACTTCAGTAGTCTTTTGGGCTGGCAGGATGGTCTACTGCAGTATTTCTCACCCTTTTTTGTCCCACGCCCCACTTTGATTTTCAAAAAAAATCGTACGCCCCACCATGAGTGGAGACACTATAGTATATACTACATATGTATTCAAAAGGCTTTATTAAAACTTTATTGCAAATTTTATTCAATTGCCACTCACTTCAATGGGAGCCCTGCCCTTGATGCTGGCTGCAGATTTGTTTGATTCGAGGAACCAATTTTGTCAGTTTCAGCTTTAAATCACCATGTTTCGTGATTTCCAGTCGATTTCTCTTGCAGCAAATCGGTAACAACACTAAATCCACATTCGACTAAATAAGATGATGGAAAATTTATCAATACTTCCCTTGCCAAAGTAGTTGAGTTTGGGTATTTCTTTTCGCTCTCCAAAGACAGCCACATCATGGTTCCTTTGATCTTGAAAAGAGTTTTTCACAGACTCATGTTGTTGCAACTCGCATAACTCTTCTTGGTATTGCTCTGGTACTTCAGATAAATCCACCAGAAATGGCCGAGTCAACCAAGAAGGGAACTCGTAGCAAAGCTATGAAAGCGATTATATATTGATTCATTAATTCTGAATCCTCACGCCCCACTAAAATATTGCCACACCCCACCTTGAGAAACACTGGCCCAGAGGTACTCACACTCGCCTTTAAGCTGTCTACTCTGAGTTCGAATCCCGCCCCAGCCAGTCATCATGGTGTTTCACAGGCAGGGTGATTCATCAATGTGTGTGCTATCCCTCGGATGGACGTTAAACTGGACGTCCTGTCAGCATTCGTTGGTGGATGATAAATGTCCCATAGTGTCTTTCATGAAGAGTGGGCAAGCCATCACGGGCACCCTGAACAAATTACAAATTTCTGTCCGAACCAGCGGAAGGCACTGCATCAGCTGCACAGCCATGCCTTCAGCCAAAGATGCCAAGCCACGGCCTAGTGCTGCATTCGAAAGAAGAAGCAATATTAAAGCAGCAATGTGGTTACATCACTAATGTCGTCACAACATGCAGGACCATCCCGTGTCCAAGTCGTATGTCGAACTGCACTTGCATGATGACATCACATTTGGTAGGGATGGGCAAAGGCATCACATCCTCCCCATTTGGCATGCCACGATCTACTTATGTAAGAGCAACCCCATTACTTTGTTGTTCCATGGATATATGTCGAATATAACATTTTATGGGGCCCATTGTCAGGAAAAACAAATAAAATTCACAAAGTCCTTTCGACGACAATACGCAGTACCGCATGATGTATATTTTACAAATGAAAATAATTAAAAGGAGCTTAATCAGCGCATACAATAACAACAATTCGTTCAGTTGTTCAGCTGTGTAAACTTCAGCAGAGGTCTGGACAAGGACAAAAGGAAATGAGATTCCATTTTCTACATTGGACTTCTCAGCCATGATTCCTCGGAGTTGACTCAACAAGAGTGCCCTGGGCAAGGAGAGTCGAAGCACTGGAGATAATTTTTGGGGAGACAGTGAATGGGGGGATGGAGCAAGCGGGTAAATAAATGCACCAACACCTGGCACTGAAGCAGAGAGGGGGCTTTGACTCATAAAGTCACCTTTGTGTGGGTGTCTGTCGTGGGGGAAGAGCACGGTGGGTGGGGGAGTGGGGCTTGTTGGTCGTGAGGAGTCTATTGCTTGCTAAAGTCCATCGTGGCCTCTTGTCCATTGTCACCTCGCTCCCTCCCCCCGGGACGCGACTCATTTCCCATCTGCCACCACACCCACAACACGGTCTAGGCGTTTGAATGAAGAAGCCTCCTATTCCGTAGCTGTCTCTCTCACCTCATCAGGGCCTGACACACAAAAACATCTCGACAACCATCACGACTACAGACACCGAGATTATTAGGAGGGAAGGGGTGTACTTGTAATACACCTGAGTGTAACAATATAATATTCGTGAATTATTTTTTTTTATCATTGCACAACACAGATACAATGACAGCTCCAGAAAACAGACACATCAATGACATCGAGAAGTAGTCATAAAGTTTTTCCTTTATCAAAAAGTTTCATCATTCTGATGTAATGAGGAAACACCTACCGCTGAGAAAAAAAATGTGGTTGCATTGGCTCACAGAAACAACCAATGGAAAAGAACAAACACTTTGCTGGGTTTTACTGGCATCGGACCACTATTTTAATGGTGGGGGTGGGGGGGGAACCTTTGGCTCTCATTCTGTTTATAGGTTCTCCCAACGATGCCCCACATGGCATAAGGTCGACAGCCGACCATTAATAAATTACGCCGACATGTCTAAGGTCATCAAAATCATGATGGGTGGCCATTACTGCTATATATAACCCTTCCATGACACCACTTCGCAGTCAAATTTCAGCATGACGTTATGCACACCATTGGCTCGAAAATCGTCTCTTGGATAAAATAACGTACATTTTTGGCATTGTAGTCGATCTATACTAATAAGTGTGTGTGTGTGTGTGTGTGTGTGTGTGTGTGTGTGTGTGTGTGTGTGTGTGTGTGTGTGTGTGTGTGTGTGTGTGTGTGCCAGTGTGTGGGTATGGATGTTCACCAAAATTAAGCGTTGCTGTCCTTGTCCAGTCACCTACACACACACACAAAAAAAATTCAGAAAGATTGCTTGACAACTGTAGCCAAAAATCGTGTGACAAACAAACAGCCAAACAGACAGATAGACAAACCGACGAACGTTACAGACAAACATACTTGACGAAATTTTTTTTTGCCAAGACACAAAATCGACTGACCAATATACTTGAAAAATCTTAGATTTTGCAAGTAACAAACAGATAGAGAGGAGTGAAGTCAAAAGTGACGGAGGTAATTAAGAGCAGTATCATTTTCTGGAAACTGTCCTACAAACCTATATATATATATATATATATATATATATATATATATATATATATATATATATATATATATATATATATATATATATGACACAAGTGTTTGTGTATTTGTCTATACCCCTTCATTAGGACGATTTGAGAAGGGCTTTAAAGGCAAATCTTTCAACATGACTGTGTGTTCACTACAGTCTATTTTTCAGGATTAAAAAATTTGAAAAACATTTTTCATAAAAGAGTAATTACGTTTCTTCTATCGGAAATGTAGACGGTAACTTGCAACCGGGCCTCTGGGGCAGTGTATAGAAGTGTTTAAAGAATAACAATAAACAATTAGAGGTATATTCGAAGTACACCGTCCCCATGCCAAATAAATAAATAATAAATCCCCCAGCACGCGACATTCTCCGGGTGCCTTTGGCAACCGGTAATGACGCCGTTGTAGCACAAGGAGATGGAATTTGGAGGGAGTGGTGTACAATAATTGATTAATTGCAGAATTAAAATAAATAAATAATAATCGTAAAATAATTAATTTCTTAATCAATTGGCTAATAGCATACCTAAACCACCACTGCTTCATCCAAATGTGTAACTTTTTGAAAATTAATTAATCGAAAAATTAAAAAAAATCAATCGATTAATTGATTCATCAATAAATCAAAAACAACCTTTATAGCCAAATCACTTGTTCATTGTCATGTCCAAATATTAGCTTCCTAGCCCAAAGGTGCCTGAGATATTGCCCAGATGAGAAAGAAAATAAATAAGGAATTAATAAATCGATAATTATTAAGTAATTAATCAATTAATTGATTAATCAAAAAATATAAAACGCTGTTTTGCCAAAGTGCATCTTCACTTTTGTCCCCAAATTTCAGCTTCCGAGCTCAAAGGATGGCTCAGCTATGACCTAGAAAAACAAGAAAACAAAAGAAACAACCAAGAAAACAAACGGTGTAAAAACTGAGTACTTCCTTCCTTCGGTGCCCGGCGATGATGTCGTGCATCACCTGTATATGGAAATGGGAAGGAGCGATGTACAACAACCAAGAGAAACACCAAACGGAGTAAAAACTGAGTACTTCCTTCGGCTCCCGGCGATGACATCATGCATTGCCTGGATATGGAATTGGGAAGCAGCGGTGTACAATACAAGACATAGGGAGGTGAAATTCGTTGCACTTAATGTGTTACACATGCAGAGTAAAACGAGTGTTCATTAATGTCTGCATGATGTCGAATTAATAAGGAAGATAAAAGCACCCCTGACGCTAGGCCAAGGGTTCAGACTTTGGCACACTTGCGAGGCTGTCCCGTCAAAATGAAATGTTCCTGAAGATAAAGTAAATAGGGTTACATTTGTACATGTCGTGATTTAAAACAATACTTCTTGCGAAGAAACATATTTTCCAGTCTCTTTTAATATTTCAAATAAAATAATTCCAACCCATCATTTGTGATGGGCTTTTCCCAGAATAAACATCCATTTTTCATTAGTCATGAGAAAGAAATCAAATTTTGTTGGAAAACATGGCAAAAGTTGGTAATGTCCACATTTCGAAATTATTGAAGGTGATCTGCATACAGCACAAAAAGTTCTTACTGTGATGTACACATGTAATAATTCACTGTATTTTCATGAACATGAAGTACTATATTTTTACTACTCCAGTATAGTGCTACACACTAGTGTATGACTACTTTCTACTTTGCAACTACAGGTACTACTTTAGTATACTGCTACTTTCTATTACGAGAATGGTCCTATTGACAACAGTTACGACTACTCCTGTTATTATTCTCTTCCCAGGTAATTTGTAGGCATATTATTTATAACACTTGCCTCATCCTGAACATGGTAATTATGCCTTGGCACATTTGCAAATGCAGCAGTTTTGTGCACATGAACACTTTATCAGCTCTCTACACGGTTTCGAAACTTTTTCAGTGGTGATCCAAACTGGTGTCAGAATGGCATTTCTCCCATCAAACTGTTCTTGTATGTCAGCAAAATAATCAAGTAATTTTTCTTTCATCCTGGTCTTGTTGACAGTTTTATAAATGCCGAGGTCTTTGAGACGGTCAATGTAAAGGATATGTAGCTCAGATAGCCCGAACAAGAGATTACCATTCTCAACAGAGTTTTCAAGATAACTTATGAACTCAATATATGCCCTAAACTCTGCCATCTTCTCCTCATTATCAGATGACTTTTCATTCTTTCGCTGAAATGATCGATGTCGATTTCTGAACTGGAAGGGATTCCAAGTGGTACTTTATCTCAATCACATGGAGGTCTCCTCAAGCCTTTTTTTGCCAAAAAGACCAGTGTCCCATAGGTCTGTGGCCATTTGTCACACATTATTATTAGCTGATATAGTCTGGACCTCAATCAGGTTATGTTCCTTCTAACATAATATGCATTTTTGGACATCCAAAGTCTGGCGTTTATGGGTCCTTCCCATTTGTGGCTCGTTATCTTCTGCAAACTCATCTTGCGTTATCTGCCCCTTTTTAGCTCTTTGTAGTTTAGTGTTGTTGAACTTTCTATGGCAGGTTGCTTCCCACTTGACAGAATGTTCAACAAAGCTGTCACTGCTTTCATGACTCCCAAAGTGAATTTTCACTGCTTAGGCATTTATGACTCTGAAGTCAGCAACATTTTGGAGAAAACGATCACAGATATCAAATACTTCTCCTGGATTATTACTCTCCAAGGGACACTTTTAATGTTTTCAGATGTTTGCATCTGACAAATAACACAAAGTGTCCAGTCCATTATTGTGCAGCTTCCGTCGTAACACTCACGCAGCATATATATATATATATATATATATATATATATATATATATATATATATATATATATATATATATATATATATTCACCTATTTGTGCTGTTATTTTGACCTTTGTCACCCACCTGTGATGTAAAAATTCGATGCATCCATTGCAAATCACTATTTATAGAATCTCAACCGGAAACATATTAAATTTATACATATACAGTGTAGAAACGGAAAATGATGCAACACCCGATGGACATGTGACTTACAAAAAACTTTCGGAAAAATTATAGGGTCAAATTTTACTGCCCCCCCTGGTGGGGTCTCACGAAACTAGTTTTTAATGGCGACCCTTCTGAAATTAATCATTGTACCCGAAAGAAGTTCTGGAGAAAATTTGGTGCTTTTGTCCGGCCTGAAAAGGTATTTCCTATCAGCCAACTTACTAATGTGTGTTCCTGAGAGCCCCCTCTCCTTGCATTGCCATGTCCTGTGCTGTTTAAGTTGTGTGACTCACACAGAACTGTGGCCAGATGATGGACTGCAGAAAGGAAACTGGGTCAAAGGCCAAAAGTCAGAGACAGATATCAATATTTGTCACGAGTAGCTGCGCTCTTACCCGTTTGTAACAGGCCCCTTCAAATGTGTGATCACAAAAACAAGGAATTTTTTTTTGAATACCAGCATTAAACTCCATGTGAAACTGAAACAATTTAATATCAACAATCCTTGTTCATATTTTTGGATGTCAGCAGGAAAAAAAGGCAAGTACATCAGCTTTGCTAAAACCTCGATTAATTTCCCTGGAATGGACTTCTTTCACTTTCTCACTGCAGAGGGGACTATGGATATTACAGACCTTGAACCATTTTATAAAACCCTTTTACCTGCAACATGTCACAGGTCCACAAAAGCTCCACACATTGCTGCTGCTGTTGTTGTTGTTATTTGATGTAGAACCCTGAACAGTTCTCTCAAATAAGTTTGTGGCATGGAGACAGCTGATCAATTTCCCAGGAGCGACCCTGAGGTCCCCCACCTCCAGGATGGTGTACCCCCACCTCCACGAAGTCAAGGCCAAGACAGAGTTTGGGAGAGAGAGAGAAGAGAGAAGAGAGAGCAGAGAAAGGGCTTATCCATGGGTTGGACCGATCAGCATTCTGACCATGACCGCAATACCCTGACAAATCCGGCCAGCAGGAAAGAATGGGAAGATTTGCCCCTCGACCTACGATTGAGGGGGGGGGGGGTACAACCACCGTGAAAAGTCGTCCCCAATAGTTACCGTTGGTGGTTTTGTTGTCGTTGGAGTCCTTGTTGGAGGTGGATTTTTTTTTTTTTATGTGCACCCATTTTTAGCTGCCAGACCACAACCAAATCTGTGGCTTGACTTGACCCACCATGGAACCCAGACAAAATTATATGGCTGCCATCTTGATATTCTGGTGGGCCGAACACATTTGGCCTGTGGACCTCTGCTGACCATACACTGATCAGGTTTGTTTTGTTGCATCACAGGTTGTGACCACAGTGTGATCATTTCTCATTTGTTTTGTGTATACAAAGTCAAGGCTTG
>NC_140966.1:80404638-80434638 GCF_056783735.1 Eptatretus burgeri
ACAGTACCCTATGGGTGACGTAGAAAGCTGAAATTTTGTGTGCCGATGGACATCAAACCTGTTGCACCGGAAAAAAAAATCACAGAATCATCGGGCAACATCCGTAAATGAAAATATAAATAAAAGAACAAACAAATGAAAAAAAATGCACGTGAGTGACCCAAAATAATGGGGAAGCACTGTAATTTTGTGTGCCGATGGACATTGAAGCCGATACAATGGAAAAACATCAAGAATCATCGCACAACATCCATATAAATGATAATATAATTGAAGAAAAAGATTTAAAAAATAAATGCAAAATCAAATGTAGTTGAGTGACCCGAGACAATGGGGAAGCATGGTTTGTATGCTTCCACAATGTGTCAGCACACGCCTCTAGTATATATATATATATATATATATATATATATATATATATATATATATATATATATATATATATATATATATATATATATGTATTTTGTGGTCTCCTCACTTGTTCTTCCAAAGGGTTCTTGCTGTGGTGGAATGATACATGTCACTGATGGAACCACTACATTCAGCTCTCATTCCCACATCTGTTTCTTCAATTTTGGGAGGAGGGGCTTTCAAAAACAGGCATTTATTTTTTTCATGATTAAACGGACACAAATGTTGTTCCAAGTAAATCGATTATTAGCTTTCCAACCAAGTATATCTATCAGTAGTTTTCGAATGGGAACATTTGTATTGTCATATAACAGCAAGAACGCTTCACACACACACACACACACACACACACACACACACACACACACACACACACACACACACACACACACACACACACACACACACACACACACACACACACACACACACACACACACGTCTCCTTTCAGTAATAGATTAATTATATATGTGTGACCATGTCGATTAATTTACGGACAAAGGCTATCTGGCCCATGGCAGGTAGTGGTTAGGACTGTTTTAAGGAGATCCATTTTACCCTGTTTGGACCCTAAATCCTGCCAAATCTCCAAGGAAAGGATAATGAGCTATGACTTCATACGACCTCTGGTGGTCAAATTGACCATGATAACGTTTATCCCCACAACCCTCCGCTTCCTCCTTTCCCTTCGAGCCAAAATCAAAATTCCCATTCATTATTTTCAAGCACCTGCCAGTGATATCACGACAAGCGAAATGATTTTCAAAAGACTTGTTTTCTTGAATCTTGAGGGTCGGAGTAACCTGGGATTGAAAGGTAGATGCGTCATTCAAAATGACGAGTAGGCTAGCTTCCACTTGCCTGGTTGGTTGATGTGTTTTTGCCAACTACACAGTAAATTGATTCTCTACACAAAACGTGCACTCTCTGGTCCATTTGTTGTCTTAAGCTTTTACGATAACACAGCTTAGGTGAGAAGAAGATGTGAGCTTGACGTTTTATTTTCAGGAAAATATCCAGGCTCAACTGGCTTGCATTCACAAAACGGTTAATAATCCCTGCCTACGTCCCCTTCCTCCTCGACCTGGAATCGAGAAACAGATGCCACTCGTTTGTTTGAACTTTTTTGTTCCATTGCCATCGGACTATCCTTTTGTTTATATCGAGCTGAATGGGACGTAAATTTTAGCACTTCGAGACTCACCTGCAAACACCAGCGGTGAAGAGGTCACCCCACCACCATAAAAGGTCTTTAAAAGAGCTTGAGAAGCTCCATGATTGTGGGGGACAGTTCCAAAATCTCTGCGGTTGTCCCTTTGTAGGAGGACAGACAGGGGCATAAATATAAGACAATACAAGCCCTTCCGTAGCCTGTGTGCATCCTCCAGCTGTGTAAATTCCTACAAGGAAGGCTATATATGCGGTAGGGAACACAAAGAGACTGCACGTCACAATTGCATGGAAGTGGCCGCAGGAGCGCGTGGCGATTATAAAACCCCCGCACACGGAGGTAAACATGGACCCGACCGCTACTGGAAAAGGCACATAGCGACGAAGACCAGGAAAATATGGGCAAACGACGTGTGTTTGCATTACCCGTATGGGCGATGGATAGGTTTTGGACGGGCCCAATGCTTTCATTAAGTGATCCGCCTGATATTTTCTCCCTGTCACTCGATATAATGGAAGATGAATTGCTATACAAAAGTGTTTGCGTCAAATGAGGAAGGTCGTTCCTTACTTTCCTTTTTATGGCATGGCTCGTAACAAAGTTTCAATGCATTTGAGGATTAACAACGACTTGTACAGGAGTTTTGGGAAGGAAAAGCGATTGGTTATTTAACAACAATATTTTTTAACGGGAAGTTGCAATGGATTGATTTCAGCTTTGTCCGATTATATGTTTAAATCACACCCGATATGTGGTGCTCCAAAGATGAACTGTGCTTTCTAACTTTTAATATTTCAGGTATGTAGTTTTGGTATTTTGTTTACTTCCTAAAAGCTTGAAATTGCCTCCTGTGCTTGTTTTCACTGACAATTAACTTTTTGGTTTTATGTCAAAGTAAATATTGAATCAAAAGTTTTGCAACAATTTAAACCCTCTTTCTTCATATTAGTTTTCAACACAGGTAAACGTCAACCAGCATCAGAGTGTCAACTTGTCCAGAACTGTGCCCTCTTGCCAAGGAAAAGCTGCCTCAGCAACCCTATGCATCCTATCCCCCATATGTGAAAGGATTGGTTCTTCTTATTCTTCTCAACATCAATTTGGGCTGTTCCACGCTTGGGCATTCGCTCCGAGTCTGGGAGTTTGACGGTTCAATCCCCATCCAAGTCATCCCAAAGGGTTTTAAAATGGTACGTACTGCTTCCTTTCTAAGTATTTAAAATGATAGAGCATGGACAAACAACCATAGTTTCAATAGCATCCATGGGGAGGAGGAAATTCATCCTTAGGAAATGCCCCACTGAGTGTGGTGAGAAAGACAGCACCATTATTGTGACGTTGCTGGTTCCAAAGTTCCCGAGGAAGTGATGGTGCTCCCCCAAGCTAGGTGGCTGTGTTTGTCTTGTCTGACAGTCGTGTGTTGTGTTTCTTGTATTTCTCTGTCTGCCCATGTATGCAAGATATGGGTGTGGCAGCTCCACTGCAAGCCATAGATCATGTAACACAAGAGAAAGAATGGATTTGGCCTTCAAAGAAAATAAATCGCAAACATCTTTGCAATGCACAACTGTCAATTAAACATTTCAATGAAGGAATCTAGAAATGCAAGTGAGCATAAAATATGGCTGTTACATAAAACAAGAGCCAGAATTACTTTACAAAACATGTCCCCACCAGTCCTAATGAAGAAGAAAAAGTCTCTAACCCACCATGTGTGGGTCAATTCAGCAAAACCAAAGAGGGGAAAAATCATTTACTGATATATTTTGAAGATGAGAAACCAATAAAAACAACTGGGATAACAAACCGGAGATAAAATTAAGTTTGCTTTAATGCATGCTCGAGCTGATACCGGAACCAAAATGAAGAGGGAGAACCTTTTATAACCTACCGTGTTTCGTTCATCTTTGCCAATTTCATATCAAAAATAACCCAATGTACAGACATGAAGCAAAAACATGCGTATGACTTATAGATCGTTGTGATATGCTTGGGATCATTCCAATTGCACTGAGCCATGCACTAGCACCCAGGAAGAAGGCCTGAAGCCTGAAGGTCTGTGCTGTTTTATTTATTGGCAACGCATTATTTTTATTAGGGTGGACTCAGGACAGTTGTCCAGCCAATGAGTGTAAAGCAGTGGGGGTGATGTCAGGGTAGATGAACACTGACCCATGTATAATATGTGCTATTTTCTAAGACTAAAAAGGGGCATAACTGTGAAAAATTGATGAAACGCCCTGAAACTCGAACGTATTCTGCAACCTTTCATAATAAAGCCGTGTATCAAGTTTTAGTTGAATATGTTAAAGGATATGGGGAAAAAAGTCTGAAAAACTACAAGTTAGACTGATGGTTTATCTAGTTAGACTGAAAAACTACAGGTTTATCTACAGAGACATACCACCATTTCTACCATTGTAGCTCGTCGCAGAACTCGTTTTGCTGGTCACTGTTTCTGTGCCAAAGAGCAAATTATATCTGACATGATCTGCTTGAGATTGCCTTGCCCAACCAGAGGAAGAAGGCCACTGAACTACATCGACTGCAGAGCAAGGGATGTCCAGCATGACAGCGGACATGCAGACACTGATGATGGACAAAGGCTCATGGCATGGCATTGTGAACTCTATCTCGGATGCGTCGGCTGAGTAGTAGTAGACTGATGGACAGTCGGATGGTTTGACGAACGGACGGCCAAGACGGAAAGCGTATAGTCCCCTCCGGTGAAACCGGTAGGGGACAAATAAACCACATGCACACTCTAAACAACAAAGCTAATGAAGCGCTCCAACCTCTACCTTCGATTATGTTTCTCTGATCTTTGTTGATGTTTCTCTGATTTCTCTGATTATATATTGTAGTGTGGATATAAAGGAGGATCGGGGGAAGACAGGATTAAAAAAGAAATAGAGACAAGGAGAAGTAGGAGAGATTGAGAGGAGAGAGGGCAGCCAGGAGAAGGTAAGTTGAGATAAGAGGGAAAAGGTGAAGATCTTTAGTGGATATGACTGTGGTCCATAGATGGACCACTACCCAAAAAGGGACAGTGTACAATGGTGATGTGAAATTTGCACTGGCTTATTTAAATACCAATGGACAGCACTATTGGTCTAGTGAGATGCACCTTTATGCATCCTGCTCCATTGGCGGTAAGGCAGGCTCATATAAGGAATGGCAGTGGGGTCAATGGGTAGTGGGCTGCAGTCAGTGGGAGTGGCGGGGGGGGGGGGCAGTGTGGGACAATAATTCTACCTTTTATGTGTTTGTAAAATGTAAATATCCCCTTACAATATGCTAAGTATTGGCATTATGTTCCTAATGGGTTCAGTTCCTTTTATAAACCCCTTTTTATGTTATAAAAGGGTAAAATAATAAAATACAAGTATTATGAAAGCACAAAACACCTGCTTCTTATTCCAAAGAGCAAAGTGTATTGATAGTTTGTCCAATTAAGATTCAGGAAACTTGTCACTAGGACCAAAACTTGACACCACTCTCCAACCCGCATTTCTCCAAATTGCAAATTCTGGACTTGGTGATGACAAATTTTCTTGCAAAAGTCTGCTCTTCCTCTTTTTTTTGTATACCTTGTCGAGGCTCGTATGAGAGCTAACACACAATGCACAGCAAGGGGGGCATGAGACAAGAGGGGTGGGAGTGGGAAGGACAAAACAGTGGGGAACAGAGACATGAGGAGATCTGTGGAAGGGATAGGGATGGGGCAGAGAACACGGGGTAAACAAGATGCACATTACAGGGACTTTCAGGAAGGAAAGCAGGGAATTTAAAGGAGGTGGGTTTGGGGTGGATTAACGGGGGGTCGAAAAGATCGAGGATTTGGATGGGGGAAGATAAGAGGTGGTGGTGAACAGCTGTTTTGAAGGCCTGGAGGGAAGAATGGGATTGAACAGAGTGAGGGAGTTTATTCCAAAGGTGGGGAAAAAGAGGAATGAAAGAGTGAAAGTGAGCAGTAATTTTTCGTTTTGGTAGTTTTACCAGAAGGG
Source organism: Eptatretus burgeri (assembly GCF_056783735.1). Taxonomy (NCBI): domain Eukaryota; kingdom Metazoa; phylum Chordata; class Myxini; order Myxiniformes; family Myxinidae; genus Eptatretus; species Eptatretus burgeri. The sequence goes on from NC_140966.1 coordinate 80,410,232, forward strand.
GGTTGCTGGCAGACCTTGAGGGCCTTGCGGAAATATGGGGGGGGGGGCAGATCACAGACAGAGCAGGGGGGGAGGGCAAGACCGAAGAGGAGACAGTTAAAGACAGAAAGACCACCGATCTGCCTGCGGTGAGAGAGTGAGAGGTCCAAAGACTCAGCCTCATCGTGGGAGATGCCAATGGTCCGAAATTCCTTGGTTTCCACAGCGTGAAGCCAAGAAAGGTAGTAGGCAGGAGCACTAGCCCAGAGGGGAGAGCAGTACTCCATCAGGCTGCGGATGAAAGCTTTGTATGTGGTCAGGAGCTCAGGTGTGTCGAGGAAGGACTCTGCACGACGGAGGATCCCCATTCGGCGACTTTGGAGGCCAAGTTGGAAATGTGGCTTTCCCAGGAAAGATCATGGCAGATAGTGAGACCCAGAAGCTTGAAAGAAAGGACTTCTTCCAGAGGATTGTTGTGAAAGTAGACGGGGTGGGGGGGGGGGGGTTCTAAACGGTCTTTTCAGAGAGACAAAGTGAGAGTGTGAGATTTGTCTGGATTGAAAGACATGTTCCACATGTTGGACCAGTTTGTGATTTTACCCACATCTGCAGTGAGCGAAGAAGCTGCTGCTTGCCGGTCTGAGGGATGACAGATGGTACGGCAGAGGGTGGAGTAATCAGCAAAGAGATAAAGAGGATTTTCCAGAGAGTCGGAGAGATCATTGATGAGATCTCTACTGCAATTGGTTCATCTGATCATGTGTTTGTGAAAGACAACATCTCTCTGACTATTCTCTGAGACCTGCCTCAATGCCGGCAAGTCTGGCAATTCACTCAAGCAGATTGGCAGGTCTCTCTCTTCAGGACTGACCTTCCATATCTACTGCCGCTGATGTTAATGCAGCCTGGGAATTCTCCCAGAAATCTGCGCTCTCATGCACAAATTCATCCCATCTCATCTTCAATTATTCTACCTTTCTTCCTGTCCATGCTGCATTGAATCCTGTGGTGAAGCAGTTGCTCTGCAACAACTTGCCTTCTTCCTAGAACTTCCTGAACTGAAACAACTTCCTGGAATGCAAATCTGATGGAAGGCAATGTCAGTGCTTTCCAAAAAGACCAAAAAAATGTGTGTCCACTCTCAGGAGAGCCAGAAAACAACATCTGTCCAACTTCAAGAATGAACTTTCACGCTTGTCTCACTCTTCTAAAACAAGACTGTTTCTGGAGTATGCTCCCCGTCCATCCCTTCCCTCTTTTCAAATGGCACCACAGCCGACTCCACTCGTGAGAAGGCCAAATGCCTCAATTCTGTGTTTGCTTCCAAATCTTGTATCCCCAACTCGTCACTCTCGGGATGCATCCTTCCCTGACATATCCAACTGCTCCTGGACTCTGTCTTTCGCATTTGAGAAGGTGGAGAAGTTTCTTTCAAACCTCGACTGTGACTCTGCTACTTGACTGAATGGCATCAGGTCAGGTGTCCTAAAAAGCTGCTCTGCTGGTCTTGCACATCTCCTCTCTATTTGCCCTTTTCACCCTGTCATTTGTGCAAGGTCATCTTCCATCTGCTTGTCAACATGCCAACATCATTGCACTGCATAAAAAGGTGCAAAAACTGATCCCTCAACGACAGACCTATCAAATTACTTCCAATCATCAGCTAGGTCATGGAATCCATCATCCTTCCTTTCTCCAACAACCTAATCTCAGATTACCAATTTGGTTTCAGACCAGGTCGCTCCACCTCAGACATGCTGCTTTTCCTCACCCAACAATGGATGGAGGCCCTCAATGTCAGACATGAGTTCAGGGCTGCCTCCCTGGACATACAGTATATCTTGTGCTTTTGATACAGTCTGGCATCTTGCCTTGCTCTCCAAATTGTCTGCCTATAGCATCCAAGGTCAACTCCACAAATAGCTTACTGACTTCCTCCACTCTCGAAGCCAAGTGTGGCTCTCAACATAATCCATTCATCTCCTTTCCCTGGCAAGGTTGGACTGCCCCAAGGCAGTTTTCTGGGTCCAGTCCTTTTCCTGATCCTTATCAATGATCTCTCTGAATCTGGAAAATCCTCTATTTATTTGCTGATGACTCCACCCTCTGCTCTGGCATCCCTCATCATTCAGACAGGCAGGCTTCAGCCTCTTCTTTCTCTTCAGACGTTGAAAAAAAAATCACAAGCTGATCAAACGCTTGGAATACATCTTTCAATCCTGACAAATCTCACACTCTCACTATCTCTCTCCGAAAGGACCGACTGCCAAACCCTCCTATATACTTTCTCAACAATACATTTGAGGAGGTTGTCTTTCAAACTCCTGGATCTTACTATCAGCATGTTTTTTTTTTTATTGGGCAAACCACATTTCAAAGTTGGCCTCCAAAGCCAGCTGCCAACTTGCCATCCTCCGTCGTACAAGGTCCTTCTTTTAGCACTCCTGAAATCCTATCCACCTCCAAGCATTTCATCAGCAACTTGATGGAGCACTGCTCTCACCTCTTGGATGTATCCCCTCGCTCACATATTGCTCATCTTTATGCCATGGAAACCAAGATCTTCAAGATCATTGAAATCTACCATGCTGAAGTTGTCCATGCGCCCGTCACTTCACCATTGCAGCCAGGTTGGTGGTCTCTTTATCTTCTACCGCCTCCTTTCTGGTCGAACACCCTCTGCTCTTTCCGTGCTTTGACCGCCCCCCCCCCCCCCACCCACACCTTCCAGGTTTCTACATGGCTCATAAAGTCCACCATCAACCATCTTCTGGTAAAACTACCTAAATCCACAATCACTGCTCACCTCCACTCATTTGTTTTTCTTTTTTCTTGCCTGTGGAATCAACTTCCACATTTTCTTCAATGTCATTCTTCGCTCCAGGTTTTCAAAACAGCTGTTCACCACCATCTAAGATAGTCCCCAATCCAAAACCATGATCTTTTCTACCCTCGTTAACCACACCCAACTTCCTCGTAACTTTCCAGTTTTTCCTCCTTGGAGTTTCCTTCACCATGCATGCCTGTTTTGTGTCCTGTTTTTGTGTGTTTTATCCTGATCCATTCAGTGTGTTAGCTCTTCCATGAGCCTAAAACTATGTTTACATCAATGAAAGTAGGGTCATAAAAATCAACGTGTATTTTGGTCTTAAAACCAAATTGTCTCATAAAATGTACTTGATATTTCTCTTTCTTGAGAATAAGTTTTCATACAAAACCGAGGAGAAAAAAAATCCATACATTGGAACAAATCTAAATGCATCATTCATTCAGCTTGAAGACCAAAGGTCACAGATATATTATAAAGGGTGTGAGAGTCATATGTGTGCATTTTGGGCCAATAGCCCAGATACATGGTCTTACAAGCCATTCTTTCCTGTTTCTCCCTTCAGGCATCGATCATTAATAACCATACCCATACCCCTTCCAACACCCACACCTTGATCCACACCCATGCCCATAAACACCAATTCCCACACCTATACTCACACCCACACCTATACTCATGCCCACACCTATAATCACACCTTCACCTATATCCAAACCTATGCCCTGACACACAATCATATCTATACTCACACCCACAACAATAGTCACACCCATACATATACTCACACACACCCACATCCATATCCACACCCACACCTATACTCACACCCCCATCGATAGTCACACCCATACCTATACTCACACACACCCACATCCATATACACACCCACACCAAAACTCACACCCACACATATATCCACACCCATGCCCGTACACACACATACCCATATACACACCCACACCAATACTCACACCCACACATATATCCATACCCATGCCCGTACACACACACACACACTCGCATCTATATCAACACATGACTTTAGCTCCACTGACATACACACCATAACCTATACATATATACCTATACCCATACCCACACTAACACCTACACCCATACCTATACCTATACCCATACGCATACCAAAATCAACTATATCCATACCCACTAGGGTGTACCACTTTTGCAAAAGTAGTTGCTGGAATGAAGCACTATGTGCCTATCGATTCCACTGGTGAAGTTAGGTGATCAACCAAAGTTTGAAAAAATTTCCGCCTTTTTTGACCGCAGGCCGCCATTTTGAAATTTCAGGAAAACTCCATATTTTTGGAAATAATATTGATTTTTGAATATTTAAAATATATATTTCTCTGTGTTTAGATGGCCGAATGCACTTCAGTAGGCACCAGTATGATAGTAAGTACCTGTAAATATTATTCACAACTTGTCCCAACATTTTGAGAAGGGGTTGCCATTTTGGAATTTCACTGGAAATCCCATATTTTGACAATTATTGCACTGCACATTGTTTGGCTTTTCGAGAAAATCAGTAATAGCGTTTTTCATAGACATTATTAATGACAAATGAGAGCATGATCAATTAATAATGAGAACAACCAAATATGTTTTATTCGACATGGTTTTCATATATGACAACATAACAATCTAGCAAACAAGCAACCGCACAGATATCTTATTGAGAACATATCGTTTGTTTTGTATAGTCTGGGTAAAGCTTCCTGTGCTCTTCCACGCACTGGAGCAATGCTTGACGTTGTTTCTCATCATTGCACAGATGAATACAGTCAGACACCAGCTTAAGGCCCGGTCACACCTTGACGTTTTAGCCAACGTATGCCGATTTTTGAATTTTTTTTTCTAAAACGCTGGTACACGTTGAATACGTTATGGGTAAATTTTGATAACATTGAGAGCACGCTGGCATACGTCGTAGTACGTTGCCATACGTCGTTGTACGTTGGCTTTAAACGTTGTACTTTTCGGTTGTCCTCAAATTTTTTCATGCTTGAAATTTCACGACGTATGCCGGCGTATGACTCACACGTTCCGCTACGCTGGCCACAAGTTGTAGGCACGGTCTGCGATCGTTGACAGACGTCAACACATGCTACTTGTAAGTTAATCATAAGTTGAGACACGCCGAGGTAATGTTTAGAGTACCCGAAACTTATTTCCTACCTATGATTAACGTGTTGTTGGCACGTTACGCGATCGTTGCCACACGTCGACAGACGTTACTTTTAAGTTACTCATAGGCTGAAAGACGTCGGTAAAATGGATCGTCGTTGAGTCAGCGTCCACGGCCACGGCCAGGACACTTATTTGCAGCATTCTTCAAACTTTTCTTCGGCATGATGAGGATGTTCACTCTTCGATGTCTAGCTTGGCTATGATTCCAATTGTCCATCGGCAGCGTCTATTTAAAATAGTCGAGTTTGAGCGTTTTAACACGTTCAGAAGAAACGTTTCAAATTTCCAAACCCCAGCGTCAAAAAACAAAGGCGAGTGACAGCAATTTAAATCGTTCATTGTAAACAATGAAAATAGCTGAGTGGTACCGTTTAAAAGTCGTTGAGTGGAAAAAAAAATCCAATTGTTGAGCGCAAGCGTCTACTTTCAATAGTGGAGATGCAGCCATTTAAATCGTTGAGTGGCAGCCTATGAACCTACCCGTGGACACGCGGACGCAAGGAGGATCCATCATAACCCACACCCTCCCCCTCACACTCACCTACTACTGCCAACATGAACAAACTAATACTAATACTAATACTAATACTGATACTGATACTGTTACTGCTGACATGGACATCGACTCAAAAAGGAACTCGAAAACACTGTTGGGTTCCCCTTTTATGAGCAGCATTTTTATATACCAATTCCCAAAACCGCTGGGAACACGTCTTTATATGGCAGTTGTAAGCTAGAAACACATTCATTTTTTTTTTTTTGTCCACTGGAAGACGTCATTGGAATACGTCTACATACGTCGATGTGTGTTGGGACTACGTAAAGAATTGGTTCAAAGCACGTCAAACATAAGTTAGAAATAAGTTTCGCGTAAAAAAGACATTACCGCGACGTGTTTCGACTTATGAGTAGCTTATAAGTAGCCTTTGTGGACGTGTGTAAGCGTCCACATATCGTGTGTAAAACTTATCCTCATCACATGCGAACGTGTGTCATATGCCGAGTACGTCGTAAAATTTTGAACATGTTCAAAATTTCTTGACGTACTCTACTTACTACGACTTATGATAGCGTATTTAGCGTTCTACTCGCGCATACCAAACTTACCCATACCGTATTCGACGTGCCCCAACGTTTTAGACACACTTTTTGTTATGTCGGCATACGCTGGCAAGATCGCCAAGGTGTGACCACGATTTTGACCCTTCCATTTCTACGGCAGTTATGATTTGAATCGTTGTGCGTCAGCCTTTTAATAGGCTACGTCACGACATCGTCGGCGATGCGTGCAACGCGCTATGCCTGAGTTAGACTATCGTTGGGCATCGGTTGTGTAGGCCGACAACAGGTTCAGCATTCGTTGGTATAAGTTATCTATAACACAACGAAACGTTCTGTGTAGTTACCAATGCGTTATACATAAGACCAAGTCGCTATGAATACGTCCGAATCTTTAAAAAAAAACATCAAAAGTTCAACGTAAGCCAGGGTTTTACATAAATTTTAACACGTTGCCATCGCTGGCTAAAACGTCAAGGTGTGACCGGGCCTTTAATTCCTATTTCAGCGAGATCATTTATGACATGTAAAGAATGAGCACTTTCGCAAAATTTCCTGTAACTAGCGAACTTGTCCCACATAGCCACAGGAGCCCTGACCATTGGTCAGTCAAGGTTTATCTGCAAGTACACAAAGAATAAATAAAAAAAATATTTGAAGACCACAAGGGGAAAACCAGAGATGTCACTTTTTATAAATTTCAGGGTTATTGCACCTGCCAATAGTTGGCAACATAAGGTTTCCTCTCACAATATTACTTTAACAAATAACCAGGGGTGTCACATAATTTATATGGTATAAAGTTTAGCCGTGCAATGAAAAAACAAGTGTTGTCAAAGCTGAACAAGTAGAAACCCAGAGTTGTCAGTACTTTACTCCGGGTTATTTCTCTTTCATTCATGTTAACTGTTCCACCATAATATTCAGAGTTGAGATACTAAAAAAATGAAAGGTTGTAAAACTTTCACAGCATAAACTCTGAGCACGACAATGGCCTATTTGGTTATATCATGGGCTCCGTAGTTGGTGCATATCGTGGTTCAAGCCTGGTCAAACCTTTATTGTGACTTTTATGGGACCCACGCCGTGGCTTAATGTTTAGCGTGTCTGAGTACCCATCCTCATTCGATGTACCCACCGCCCAATCAACCTGCTTAGGTATATGAGGGAGTCACATGAGGTGACTTTGGCTATCGCGGGGGTGGTTTATCCTTGGTTTTCTCCCAGTTTTCCATCGTATTAAGTAGTACGGAGTAAGAAATGGAGAATCCGTCGCATTATAAGCGAAATACCCTTGAGTATGGCGTTGAACACCAATCAAACAAAAAACAATGACCGTTTAATGTTGAAAAAAATAATCTGTGATCACCAAAGTCATGTAATGTATGCTAATAACCAACAAGCATGAATTTGCAACACATCCTGGGTTAAAATTGCATGGCAATTATTAAACAAGGGAATAACCAGTGATGTCAGTTTGCAACATTGATTCGTTCTTTGCTCTTAAATTAAATAACACAGAAGCTTGGCAAATGCTGCATGCTTAATTTGATCGGCCAATGATCACTCTTCCTTTTACTGGAAAAGAAATCTATATGACTGTTATTAAACAGTCCACCAAAGTCTTGAAACTTTGTTTTTCAGTTTCTTCAAAATTGACTTATCCTGACATCTCTGGTTTTCCCCTTGTGGTCTTCATTTCATTTAATATACACAAAATATACGATTTTCACTGAATTTCCAAAATGGCAACCCCTTCTCAAAATGTCGGGACAAGTGAATAATATTTACGGGTACTGACTATCATACTGGTGCCTACTGAAGTGCATTCGGCTATCTAAACACAGAGAAATATATTTTCATAAAAATTCAAAAATCAATATTATTTGCAAAAATATGGATTTTTCCTGAAATTTCAAAATGACGGCCTGCGGTCAAAAGAGGAGGGAAAATTTTGAAACTTTGATCGATCACCTATCTTCACTAGTGGAATCGATACGCACATAGTGCTTCATTCCAGCAACTACTTTTGCAAAAGTGGTACACCATAATAGCCACACCCCATATCCACACCCATACCAATACTCACACACACCCACACCCATATCCACACCCATATCCACACCCATATACATACCCACACCGACAGTCACACCCATACCTATACTCACACACACATACCCATATACACACCCACACCAATACTCACATCCACACCCATGCCCGTACACACACACACCTCTACTCACACTTGCATCTATATCCACATGCATGCCTATAGCCACACTGACATACACACCCTTACCTATACATATATACCTATACCCATATACCCATACTGACACTGACACCCATACCCATACCAAAATTAACTATATCCATACCCACACCCAAGCCCACACTTACACCCTCACCCAGACTCAACGCCTCCCCAACCAGGGTTTAACCACCCTGGCCCATTGTCCTCCCCTCCCCTCCCCCCTCTGACGTACTCCACCATGTGTTAGGTGTTGACCACCACGGCGCAGAGGTGATCGACTGAAGCTGCAGACCACCAGAGTGGACGTCAGTGGCAGTATGGGACCGTGAACCATCCCAATATTGTTCTCTTGAGGTCCCCTGCGACGACCGCCAACCCAGCACCCAGGTCCAGTCCATCGTATCTGCACAACTGGCATGGCGAGCAAGACCATCTGCCTGGAAGAGTGCGGGACATGGTGCTCACTGAAGTTGCTGTGTCGATGGCGCAAAGCACGGAATGACACAGTGGTTAACCGTGTATGGCTAGGCCAACCCAGGTCAGGAGTCTGAGGTTGCCGATGGAATGCCTGTCATCGACACTCACAGACTTCCCTGAGAGGGCCATGCCATACACAGCGAGTCACAAGCACTGTGGAGATATTCTGGGGGAGGGGAATCAGACCCGTGTCTTCAGGTGATCTCCTTCTGTGACGGAGAGGTTGTACCACACATCTTATAGGAGGGATCCGGCCCCACGAGCCCTGTCATACCATGGACAGGTCACTGCATGCAGTACACCAGTCCATTGGAAGCGAGCCACCGCTCGAGACACCACGTGACTCTCGGCCGGTTCTAGCCAGTCTCGGCATGAATTCCTTCCCTCCATCTATCCATCCATCCATCCTTCCATCCATCCATCTCTTCCCTCCATCCATTCCTCCCCCCTCCCCCATCTCTTCATTTGTCCTCGCTCCCTCACCCATCCTTTGTCTCTCTCCTGCCTCTCTCACCCCTCTTCCAACTTTCATGAAGTGATAAACAATGGGTGGCTGTATTGTGGTTTGGAGGTGGTTATGTTGTGTTGCTGTGTTTGTGTTGTGTTTTGAGCCTGGAGTGTGTGAATTGGATGGATGGGCACTTTTTTTGGCAGTCAGAGCTGCTGCTGGGTTCGATTCCACAATTTGAATTTTGGGATTCAGCTCAGGTTTGGAGATTTTGGGGCTTATCACATTTTGGTTGTAAAATATGTGCTGAAATTAAATAAAGTCACGAAACACTGGCATCTCTGTGTGTTTATAAACATTGCAGCTAGGGTGTGGTGGGCTCTTGGGTCTGTTGGCTTGAGCTGGGTTTTCAGGTTTGGACAGTGGGTCGGGCTCGGCGTTGAGTCCGGCTGCTGGAGAGGTGTTCATTTTTCTGGTTCACATGTTCTTTAGCAATCCGGACAGCTCTGTGTCCGGACGATTTAAACGTGTGCGACCCCCTCGAAGAGATACGATTCCAGAGCGGGTAAACAGCATGGCAGCCACAGTTCGAGTCACATACCTCATGGGAAGTCAATGTTATAATCCCATTAAAAATTGAACATGCTGTTTGAAAGTGATGGGTGGTGTTGCTATCCTGTTTGAATGCTCTGTTTTAACATACCCCATTTCATTCAATCCTGTACTAATGCCAGCAGACAGGACCATCACCCGCCCCCCCGCCCCTCCCCCACATTCCCCAATTGCTTACCACCAAGCCCTCCTCCAAAATACAAGTCCTCCTCCGAATTTGCAAGTCCAATCCCCCTCTCTTCAATCCCACGACCATATGCAAGTCCAGAACACCCCCTTCCCCTCCCCACTTCCCCTTCCTTGCTCCTCTATCCTCTTTGCTCCCACCTCCTCCTATCACTCCCTACCCCCGGAGTATATAGCGACATGTGGTGAAGCATCGCTCCTCCCCCTCTTTCATTCTTATCCCCCCCCCTTCCTCACTCTCCCCTCATAGCTCCCCTTTTCCTCACTCCCTCCTCACTCCCCCTTCTCTCCCTCCAAAAGCATGAAACCTATTTGCCCCAAACTTTGCATGCATACAAAGGGAACTTCCAGGGAGTGCATGAATGAAAACTGGGTGTTTTGGGGTAAATTTAAACACCCCTTTTGAAGATAATTTAGGGGGTGTTCATCTCAAAAAAAATAACAATAATAATAAAAAGCCTTACGACGATGGTGGCGCACCATCTTGGTCAGCCCACTGTCAGCTTGATGAGGTCTTAAGCCGCCATTTTGTTTGGCCTGCTCGGCAAGGCCTTGACTTGGAATGGGTGACAACGGTTTCTTAACGATAAAACTCTCAATTTTTTTTTCACTCTCCTCACTGAATATCATCCAATGCCTGATCTTCATACTTACGAATCGCTGCACACATTGCTTTTGTATGTGCTATAGTTTTCAAATGAGGAGCCTGGAGCGATTTCATTTATTATATGATGCGATTTTCCATGATGGACTTTCACAGACAAATTCAAGTATAACATCGAAATATGATTTTGCTTTTGAGGATTGGATCTCGTGAACTAAATAAATGTCAAAATCTGGAGTGAAATGAGATTCTTATAACAAAGCAAATATACCTATTTACTTTAAGCAAGCAAAGCTATATTGTCCCTCCTTCTTCATGTATACATAAGAAAATGCGAAATTTCCAAAGCATTAAACTTGTCTTTTTCTACCGTTTGAAGAATTATATCGAGTGCAGAAACGATTAAAGAATTTGCCAAAATAAACCAGCTTCCTCGAGCTGGTTTAATTGAGTACAACGAAAGTATAACTTCATTCAGTGAAACGAAAATAATGAACCAGCGGGATCGCCGTGATGGCGGCCATGGCTGGGTTGTTTGTGGAAATCTCCAGAGTAAGGAAGGCGATATAAATTAAATTAAAGATCGAATTAAAAGAACGAATGATTAACATAACGGGAGGATTCATGTGAGTAAAGCAACTTTGAAAAATTTCCAGTCATGTTTTTTTTTTATCTGTCAGGAATGGATTCCCCCTTTAATACATTTTAAAAGTCAATGTGATTTTGAGGTTCGATTTAAACGTTGTTCTCCAGGAACGCATCTATGATGTAAATACCTGGAAGTGTCTGTATATAGACAAGTACAAAAAAAAAATAACATTTAAAACAAAGTAAAAACATACGGGGATGAAATCTCAAAAAAAAACAAAAACAAACAAGGGAGGAATGACATCACAATATGACACCAAAATCCTTGAATTATCATCATGACATCTTTTCACATTTTACTCTTGTTGTGGTTGTGGAAATGTGATGGAACGTCAAAAGATGGTGTGATGGTAATCCATAAGAGGATTGTGTTATCTTATTGTGGTGTTGTGTCATATTGTAGTGTATTATTGTGGTGTCGTATTATGGTATTGTGTTGTGGTGTCATATTGTGGTGTCATAGTGTGGCATCATTCCAATACCTTGTTTGGTTTTTTTTGAGATTTCATCCCTCTATGTTTTTACATTTTTCTTAAAATGTTTTTTTTGTACTTGTTTCTGTTGTTTTGGGGGGTTTTTGATGGAGAAAATATAAAAGAGTTGATAAAGAATGCAAAATACTCTACATGTTTACAGATCAGTGAGATAGTATACAGACATCAGTGTATCTCACCCACTGGAGCAGCATCGTTTTATGGCGGCGAGATGGCCATGCCCAGCTTCACAATCGCTCAACCAGGTGATCTAGAGCTTCCCATAAGTTAGTGTCATAATTTGTGTTTGTACAACTTCTGTTGAAGATAACTATAAATATTTTATCATAATATTAGAGAATTTAATACACTTAATGCTTTATATATTTTGTTATTTTGGGATGGATTAAATCCATCTATGTTATTAAATGGTTTAAATACTTGTTTCAGTTGATTTGGGGGATGGTTTGGATATGTATCACTTTTGGAATATGGTTCTTTCTATCCCCCCCCCCCCACACACACACACACACACACACACACACACACACACACACACACACACACACACACACACACACACACACACACACACACACACACACACACACACACAATTATGGCCTTATTTTGTTGAGTCCACATTTTCGTTCGATTTCTCTTCAAACTAAAACAATTGATTTTAAATATATGTTTTAATTTTGGAATCTGTGCAATAGGCCAGAGAAAGTAACTTCCTTGTGTTAAAATCTCCGTAATCACTTCAGCAGTTTTTGTGTTACGTTGGGAAACAGTTTTGCATTGTTTTTCGAAAGTCAAGAGAAAGATCAAGAGTAAGACGAAGTACAAATTGGCGTTTTAGCGATATCTCATTGTGGTACGTTAGCAATGAATTTTGGCGTCTCTTTCAGTCTTGGTAGTTCAAAACAGGCTCGGAAATAAAAAGGTACTGGACGACCCGTGAACCCGTTGGGACAGCGGTTGATAAAAAAAATCATTAAAAAAATATAACATAGCTCCAGCGAACTACACCGCTGAGGTTGTTTGCATTGATCAAATTCTCCCGAAGAGTACTTCACTGAATCGTGAATTGATTTTTTAATAATTTTTTTTTCGTTGCCCAATTTGAACGAAACTTGGTATTGCGCGTCAATGTGGAAAAAAAAAAAAACGGAGAAAAGAAAGTCGAGGAAATTATTGTGCATAATCTTCTCAACACAATTTTATTTATGAATGAACGCGGAAGTATTAGATCAAAATGGCGATGTTTATTTTATGCTTAAAAAATAAATCGTTCTTTGTCTCGACTAAATGTTTGAGATTTTCAAATAAATCATTTCAAGAGAAAAAAAAGATAGCTCCAGCGAACTATACCGCTGAGGTTGTTTGCATTGATCAAATTCTCCCGAAGAGTACTTCACTGAATCGGGAATTGATTTTTTTAAATATTTTTTCCTTTGCCCGATTTGAACGAAATTTGATACTGCACACCGCAGGATAATGATGAGTAAGGTGGCCCTAAATTTTTTGCGCTATTGTGTACCGTTTTGGCTGTATTTCAGGAACATACATACATACATACATACATATATATATATATACAAGATGAGAGTTTTAGTAATATATAGATGGCTTTTAAAAGCCTTATTTATATCCTCACTCTATATTAACTTCTCAGCATATCACTTTGTACATATTTGATGTGGCAGCCATTTTTTCATGATTATCCCTCCATATGGAGTACTGTTGTACTCCAGATGGAGTGCTATCGCACTCCGTGTGTGTGTGTGTGTGTGTGTGTGTGTGTGTGTGTGTGTGTGTGTGTGTGTGTGTGTGTGTGTGTGTGTGTGTGTGTGTGTGTGTGTGTGTGTGTGTGTGTGTGTGTTTGTGGGTGTATATGCAGTGCCTATAGAAAGTCTAGACCTCCTTTCAAAATTTTCACCTTTTGTTGCCTCAGCTTAGAGCCTGGAATTAAATTACATAAATCAGACTTTTTCCACCTTTATTTACACATCGTAACCCAGAACTTCCCTGTGAAAAACGAATTCTACAAATTTCAGAAAATTAGTTAAAAATACAAAACTAGAATATTTTGATTGGATAAGTGTCCCCACCCCCCTCATAATAGCAATTGTAAATTTGCTCACTTGTAACCAATCAGCTTCAATATCACACACCGAGTTAATTGGCTTCTACCTGTGTTCGATTGTAGTGATTCTGATTATTAGCTCTGCCACCGCAGGTGAAGGAGGTTATGTTTCACCCCTCTCTGTCTGTTTGTTTGTCTGTCTGGTTGTCTGTCTGGTTGTCTGTCTGTGTGCAGGATATCTCAAAAAGTTGTTGATGGATCCAGATGAAATTTGGTGGGCAGGTTGGGTGTCTGACAAGGACAAACTGATTAGATTTTGGTGAAGATCTGGATCCGGATCCGACTATGATAATTTTTTAAGAGATTCTTCACCAGTGAGAGATCGGGTGAAACTAATATATAGCACGATATCTCAAAAAGTTGTGGGCGGATTCGGATGAAACTCGGTGGGACAGGTTGGGTGTGTGACAACAACAAATTGATTCAATTTTGGTGAAGATATAAATCCAGATCTGGATATGAGAATTGTTTAATATTTAAAATGATTCTTCACCATTGGGATCAAAAACGATATATAGCATGATATCTCGAAAAGTTATTAGGCCCAATATGTCCCTGTGGATCAGGCATTACATGGCAGAGGTATGCGCTCTCCCGAGTGCCCTTCTCGTTTCAGAATAAAATCAGCTGTTCCTCTCGGTTTCCTCTGCTGATTGGTGCATTTCACAGAAAAGACTCAACCATGAAAACCAAGGAGCTCTCAAAAGACCTCTGGGATAACGTTGTGCAAAGTCACAGATCAGGAGATGGGTATAAAAATATTTCAAAAAAAATAAAAATCTCTTTGAGCACAGTCCAGAAAATAATTAACAAGTGGAAGGCAAATTGTTACGACCGAGACCCTGCCGAAATGAGCCTGTCCCTCCAAACTGGATGACTAAGCAAGGAGAAGACCTATCAGAGAGGGCACCAAGAGGCCAATGGCAATTTTGAAATAGCTACAGGCCTTTATGGCAAAGACTGGTCATTGTGTACATGTGACAACAATATCCCAAGCACTCCACAAGTCTGGTCTGTATCGCAGGGTGGCAAGAAGGAAGCCATTACTCAAAAAAACCCACTTTGAGTCCCGTTTGAGGTATGCAAAAAAGCACTCCGGAGATTCTGAAGCCATGTGGCAAAACGTTTTGTGGTCTGACTCAATCAAGATGGAACTTTTTTGCCTAAATGCAAAACGTTGCATTTGGCGCAAACCTAAAGGCCCTGTCACACTTTGACGTTTTAGACAGCGTATGGCAAGGTATCAAAATGTATGTAAAACGCTGGCGTACGCTGAACTATTGATGTTTTTTTTTCCAGTTTTGGACGTATTCATAACGAGTTGGACGTGTGCATAACGTATTAGGAACATACACAGAACGTTTCGATAACTTATAGATAACTTATATCAACGAATGTTGAGCGTGTTGTCAGCGTTCACAACCTATGCCCAACGATAGTCTAACTTATGCAAAGCGCGGCAGCGTATCGCCGACGATCACATGTCATAGGCTATTAATAGGCTGCGGCTCGACGATTCAAATCATAACCGCACTAGACATCGAAGTGTCAAGCCACTGTCACACCTTGACGTTTTAGCCAGCGTATGCCGATGTATGAAAAATTTGCCGAATACGCTGGCACACGTCGAATACGTTATGGGTAAGTTTTGTATACGTTAAGAGCACGCTGAAGCATGCTGGCATACATCATAGTATACCGAGTACGTCGACAAATTTTCAGCATGTTGAAAATTTTTCAACGTATGCCAGCGTATGACACACGTTCCGCATACGCTGGCCATAAGTTGTAGGCACGTTATGCGATCGTTGACACACGTCGACACACGTTACTTGTAAGTTACTCATAAGTTGAAACACGTCGAGGTAATGGTTAGCGTCAGTGTTCCAGACTCCCTGTTTTTTTTTTCTTCGGTATGACGGTGATGTTGACACTTCGATTTCTAGTGCGGTTATGATTTAAATCGTCGAGCCGCAGCCTATTAATACCCTATGACACGTGATCGTCGGCGATACGCTGCCGCGCTTTGCATAAGTTGCATAAGTATTAATTATATTATAACCGCACGAGAAATCGAAGTGTCAACATCACCTTCATACCGAAGAAAAAAAAAAACAAAACCAAGGAGTCTGGAACACTGACGCTAAACATTACCTCGACGTGTTTCGACTTATGAGTATCTTACAAGTAACATGTGTCGACGTGTGTCAACGATCACATAACGTGCCTACAACTTATGGCCAGCGTATGCGGAACGTGTGTCATATGCTGGCATACGTCGAAAAATTTTCAACATGCTGAAAATTTGTCGACGTACTCGGCGTACTACGACATATGTCAACCTACTACGACGTATGCCAGTGTGCTCTTGACAAATACAAAACTTACCCATACGTATTCGACGTGTGCCAGCATTTTAGACAAATTTTTCATACGTCGGCATACACTGGCTAAATCGTCAAGGTGTGACAGGGCCTTAACACAGCACATCACCCAAAGAGCATGATCCCTACTGTGAAGCATGGTGGTGGCAGCATCATGTTATGGACATGTTTCTCATCAGCAGGGACTGGGGCACTTGTCAAGTTAAAAGGGAAAATGGATTGAGCAAAATAGAGAAAGAGGAAAGCCTGCTGACCTCTGCAAGAAAGCTGAAATTGGGACGGAAGTTCACATTTCAGCATGAGAATGACCAAACAACACACCCAAATCTACACTGGAATGGCTGAGGAACAAAAAGATAAATGTCCTTGACTGGCCCAATCAGAGCCCCAACATAAATTCAATCGAAAATCTGTGACATGACTTGAAGATTTCTGTCCATAAACGGTCCCCATGCAACTTAACTGAGCTTGAACAGTTTTGTACATTTGAATGAGAAAATATTGCCCAATCAAGGTGTGCAAGGTTGGTAGAGACCTATCCCAACAGACTCACAGCTGTAATTGCTGTCAAAGGTGCTTCCACCAAGTATTAACTCAGAGAGATGGGCACTTAATCCAACCAAGATATTATAGTTTTGTATTTTCAATTAATTCTCTGAAATTTGTTGTGGGTTACGATGTGTAATTAAAGGTGGAAAAGTCTGAATTATTGCAATTTAATTCCAGGCTACAAGGCAACAAAAGGTCAAAATATCGAAAGGGGCTGTGGCCTTTCTATTGGCACTGTACATATGGGTGTGTGTGTGTTTGTGTGTGTGTGTGTGTGTATATATATATATATATATATATATATATATATATATATATATATATATATATATATATATATATATATATATATATATATATATATATATATATATATATATATATATATTGTTACGGATTCGCGCCCGCCGGCGTGCTGACGGCCACGTAACTCGAATCGCGGCACGTCGCCCACCGGACGGACAATCCAGTCGTGACCCTCTCGAACTAACGCCGGGAACCAGTCATGGGTGGACCTTTCGGTCTCACCGCGATCGAGCCAATCGGCCCCCGCGTGGGATAGGGTTGCTCGCCAAATTCGACCTACTTAAGTACCCACACGGAGGGTAGACCGGGCGATCGCACCTCGCCGCAGGTCGACTTCGGACACGGGCCACTTAAGCGACCCGTTCCGTACTATCGGGATAACCGAGCGGTGTTATTCGTCGACCTCGACGGTTCGATTAATTATCGGGCGTATTCAGCCCACTACCAACCCTTTACGTGAAGCAAGATGAGGATTCAATGAAAGAAATGACGAAGCGAAGCGGGAAACAGTTCAACACAAAACACATTTATTCGCGATGAACGGAAAGCGCACATATACAATTCCACCAAAAGCACATAGAAAAGAAGAGAAACACAATGCAATTCCACCAAAAGCACATAGAAGGAAAAGAAACACAATGCAGAGCTAATACCGATTACGCGAGCACACGGCAACACTTATACAATTTTACTTCACAGACGGCGCCGACAACACATACCCAAAACCAAGGAAAAGAACACCCTCAAGGATGAGGCGGGCCTGAGGCCGAGACCGGGTCGGGCCTACCCGTCTGGTGATGAGACGCGGAGCGGCGATGGTGCCTCAACTCCGCGGGCCTCGCGGGCAGTGTCTGGTAGGGGGTGGGAAGGGGGCCCCCTTGGTCGCACTATTTCAGCGCGGGGGGGAAACAGGAGGGGGTTGCTGATGCTCGGGGGAAAGGAGGATTTCTACTCTGTCTCGAGTCCCGCGACGAGCGTGTCCACCTCGACCAGGTCGCGCCGTCGGCCTCCCTGGTGTGCAGCTCCCGGCACGACGCGAGCATCCCCTCGTCTGCCCTCGCCGCCTCTCCACAGCTCCGTCCTCTTCGCTCCGACTCCAACGCACACGACGACGACGACCAACTCCTTCTTGCTTCTTCTTCCCAACTCCACCGACTGCGAAGTCTTAACTCTGCTCTACTGACGAACGCGGTCGCTTATATAAGCCCCGTGGCTTCGCCTTTGACCCCCTGCCTTCGACCTTTCACCTCGCTCCCCATTGGCCCGAGAAAAAGTGGGCGTGAATGCATTTTGATCCATAAATTTGCATATAGCGATCGCCCTCCAACGCCCTGGAGGCGGGGCCAAATCGCCCCTCGCTCACCGATTGGACGGAACAAAAGTGGGCGTGTGTCGTTTTTGATCCGTTTTTGGAGCTGAAAATCCGTGGTTTTGTACACGCTGTTCGGCGCGCGCCCTGCACGAGTCCAACACCGGTACCCACAAGCGGCGCAAGAACGGTGGCGATGCGACGGTTGCGAGGTGTGACGTGAAGCGGCGCCGCGGTGGGTGGTTGATGTTGTGGTTGGTGGTGGTAATCATGGCGGTTGGTCCAAAATAAAGATAGTAAAAGAAAAACGGCTATCCTGAAGAGTCGCAGCACGCATAAATGACATGTATTCCCACTAGACAACGGGTTTGGGCCTAACTACACATATACTTACCGAGATATCTCACCTAAGGGACCTGAATGGTGGTTTGCGAATTTGGTAACCACAACACTACCCCCTCCCCTTTTTACAGACTCGTCCCGAGTCGTCAAATTTTCGTGTGCCATCATGTGTAGTTTTCCCCTAGTACATTTTACCTACGGATCCCTGAGTGCGACATTCATGGTATTCGTGTCCCCAAAATAAATAACCTGAGGGCTGCGTAACTACCTAAACAAACTCACTCACACGGACGACTTAAATAAAATTGCCGGCGCTAGACAGACATGCCGGGGGCGCACTCATATTTACAGTACATCTTAACCTTAACTTACAAATTTTACACTAAACCATGGCCCAGGATCATTGAACTCTGCAAAAGAAAAGCCGTGAGCAGGGAGCCAGGCTGCTCGCATGCAGTCCCTGGCTCAAACAATGCAGGTGACAGGGAACGTGGCTGGCTGCTCACACGCAGTCCAAGGCCTTCCCTTTTGAACTGAACGCAGTGAACCACAACGGTGCATGGGCTGCACAAACGCAGTCTCTGTGCCAGCTCAAGTGGCACACGCAATGAACACAACGAATGGATGGATGAACACAAACACGGTGCACGGGCCGCCACTGCAGGCCCGTGTTGTAGCTGCCAACAGGGCAGTTCTTGCAGCTTGCAAACTGTTGCCTTGCGGATCCTGGCGCACATGGAAATGAACAGGGGGAGCAAAGCAAAAATTGAACGGGGCTGGTGAACATGGGCAGTGGGCATGGCATGGCAAAGGTGAGCAGGCAAACACAGCCCGCAGAAGAAGGCCGCTGCAGGCAAACACAGCCCGCAGAAGAAGGCCGCTGCAGGCAACACAGCCCGCAGATGAACTGGCCGGCACAGGCCTTGAAGTACCACAGCTGCAGATGATCCGGCCGGCACAGGCCTTGCAGCACACAGCCAGCAGATGAAGCTGGCCAGCTTTTGCCGTCTGTGGAAGTTGGTGGAGGGAGTGCGGTGGTGCTGGCCACTTGGAAGGCGGGCTCGGACCTACCTACTTGTCTCCCTCCCACCTATCGCCTTTGCCTGTCACTGTACATACCCACTCCCTTAATTTGTGAAAAACCAATTTAGCCCCCACTTATTTTTTTATTTTTATTTTTATGTTTACTTCCCCTCTATAAATCGTCCCCTAACCCCCTTTATCGTCTCTGTTCGGCTAACCTATCCTGTCACCTAGCCTACTCCCAACCCCTACGTTCCCTTCCCGGAGGGGAATAAGGGAGAGCTAGCGTCCTGTGTCGAGGCCCAACTCAAGCCTCAGAATGGCCTCCCCAGAGTTCAGCGATCTTAACACCAAGTGGGTCCAGCGGCCCACAACGACAGCGAGGGGATGGATGGTGCGGAGGGGTACATCTCCTAATCTACCCTAACCATTTAACTGTTAAACTACCCCGGGGCTTTCAACAAGCGCCTCTCGCTTAAACTATTGGTTCTAACAACCCAGATTCCCGTCGCCTGTGTTGGTGTCCTCACAATTTCGGGCCTCGCCCCCCAATTTTCTCTCCGTGCCCTCACACGGTCTCCTGGCTGGGACACGTGGCTCCCTTTGGCAGGCACGACCCTCTGCCGAATCTCCCGCTATGGCACCCCCGGGCACTACACTGCCTCCGAGCCTACCAGCTCCCTAACACCGGGGAGTGCCCCCCATGGCACCTCCCCTGAAACGCACACATGGCAGGCTGGCTTCCCAGGCCCCTTTCCGTCACCCTTGCCCACAACACTGCCCACGCGGCTAATGGCGCCCCGGGCCCCCGCACCAAGCAGGCGCACCCGTGCCCACTACTCTATCCCGGCCCCCCATGGGCCCATGGCCTACCGCGGCCGACTAGCCTGGTGCCCGGGGTACCCACTCAGCGATACTCACCTTTCGCAGCCACGCTCCCAAGCCCGTCAACAGGGCTCCTGCACCCCTCCAAATGGGTTTCGAGCCTACATTCCCACCAACAGCAAAACGACCTCCATTTTTCAATTTGACTAACCCAGCTAACTCACTCTACACTGACCCCGGGGTCCCTTGGGCGGGAGTCACTCCTCCCCCCAATCACTCATCGCACCATGCATTCCCCATTCACTCCATACACACAGACCCGCTGGCCTCACTCACTCACCATGTACTCACCTCACAACTCTCCAACTCTTCAACACACTCACCGCTAAACTCTGCCATCCTTCTAACTACATCCCCTAACTAACTCGTGCTCCCACGTCGTCCCTTAAACTATAGCACGTTCCATTTAACACTACGTAGCTAAGCTACGTCCCCTCTACACATTCACAAGTCTGTCACTGTCTCCAAATAATCCCAAAATCATTTTATTTCCCAACCTAAAGCTCACTAAATCCCTCTAACTAATCCATTCCACGGACTCCATGAGGACTTACCCCTGCCCCATGAAGTCGGTCTAACTAAGCTAACCCTTCCCCCTAACTAGTTTCCATCCTGTGCCCAGGGTCAAGGGGGTCTTCCACCCTTTGCCCAGGAATCCTGTGCACCCGAAAGTGAGGCTTTTTTTTTTTTTTTTTTTTCATGCGCATCACCTGCGCGGCAACTCAGAGCTCGCGCACTTTACACCTGCCCGTGACGTCATGCAGCTGCACGTGTTCCTCGTCCCTCCTTGGACGGTACCATCCGGCAGGGATACCCCTCCTGCCGGATTCCAACCCCACGTGCAGCCATGGCGTCACCGTGCGCATAAAAAAAACACAAGCCCCACGTCTCGAGGGGTTCCCCACGCGAACACATGTGCTTTGCCCGTTGGAGCTCAACACACACGATTGCGTGGAGAACCCGTCCGGTCCAAATCCGTTATCCTGCCTAAACTTTGTCCGTCCGCGGGATCGGCAAATCCACCGCGTGCGTTTCCGGACCGGGACTTCACTCTCGCAAGCGAGCACGTGGCGGTCTCGTGCGTTGCACAGCACGACCCTCGTGCTCACTGCTGGGTGAACCCGGCACGGTCCCCGAAACAATTACAGCCGCTACTCGGCTTTCTCTCCTCTGTCGCCGTCTCCGTCTCCATTCCACACACGCATTCCCGCGTGTTACGACGCTCACACTCCACACCATTAAACTCACACCGGGAGACGCGGCTGCGTGCTCCCGCATGCCAACCGACATCTCCCTCACATACCGCTCTCTCACACACACGGTCTCCCTTGCACACAGCGACCTTGCACACGGCCGTTCACTCACGCATGCGGGGGCACTCACCCGCGGTGCCTCATCCACACACCGTGCCTCACTCACACACGCGGGGGCACTCAACCGCGGTTCCTCATCCACACTGGCCGTTTCACTCACACACACGGCCTCTTCCACACACGGTGCCTCATCCACACACAGCGTGCTGGGAAGCACGTACTCTGGCCCCATCGCCACCACACCACTCATACACGGGGTCGCTTCCACACACGGGGACGCACTCACACCTTGCACCACACACACAGGGCCAACTACACTGGGGATTCGTGTCCCCACAAGGGTCTCCGGGGCCTCTATACCCCCAAGCTCTCCGTGCACCTGTCCACAGCACCCGTCCCCTCAACCTCGCGAAGCACGACCGAACTCACCTGGTCGTGACTCGCCTCAAGGGGGCATACTCCCTCCCCTCGTTCCTGGAGGAGGCCATCCAGGTGCTCGCACCGGGTCCCTGCACGGTCCGCCAGCTCACCCCCATTATCCTCCACTACCTCCGTGTGTGTGTGTGTGTCACTTACCCCGTCTTCATCGTGTTGTCTCTCCTCTATTTTTTCTGTCTCCCGTGTCTCTATACATTTATAAGTTTCTGTCGTCGTCACCTCGTGTCTCGTCTCACACGTTTTGGTCTCCCCATTTAATTTTTCCCTTTTGGTCACCGTCGATTCCTCTGTCACGACCCTCGCCCAACACGCCCCCGAATTATTTTTTTACCCGCCTCCACCGCGGGCCTGTCAGCCATTGCACCCCCTTCCAGCTCGTTTGCTTCCACACGTGGAGTCGCCATTCCCAGCTCCCTGGTCACGGCCTTCATGCCCGCCTGCAGGCATCGGCCCATGTTCTGCGTCTCACCCCGCAGCTCTTTCATTTCTTCCCTCATTTGCTGTGTATTCGCATCCATCGTCGTTTTCACTTCATTTGTATTTGTATCCATCTTTTCGTTCATTTGTGTATTCGCATCCATCTTTTGTGTATTCGCATCCATCTTTTGTGTATTCGCATCCATCTTTTCGTTCATGCCTTTCATTTCGTTTTTCATTTCATTTGTATTTGCATCCATCCTTGCTGTCATTGCCGCCAGCATGGCGCATAGCTGGGCCATGTCGGATGCACTCAGCTGAGCCGTTTCGGCAAGGGTTGGGGAAGGGTTTTGGTGGAGAGGGGGGGGGGAGGTGTCATACACTGCGGCCGCTGCCGCACCTATTTCGGGCTCTGGGTTCAGTTGGGCGAGTCCGTGTTCCTGCACAATCAACATTTCCTGCACGGGGATTTCATCCTGAGCCATGGATTCTACACATTCTACATCCATTTCTAATACCCCTGGCTCCCGCTCGCCTTGAGACGCCATCTTGCTTCTCGTGAAGGGTTAATTTGAATCGCTCGTAATTTGGAGGGAATCGGGGGTTGCTTCTCTCACCCCTGGACCGATTCCCGTGAATTTAGCTGGAGACAGGAGAGCCCGTTTTCCTGTTCTCCGATACCAGTGCCGCGAGGAGGGCGATGGATTTGTATCGCACGACCTGACAGCAGTGTTGCGGATTCGCGCCCGCCGGCGTGCTGACGGCCACGTAACTCGAATCGCGGCACGTCGCCCACCGGACGGACAATCCAGTCGTGACCCTCTCGGACTAACGCCGGGAATCAGTCACGGGTGGACCTTTCGGTCTCACCGCGATCGAGCCAATCGGCCCCCGCGTGGGATAGGGTTGCTCGCCAAATTCGACCTACCTAAGTACCCACACGGAGGGTAGACCGGGCGATCGCACCTCGCCGCAGGTCGACTTCGGACACGGGCCACTGAAGCCACCCGTTCCGTACTATCGGGATAACCGAGCGGTGTTATTCGTCGACCTCGACGGTTCGATTAATTATCGGGCGTATTCAGCCCACTACCAACCCTTTACGTGAAGCAAGATGAGGATTCAATGAAAGAAATGACGAAGCGAAGCGGGAAACAGTTCAACACAAAACGCATTTATTCGCGATGAACGGAAAGCGCACATATACAATTCCACCAAAAGCACATAGAAAAGAAGAGAAACACAATGCAATTCCACCAAAAGCACATAGAAGGAAAAGAAACACAATGCAGAGCTAATACCGATTACGCGAGCACACGGCAACACTTATACAATTTTACTTCACAGACGGCACCGACAACACATACCCAAAACCAAGGAAAAGAACATCCTCAAGGATGAGGCGGGCCTGAGGCCGAGACCGGGTCGGGCCTACCCGTCTGGTGATGAGACGCGGAGCGGCGATGGTGCCTCAACTCCGCGGGCCTCGCGGGCAGTGTCTGGTA
>NC_140966.1:80439638-80457138 GCF_056783735.1 Eptatretus burgeri
GGCACCCAAGGATGGCACTCGAGTCAGATTCTGCAACCGGTCCAGACGGCATCAGCCCACGTGTCCTCAAAGCCTGCTCTTCTGCTCTTGCTCACCCTCTCTCTGTTCTATTCACCCTCTCATTTTCCCAAGGTCATCTGCCATCTGCTTGGAAATCTGCTAACATCACTGCCCTGCATAAAAAAGGTGCAAAAACAGATCCCTGTAACTACAGACCAATCAGCCTTCTCCCAATCATCAGCAAGGTTATGGAATCCATCATTGCTTCAGACATGAAATCCTTCCTCTTCTCCAATGGCTTGATTTCCAATCATCAATTTGGTTTCAGACCAGGTCACTCTACCCTGGATATGCTGCTACTGCTCTCCCATCAATGGATGGAGGTCCTCAATGCCAGACAGGAAATCCGAGCCGTATCCCTGGACATATCACGTGCTTTTGACACAGTCTGGCACCCTGCCCTACTCACCAAACTCTCTTCCCATGGTATTCAAGGCCATCTCCACTCATGGCTCGCAGACTTCCTCTCCTGTCGCAGTCAACGTGTGGCCCTAAATGGAGTTCTTTCATCCCCTCTTCCTGTGCAGGCTGGAGTTCCTCAAGGTAGCGTTCTGGGCCCTGTTCTTTTTCTGGTTTTCATCAATGATCTCTCGGACTCTCTGGAAAATCCTCTATTTCTCTTTGCCGATGACTCCACCCTCTGCCGTACCATCTGTCATCCCTCAGACCGGCAAGCAGCAGCTTCTTCGCTCACTGCAGATCTGGATAAAATCACAAACTGGTCCAACACGTGGAACATGTCTTTCAATCCACACAAATCTCACACTCTCACTATGTCTCTTCGAAAGGACCGTTTACAAAACCCCCCATCCACTTTCTCAACAATCCTCTGGAAGAAGTCTTTTCTTTCAAGCTTCTGGGTCTCACTATCTGCCATGACCTTTCCTGGGAAAGTCACATTTCCAACCTTGCCTCAAAAGCCAGTCGCCGACTGGGAATCCTCCGTCGTGCAAAGTCCTTCCTCGGCCCTCTTGAGCTCCTGACCACTTACAAAGCTTTTGTCCGTAGCCTGATGGAGTACTGCTCTCCCCTCTGGGCTGGTGCTCCTGCCTCCCACCTTTCTCGACTTCACGCTGTCGAAACCAGGGCTTTTAAGATCATTGGCATCTCCCGCAATGAAGCTGAGTCTTTGGGCCTCTCACTCAATCACCGCAGGTTGGTCGGTGGTCTTTCTGTCTTCTACCGACTCCTCTCCAGCCTTGCCCCCCTGCTCTCTCTGCGATTTGTCCCAACCACATTTCCACAGGGCGCTCAAGGTCCGCCAACAACCCCCTTCTGGTAAAACTACCAAAATCACGAATCACTGCTCATCTTCACTCTTTCATTCCTCTTTTTTCCCGCCTTTGGAATAAACTTCCTCACTCTATTCTTTCCCATTCTTCCCTCCAGGCTTTCAAAACAGCTGTTCACCACCACCTCTTATCTTCCCCCATCCAAATCCTCGATATTTTCTACCCCCGATAATCCACCCATGCCCACTTCCTTCAATTCTCCTGCTTTCCTTCCTGAAAGTCCCTGTAATGTCCATCTTCTCCTCGCCATGTTCCCCGTCCCATCCCCATCCCTCTCCCTTCCACAGTTCACCTGTGTCTGTTCCCCAATGTTTTGTCCCTTCCACTCCCACCCCTCTTGTCTCATGCCTCCTTGCTGTGAGTTGTGTGTTAGCTCTCATACGAGCCTCGACCAAGGTATACAAAAAAAAAAAAAAAAAAAAAAAAAAAAAAAAAAAAAAAAAAAAAAAAAAAGGAGTGATGAATCCTTCATCTCATAATACGCTCGTTGACCAGTGTTACCTCAATTATCATTGGAGTCAGCTTATTAGACACAGATACAGCAACTCCTTGGGCATGGTAACTGTCAGAGCGACCAGACCAATAGTAGGTGAAACCACCCACCATGATCTCGCCACTCTTCGGTTTCTGAACCTCAGATAGTGCTGCAATACCGATATCCAAACGCTTGAGCTCAGATGATAACAGAGACAGGTGGTCGTCCTCTCTTTGGGATAGGACATTCCAGGAACCCACCCGAAGCGACCGCCTCAGGATAACCCAAGAAGTCGGCCGTCTGGTGGACAACACCTCAGCACCACTCCAACACATACTACCGCAATCTGACCTGGGAAGGTTACCCCATGGTTTCTCTCCTATCATCAAAGATTGGGTGTCCCCAAGGCTTTACCCCAGTTCCATCATGTGGTGAGCTGTCCTACGAAGGGCAGCTGCACAAGAGGTACTTCCACAGAGTGGGTTTTTCAGATTTTTTTTGTGCTTTTGGTATGTGTTACGGAATGAAGGGTTTTACGGTGGCAGGAGTGCAAATCCTGCCATCGCCCTCCTCATAAAAAGTAACCCAACTGCAGGAGGACGTCCACAGACACAGTGGGGCACTAGATTTGGATGGCCATTGACAGGTTTTGTTCTTCATCCTGCTGGGTGTCCATGTCATACACCCTCCTCACCAAGAAACTTGTTGGGTGAGATGGTTTATTCGCTGACAACCTGACCATGGAACAGGTTCGTACAGGTTGACATGTAACCTGGAGCATCACAGATCTAATCTGATCTGACCAGGCTCCAGGTCAGTTGTGTTTTGTATATATTTGTGTGTTTATGTATACATTCGTGTGTGTGTGTGTGTGTGTGTTTGTGTCTGTGCGCACACGTGTGTGTATGTGTGTGTGTGTGTGTGTGTGTGTGTGTGTGTATGTATGTATGTATGCATATATATATATATATATATATATATATATATATATATATATATATATTGTTGTGGTTGCCGGGTTCGGTGGCGAGGATGACCGCTAGATGGAGCAGTTGGGCCGTCTCCCACCGAACACCCGGAATTGAAGGTCATCGCTCCGGATAACTCCGAAGCCGACGGGTCACTTTATCAATGGTGGTCGCCAATATTTCGACGGCGTGGGGTTGGGTTTATTTGTCTATTCCAATTTAACTAAGTACCCACGCCATTTAACTACCGGGGAAGCCACACCCTCGGCCGGCTTTGTCTGAACCGAGTTGCTGTCACCGACTCGGATCCGGCGTAACCGAGCAGGAATTACCAAAGCCGCGCCGGTCCAAATAACAATTTACGGCACAATCGGTCTCCCTAATTCTCAAGCCCGAACCATACTGGGTCAATGAAAGAAAACACAGACAACAAACTAGAACATTTAACAGTTATTTATTTACAATAGGCAAGAGGGAGGGAGACACAGAGCAGACTTACTCACGAATATAAATGCAGGCAAATGTACAATGGCAATCACTTAACAGTTTTACTTGCAGACTGGCCACAGACACAGACACACACACACACACACACCCAAAAAGAAATGGAGCCGGCTGGCCTTTATTGGACCCTCCAGCTGCGGAGGATAGGCAAGCTGGGGGTCAGAGTCTGGTCGGGTACCTGGCCGCCTCGTAAGGTTTTACCGACTCGCACTTATGGAGCTTGGAATCCGTGGAAGGGAACGGGGATCCCCAGCTCGAGCGCTCCAACACAACCCACCACGGTGGGACTCAAATCCACGAACCAGTATCCAACGAGTGCAGCCAGGATCCTATGAACGACCCAGCCAGCCACGATATTGACCAACGACTAGGAGAGCCCAGAAAACCAGAAGCAAGGAATGACCTCCAAGGAACTAAGGAACCCCCACACACACATACACACACCTTCGAGCACCTCGAGATCCTTCTTATCCCTCCCCCGTGCGGGGTGGAGGGATCCGCTCTCTGGTAACTCGCCCCTCGATTGGACGGGGCGTTTCGGGTGTCGTGGTGGCTAGCCGTGATTGGAGGAGGAGGGGCGTGTCGGCGTCTCAGCGCTCCTCCTCCGAGAGAGGCTCTTTTGCCTTCCCCAGTGTTGACAGGGGAGACATTCTTTCTTGACGGGGCGGAGTTGGAGCTGAAGCGATCTCACCCCTGATGGGAGGAGGGGGACAGTCCATCTTGCTGAGGTGGAGTCGGCTCTGAAGCGATGGAAACTCCATCTACGTTCGTGGTCTTGAACACGTGCATAATGGAGCTGAAGGAGTGGAGAGGATTGATGTAGTAAACGAACTCAAAAGAATCTCGCAGCGCAAACATTAAATTCCCGTTAGACCTGAGGGAGGGATTCTAACTATCCACATATATTAATAAAATAACTAAACTTTGGGTCAAATGTATGTGTGAATGTGAATGTTTTCCAGATTCGTGACAATATATATGTATATATGTGTGGACAGATATGTTAATAATCAGTACACACACATATATATATATATATATATATATATATATATATATATATATATATATATATATATATATATATATATATATATATATATATATATATATATATATATATATATATATATATATATATATATATTAGCCTGGTGTGTTGGCGCAGTGGTTAGGGCAGTAGCTTGGGAACCAAAAGGTCCTAAGTTCAAGCCCCGTTGGGCCACTGAATTAATACACCAGGGGGTTGACTCAGCCTGTCATCCTTCCGAGGTCGGCGAAATGAGTACCAGTGTACTGGGCCGGTGTATACCCCGGTTAAAATAGGTGTACCATATCCCTGTGTCGTAAGAGGCGACCAGGGTTGCGTCAGGAAGGGCATCCGGCGTAAAACATGTGCCAAATCACTATGAGGATCATACGGATCATCCGCTGTGGCGACCCCTAACGGGAGCAGCCGAAAGAAGAAGAAGATATATATATATATATATATATATATATAGATATATATGTATGATTATATGTTTGTATTTGCGTATATATATATATATATATATATATATATATATATATATATATATATATATATATATATATATATATATATATATATATATATATTGTTGTGGTTGACGAAATTCACAAACCACCATTCAGGTCCCTTAGGTGAGATATCTTGGTAAGTATATGTGTAGTTAGGCCCAAACCCGTTGTTTAGAGGGAATAAATGTCAGTCATGCGGGCTGCGACCCTTTTAGATAGCCGTTTTTCTTTTACTATCTTTATTTTGGACCAGCCGCCATTACTACCACCACCAACCACGTCTCAACAGCCATCACACAACAACCACCAACCGCAACACCGCTTCACAACAACAGCCACGACCTTTACCGTCACAACTCGCCCTCGCAACCATCGCATCACCGTCATTCCCACCCCGCTTGTGGGCACCGATACTGGACTCGTGCAGGGCGCGCACCGAGCAGCGTGTTCAGAAACATCACAGACTTTCTGAAGAAAACGGATCAAAAACGACTCGCGCCCACTTCTGTTCTGTCCTATCGGTGAGCGTGCGGCGATTTGGCCCCGCCTCCAGGGCGTTGGAGTGTGGTCGCTATATGCAAATTCATGGATCAAAAAGCATTCACGCCCACTTTTCCTCGGTCCAATGGGGAGCCAGTTAGAGGTGAAGGGTCGGAGGTAAAGAGTCAAAGGTGAAGGGGCGAAGCCACGGGGATATAAGGGGCTGCGTTCGTCAGTCAAGTCAGTCAAAGGAGTTCGCAGTTGGGAGTTCGCGGAGCCAGTGAAGAGTTGGGACGGGTCAAGAGAGGAGACGGAGAGGGCGATTGGACGAAGCTGTGGAGAGGCGGCGGCGGCGAAGGCGGTTGAGGGGGTGCTCGCGTCGTAGTCGGGGAGCTGCGGAGGGAGAGGCCGGCGGCGCGACCGAGGTCGTGGTGGAGACGCTCGTCGCGGGACCCGAGACAGGG
The DNA here is from genome assembly GCF_056783735.1 of Eptatretus burgeri. Lineage (NCBI taxonomy): Eukaryota > Metazoa > Chordata > Myxini > Myxiniformes > Myxinidae > Eptatretus > Eptatretus burgeri. Next base: position 80,445,424 of record NC_140966.1, read on the forward strand.
AGATATCCTCCCTTCCCCCGAGCATCAACAACCCCCTCCTGTTTCCCCCTGCGCTGAGATAGTGCGACAAGGGGGCCCCTTTCCCACCCCCTACCAGTCACTGTCCGCGAGGCCCGCGGAGTTGGGGTGCCACCGCCACTTTGCGTCTCATCATCAGACGGGTAGGCCCGACGCGGTCTCGGCCCAGGCCCGCCTCATCCTTGAGGGTGGTCCTTTTCTTTTGCTTTGGGTATATGTGTTGTCGGCGCCGTCTGTGAAGTAAAATTGTATAAGTGTTGCCGTGTGCTCGGTAGTCGGATAGCTCTGCATTGTCTTCTTCTTTTATATTTGCTTTTTGTGTAATATTGTGTGTTTCTTCTCCTTTTACATTTGCTTTTGGTGTAATTGTATATGTGTGCTTTCCGTGTGCCATCGCGAAATAAATGTGAATTATGTTGAACTGTTTTCCCGTTTTGCTTCGTCTTTTCTTTCATTGAATCTCCATCCTGCTTCACGTAAAGGGTTGGTCGTGGGCTGAATACGCCCGATAATTAATCGAACCGTCGAGGCCGACGATAACACCGCTCGGTTATCCCGATAGTACGGAACGGGTCGCTTAAAGTGGGCCGTGTCCGAAGTCGACCTGCGGCGAGGTGCGATCGCCCGGTCTACCCTCCGTGTGGGTACTTAGGTAGGTCGAATTTGGCGAGCAACCCTATCCCACGCGTGGGGCCGATTGGCACGATCGTTGGGAATTGGGAAGGGAAGCACACGAATTGGGAAGCATTGCTACAGTGCGTGGAAGAGCACAGGAAGCTTTACCCAGACGATACAAAACAAACGCTATGTTCTCAATAAGATATCTGTGCGGTTGCTTGTCTGCAAGATTGTTATGTTGTCATATATGAAAACCATGTCGCTTAAAACATATTTTGTTGTTCTCATAATTAATTGATCATGCTCTCATTTGTCATTAATAATGTCTTTATGAAAAACGCTACTACTGATATTCTGTAAATGCCGAACAATGTGCAGTGCAATAATTGTCAAAATATGGGATTTTCAGTGAAATTCCAAAATGGCAACCCCTTCTCAAAATGTCGGGACAAGTTGTGAATAATATTTACGGGTACTTACTATCATACTGGTGCCTACTGAATTGCATGCGGCCATCTAAACACAGAGAAATATATTTTTAAAAATATTCAAAAATCAATATTATTTCCAAACATATGGATTGTTCCTGAATTTTCAAAATGGCGGCCTGCGGTCAAAAAACGGGAGAAAATTTTCAAACTTTGGTCGATCACCTATCTTCACTAGTGGAATCGATACACACATAGTGCTTCATTCCAGCAACTACTTTTGCAAAAGTGGTACACCCTAATATATATATATATATATATATATATATATATAAATATATATATATATATATATATATATATATATATATATATATATATACTGTATATATATAATTCCAGCAACGTGTGTGTGTGTGTGTGTGTGTTTGTGTGTGTGTGTGTGACCGTGACCGCTGTTTCTCAACAACCACTGGTCCGATCTGATTGAAACTTAACAGGTATATTGCTGGGGCCCTGTGGATGTGCCTTTTCAAGGTTTGATATTAATCGGAAAAGTGCTTCCCAAGTTATGGCCATTTATTTACCAACCAATGAAAGGACACGTTGCTGTGTAGGCGTGGCTGCGTAGGCCGGTGCTCGGCTGGCCGACGATGACGTCACGTGCCATGCCGGTTACCGTGGCGTAGGAGTGGCAATAGTCAATGGCAGCGAATGTCATGGCAAGCAAAGACAGGGAGGTAAACTTGACTTTAATTTGGATTTTAATTAACTCTGTGTGTGTAAGTATCACAGCAGTTGTTACTTCAATGCAAGTGATAATTCGTGGAATGCTTGTGAACATTCCGTACGGGCACGCACCACTTCCGGATAGTGATGACTTAATGTATTCTAATAATTTCTCGATTTCTGATGCGCATTTATAGATAAACACAATGCCCCAATCCAGTCGTCGTTTACGAGAGCGAAGGAAAGGCCTGTGTGGTTGTTTGAAGGTTTTTCTTTGGGGGCGGGGGGGGGGGAGTGGGTTGCATGTTCGGGCATGCGAGAGCGAAGGAACGGCCTGTGTGTTTGTTTCTGGCTCGCGGTTTGAAAGTTTTTTGTTTTTTTTGCACGTACAGCCACGCACATACAGACACGTATGTACGGGTACGTACTAGTATATATGTATATATCTATATCTATCTATATATATATATATATATGTATATATACATATGTATGTGTGTGTATATATGTACGTGTGTAAAGATATATGTGTATATATATATATATATATATATATATATATATATATATATATATATATATATATATATATATATATATATATATATATATATATATATATATATATATATATATATATATATATATATATATGTATATATACATATATACTAGTACGTGCCCGTACATACGTGTCTGTATGTGCGTGGCTGTACGTGCAAAAATGTACATATGTATGTGTGTGTATATATGTACGTGTGTAAAGATATATGTGTATATATATATATATATATATATATATATATATATATATATATATATATATATATATATATATATATATATTTAGATATAGATATAGATATATACATATATACTAGTACGTGCCCGTACATACGTGTCTGTATGTGCAAAAATGTACATATGTATGTGTGTGTATATATGTACGTGTGTAAAGATATATGTGTATATGTATATATATATATATATGTATATATATATATATATGTATATATATATGTATATATATATATATGTATATATATATATATATATATATATATATATATATATATATATATCTATATATATATTTATATATATATATATATATATATATATATATATATACACACACACACACACACACACACACACACACACACGCACATACATATGTACATATTCATGTGTGTATGTATATATTTGTGTGTGTATGTATATATTCATGTGTCTTTGTGGTCATAATGCATAACATCACATTCTCTTTCCTAACTCCCATACCCTCCTTCCTCGTTCCCCCCTTTCTCACTCCCCTCCTCGCCTCCCCCCTCCCCCGCTTTCCTCTTCCCCCTGTCTTTGTATTCTCATCACGGAAGTGACGGGTAATATTTGCTTGTCAGGAATGAAAGCGAAAATAGAAAGAAAAGGTTACAAAACAAGTCAAGACATAAGAAATGGCAACAAAGACGAGCGTATTTCACAGCGCTCGCTTATTATTGACATATCTGTAATGATTGGATTAACTACTCAGATGGAAGGAAGAAACTTCAACCAAAATTGATGTGCGTGCGAGGTGGTGGGAGGAGGGTGTGGAGGGGTGTGGAGGGACGTGGAGGGGTTTGAGGAGTTTGGAGTGGTGGGTCAAGAATTCCACCTCTTATACGCATGTCAAATGTAAATAGCCCTTCACAACATGCTGGGTATTGGCACTATATTCCCAATGGGATAACTTCTCATCAAACTACCAAGTCCTCCAAGTGACGTTAACAAATCGAGGGAAACACCACCCTCACAATGGGGTTCAAGCCCACATATTCACAATTGATTTATTTTCCCATCTCTAATTGTGATGTTCCCACGAGTTTGAGAGGTTAAAGATTTGTTTTCTTTCTTAACAGACTGCTGTGAGTTCGATTCCCTGAGGACTGCTCACTCCGGCTGACCCACACTTGGTGAGCATGGTGAGTTTGCCAAACACCGCTCAATATGACCTGAACGGGCAAGGCCTTCATCCTGCACTGCCCACTTTCGTGTGTGTGTGTGTGTGTGTGTGTGTGTGTGTGTGTGTGTGTGTGTGTGTGTGTGTGTGTGTGTGTGTGTGTGTGTGTGTGTGTGCATAGTCACTCATAAATACAAGATTTTATTGAATATGGCAATTCAAAAACAAAATCCCCATTGACATTCCACCGCGGTCGCAATGAAAGATGGCGCTGCCAGATACGAGGTCCACTGGCCGTGCGATCGGATCGTGTACGACTGTACGTGGTAAACACAGACCCAGCACTGCTGCCGCGTTTCCGATAGATTTATTGACCTCTCCGGTTGTGGTGAGCAGAAGTACAGGACATAAAGCTTCCTTCGACACTGCAGCCCATGAGCTCTTACCTTTTGCCTTTTGCTAAATCAATTGGTCCCCACATGAAGCATATAATAATGACTCTTCAATAAGTATGGACTTGGGTTTCTTCACCGGCCCTCATGAATCCCACCTTATTGTGGGGTCGACTGGGGAAGGTGTTTTTTTTGTGGAGTTAAAACCTCCACGAAGCGACTGGCCATGCCTGACGTTCGGCCTCAGGTGGCAGCAATTTGGAATTTGTTTCGGGTTCCGGCGATAACTTTCCTATCCTTTACGAAAGAAATCGTGGGATCTTAAACTATTTGCGAACTATTTTGCAGGCATGTGACCACCACAACCCCAGCTCTGCCTATTAAAGGGCCTTGTGATTTAATGATTTCTTCAACCCAAGCGGTAACCATACCACAAAGCACAACATTGAGGAAATCCACCAAGTCCACGTCGAAAACATCAGCAGCTGCTTTCCTTTGAGCCATGGACAAAAGGGACGTCGAGAAAAGGCCCGTTTGATGCAAAAACAACAAGATGACGGCCTTCTGCACGAAACGTCAGCTTTTCCACTCCAGGAATCGTCTGCAGGCCGAGTGAGTAATTTTTATTATCAGTTTATTTGCACAAAAGATACGAAAAGGGATAACTACATATCCTCCTGAAGGTATTAGGCCTTTTATGGCCTTGTGAGTAGAATCAGGCAGTCCCACTGAAAAATGGAGGGAACTTTCATTGTGCTAAAGTTTGAACCGCTTGGATACGCCGACACCCCCAAAATGATGTAACGCAGATGCAGTGTTGGAAAAAGTCTAACTGCAAGCCTGTGCATATATAACCTCGTATTGACTTTGCTGCCAACAAAATCTGCCTCAATCCATCATCCTGAGCCCTCTGGCCGGGTAGAGGGCTGGGAGTGGAGGTGGAAGGCTTGGGGGGTGGAGCGTTTTCTGAGTCGTTCTGTGGAGTCCTCCCTCACACAGTGCCCATAAAATGTCCCGCGAAGAGCAGATGCCGTTCTACGGATGTTGTGGCCTGAGGAAGGTGTCTGTATTTCCTGTGGTAGGATCAAATGGCGGCCTTGCTTCCGTTCTATGAAAGGCATTGTAAGGTATTGGTGAACCACAGCCGCAGGGAGGCAATGAAGTAAAGTCAGAAATAAATAATAAACTCGAATACAGTGCAGTACAAGTTTGGGTGGGCCTGGACTGTACATTATACCTGTTTGTCCATTGCCTACTGATGTCCTTGCAATTCGCGTTAAAGTACATTGAAATCTCCGAATATCTCTGCCATGCCTGCGATGATATATATCTACAAGCTCCTTCATGAGCCTCAGATCAATGTAAAAACTAGGGTAGGTGAGGACATACCTCCACCAAGCTGATAAGTTTACGTTTTCGAACCCACTGATGGGTCGGATCTGGAGCCAGACCTGAAGCAAAATCAAATCGGCTTGTTCTTGTCACCAACCCAACTCGTCCACAACTTTTTGAAATATCATGCTATACATAGTTTTTGGTTCCATCTCCCAATAGTGAGGAATGGCTTAAAAAATTTCAAAATTTCACGGATGCAGTTTCAGATTCAGATCTTCACCAAAATCGAGTGTGTGGTCATATGGCAGCTTAGCTGCCAGGGTAGCCATCATTTCTTGAAGCATGACTGTGTCGCTGATGCAGTGCCCCTTGACCAGTGCACACACTGGAACAGGTACTCATTTTGCCGACCTCGGAAGGACGACAGGCTGAGTCACCCCCTGGTGTATTAATTCAGCGGCCGACGGGGCTTTAACTCAGGACCCTAGGATCCCAAGCCGCCACCCTAACCACTGAGCCAACACCAGGTTAGACCAAAATCGAGTCAATTCGTCCTTGTCACACACACACCAAACCTGTCCATAAAATTGTATCTGAATCTGTCTACAACATTTTGAGATATCCTGCTCACATGCAGACAAACAGCCTCCCCCCCCCACCCCTCACGCTGCCTTCCCCTCCCCTCTGGCTACCTTCCCTTATGCTATCCTTCTCCCAAACACCCTGAACCACCATACAACTCTGTGGAGTCGAGGAGATCAAGGGGTGTCAAAGAATGTGCGAATTGGACAAATGAAAGCTTTTTTTTGTAAGCAGTCAGAACTGCTGTTTGGATCAATTCCACAATTCATCTCTGGTTAAAAGATTCTAGAACTTATCGTATGTATGGAAATTAAATAAAGGCACGGACACTGGCACAGCTTTTTTGATGATTGAAGGAAAACGCCCTTCGTTCCCTTCCCCTTCCCTCACACCTACCTCCTCCCAAAGCCCCCCCCCCTCTGCCACCCACTCCTCACGGACATCTCTGGGTGGTGTCCGGGCATTGTTTAGTATGACCCATTTGAACGTGCTGTTTTAATGTACCCAAATTCGTTCAATCCTGTACTAATGGTGGCAGAAGGGGACCATTCCCCTCTCCCACTGCTTTCCCTCAAGTCCCCCTATTAAACACATGTCAAGAACGCCCCCCTTCTCCCCCACCACCCCTCTCTCTCACCCATCCTCCTTGCTCTATTCTCCCTCCCAGAGTGTATAGCGACGTGTGGTGAGGCCTCGCACTCCCCCCACTTCCATACTCTCCCAAGTTTCTAGCTCCCCTTTCCCCACCGCTCCTTGCTCCTCCTCCCCTCCGATCTCGCCGCCCCCCCCAATCTTAATATTCCCATCAGTGAAGCGACGGGTTGTATTTGCTATCTGAATAATAAATGTTACCGTTCGAACAGCTACATTAAAAATCGAGATCCCACCTCTTCTTCCTCAATCCCTGGAACACGGGCTTTTAAAACATTCAAAATTGTGATCAAAGGAACAATTTTTTGTTCCAAGTAAATCAATTATTAGCTTCCAGCCAAGTAAATCGATTACTACCATTCCAACAACACAATATTTACTGTATTATTGTATGCCAGGAGAAAGTCTTTTGAATAATAAAGCATTACAGACAGATTATTCACTTACCAAGTGAGAGTGAAATCTTTGACTTTCTGTAAATTAATGTAGTCACCAATATTTTTTTCAGATGAATATGTACCAGGTTTCATGATTGGTTAATACAGACTCAATATTGAATGAAAGAGCAAAATTGAAGCATTTTTCTCTGCAAGATGGAGGTTCATGGAAGAGCAAGGTGACAGAGGGCATGAACTGATTGGAAGGCAGCAGGGATAACCTCACCCCCTCACCCCTCACCCCCAAACAAGCAAAGGAATAAGAAAACAGGAAAAGAGGAAAGAAGAGGGAGGCAAACAAGTAAGATGGTTGGGTTAGAAAATGTTAATGGGGATAATAAAGATCATGCATCAGAATAGGACATGACAAGAGATGATGGGTGGTGCACTGCTTGCGTAAAGCCTTGGAGTGAAGATGAGACAAAACAGCATCTGGAAGATGGTTCCAAAACTGGCAGAAATGAGGCATAAAAGAGTTGAGGTGTGCAGTCTGCCTGCATTTTGGAAGATTAACCAGGAAGGGGTTAGTGGAAGAACATGTGCATGTTGGAGTAAACAGGGAAGGTCGGAGGAATGAAAGAGCAGAGGGAGCTAGACTGGAGGGGTAAGGGGGGGGGAGGGGGGAAGGGGTTGGCAATATAGAAAAACAAAAACAAAAACAGAGGCCAACAACCTGTCTGCGGTGTGAAAGCAACGGGTCTTGTGCGTCGTTGTCATCATGAAAGATTCCAGTTATGTTGAGAGTTTTAGATTCCACATAAACAGCAGTGGTTGAAGAGTGTGTGTGTGTGTGTGTGTGTGTGTGTGTGTGTGTGTGTGTGTGTGTGTGTGTGTGTGTGTGTGTGTGTGTGTGTGTGTGTGTGTGTGTGTGTGTGTGTGTGTGTGTGTGTGTTTTAGTGTATTGGGGGGGGTGGGAGATATGATTCTGGTGCTTCAGCCCATAAGGGAGAAAGTTAGTGCAAACTGCAAAGTTTCAAATATCCGCAACAATTATGTTTTCTGACATCTTTTCTCGAACTTCGTTTATCCACCGACAACTTGATGTGAACATTTTTTCATCCATGCTCCATCTGCACACTTCTAATGTGTCCACAGGCTCTCGAGACCTGCAGACACTCGCCAACATACAAAAGCTGTGTTCACACGGCACAATAAAGACTGAGCCAACATCATGTAGAGTTTCGCACTTTTCTTGGAATCCGTGTCAAACTCCCAAAGCTGATCTTCTCTCTCTTTCTCTTTTTCAAAGACGGCATGCATCCGAGTCACTCATTTTTCATGGTCTTGAGGATTGATTCCTATTTTGGTCAATTTTTATCAATGGAGATGTGACTACTGAGTGAAGTTGTTCACAGCAAATGTGTATTAGACTGGGATTAAATTCTGAATCCAGCACGCTGTTTACATCACCGCTTTGGTGTGACTGTATAACTGACGCTCCTGCACAATTAGGAAGGAATTTGAAAATTGGCCAGGGAAGATGGCCCACTCTTTCCAAAAGGCTATGTGGGGGTTTGAACATCTAAACAACCAATGAAAGAAGAGGGGATGCCCGGCTTAAGCTCCCGATGAAAGATGCATTCATTGATGGAACACTCTGGTTAAGAATCAACAAGGTAACAGTGTAGTAATGTCTGTAATAAAACCCAGATGAGTAGCTCAAATGTGAGTATGCTATCTCTGAGCTATCCTACTATCCCCATTTGGACAATTGATTCAACAACATAGTATGTTCTCTGCTGGATTCAGACTTAGCTTTGGAGAAGTGCGGCAACTTTCCAGGGCACTCTGGGTGCCAGGGACGTCACAAGAATGGTGTTGCCTTCTCACCGCACCCAGTGGGGGCATTTCCTAAGGAGGAATTTCCTCCTCTCCATGGATGCCAACCTATGGAGATTGCCAGTTCTGTTTGTGAAGATCGTGAGGAGGGTTCCCCCAGTTATCCCTCCCCTGTTCCTTCCCGTTCCCACTCTCATTCTCTGAGATTAAGCTCCCCACCCCTCACTTTTGTACCCCCTCCGGGAGCAGTGGGGGTTATAGGGGTTGTGGGGTGGGTAAATTATGGATTTGTTTTTTGATTTTTGGTTTTCTTGCTTTTGATTTCTGCTTTGATTCCTCCTTAACTCTATTGTTTCTGATTATTTTCTCTTGACTTTTGTTTCTGATTCTTGTTTCGATTCTTGCTTTCAGATCTTTGCCTTTGTTTCTTCCTTTTTGATTCCTATCTCTTGATTTCTGTTATTGAGTTTATTGTACAAACTTCTTCACTATTTCTTTTTAATAATAAAAAAGGCTATGGCCATTTAACTGTCAAAATGAAACGTCCCAGAAGATAAAGAAAATATGGTCACATTTGTACATGTGGTGTTTTAAAACAACGCTTCTTACTGCGAAACATCACATCGTCCAGTTTAATAAAATAAATCCAACCCATCCTTTTGGGCGGGGTTTTATACGAATGAATATGTGTGTATGTATGTATTGTATGTATGTATGTATGTATATATATATATATATATATATATATATATATATATATATTTATGTATGTATATAAATATTATGCATACAGACGGACCCCGACATTCGCGGTTCCAACATTCCCGAGTTCCATATATTGTGGGTTCCGTGTATTTGCGGGTTCTGCAGGTTCCATATATTTGTGGGTTTCGTGGGATGTGTGTATTCCTGGGTTGCGTGTATTCGCGATTTCCGTGTATTTGCAGATTCCGCGGGTTGCGTGTATTCCCGGGTTTCGTGTATTCGCGATTTTCGTATATTTGCACATTCCGCGGGTTGCGTGTATTCGCGATTTCCGTGTATTTGCAGATTCCGCGGGTTGCGTGTATTCCCGGGTTTCGTGTATTCGCGATTTTCGTGTATTTGCAGATTCCGCGGGTTGCGTGTATTCGTGGGTTCCGTGTATTCGCAGGTTCCATGTATTTGTGGTTGATAATTTGCGACATGCTCCTACATTTGCGGGAAATTGCCCCACGTATTCACCGTTTTCGTGGCACTGTTTTTTTTTTCACGAGCTGCGATCATACCACAGTTCTAAAACATACTGTATCTTCCACGAGCCATGCACAAAGCAGCTGGATGTACGTACAGTACAATACTGTATGTATGCAAAAAGCATTTCATACATGAGCCGCGAACATGACCTGCTTGCTTGACGTGTATTGTAGCTTCGAGGGATAAACAGTTTCGTGAGATTTTTCACTAGTGTAACACGCCATTCCCCGTGAGTTACTTTCAGAATGAAAACACGAACAGCATCTGTTGATGTATCCAGTTATTACCAGATCGCCACATATGGACATTATACAATGGAAACATTCAGCACATCTTAGTGTAAATCACCATCTTGCTACAAACAGCACCATCTAAGCTGTTGCATTTTTAAAACGCTCAGCATAATCTGCCTGCAGATAGGAAAGACGTCATGTCCTGTTAGTTAGAGACTGGAAACGTTCAGGATATCTATTAGTGTAATTAGCAGCTCGCTCCATCTGGACTAATTACACAATCACATCAATCACCATATCTATTATCAGCTGCCGAATACAGCATCACCAATAAAAAATCCCCCACAAACAATGCACTGACTACTCACCATGTCCTGGATCACCATCATTCACGTCCCATTGCTCCGACCTGTGTATTGCCTCTCGCTCCATTCATTCTTCAAAAATGGCTCCCAAGGATCAGGATAACACCCTGACGGGTATGCCTCTAAGTGGACCACTGATACAGGGGAAGGTGAAGCTCCTGCATGACCATCTTTCTGGAGCGGGTGGTGCAAGCACGAGCGTGGTGGACACAAGTGGCATCTCCAGCCCATTTACAGCGAGCAGGGGGTGGTTCCACTGCTTTAAACTATGATATAATTTGTGCAACATCAAGCTCATCGGGGAGCGTGCCTCCGCGGACAACAATGCGACCAAGGCATTCCCTGCACAACTCGCGAGCCTCATCGAGGAGAAGGGGTACCTGCCAGAGCAGGTCTTTAACACTGATGAGACTGGCATGTTTTGGCAAAATATGCCGAGCAGATTGTTCATCTCACAGCGCAAGAGCAAAGCAGGCAGCTTCAAGGACGCAAATGACCGGGTATCCCTTCTCCTCTGTGCAAATGCCAAAGGGAACTTCATGGTAAAGCCCATGATGCTCTATTGTACCCTGAACCCACATGCGCTGAGTAACAAAAACAAGCAGGTGCTGCCCATGAACTGGAGGGTGAACAGGAAGTCGTGGGTGATGTCTAAACTTTTGATGGACTGGTTTCATGACTGTTTCATTCCTCAGGACGAGAGGTACCTGGCAGGAAAGAACCATTCGTTCAAGGTACTCCAGCTGCTTGACAATGCTCCTGGCCACTCCAGGGACATGAACAGTGCTCAAATGAACATTGAAGTCATGTTCCTGCCGCCGAACACCACCTCCCTCATCCAGTCACTCGACCAGGGGGTAATATCATCATCATCATCATCATCATCATCATCTTGTTTTTAATTTCACAGGATGGTACAGCATGGTTGAGATACTTTAAAATGCTTCTTCTTCTTCTTCTTCTTCTTTCG
>NC_140966.1:80462138-80469638 GCF_056783735.1 Eptatretus burgeri
CTCTCTCTCTCTCTGCCTCTGTCTCTCTCTCTGTCTCTCTCTGTCTCTCTCTCTGTGTCCGCCCAGGGCGGGCTCAAAGTATCCACTTTCATTTTGGTAAGGGGACACGATTCATGGACCGAGCTGTGAGGTTTTCATGAACATGCCTGTGAGATCACCTGATAGGCCATTAAGCAATGCGCGGATGGAGGGAAAGCAGAAAGAGATTCTGCCGGACTGAGGGATGACCAAATGGCCATGGTATTGAAGGTAAGACTGAAGGGGGTGAAGGGGGGACTGTTGAGAGGATGTTTGATGAAGGAGAGATGATTGCTGGACTATTGAAATAGGCTGATGGGGCAAAGGAAGGAAGATTGAAAGTAACAGAGGGGTCGAACATAATGATGGTGGAAAGAAGAAAGACTGAAAGTAACAGAGGGGGAGGGGGGGGAAGACATTACACTGGAAAAAAACAGCCAAGCCAACGCATGACCCCGAACAGCCCTTTGACAAGGGACCAAGAACGATAAATACAGACTAATGAAATAACTGATCGTCGGGTCATCTATGTTTCCATGTATGCTCTCGTCCTAGGGTAAGTTTTCCAAAACCACAACAATCTATTCCAATAAAAGGCGATGTGTGTGGGTGCGTGTGTGTGTGTTTGCGTTTGTGTGTGTTTGTTTCCTCCATAACTCCAAAACTATAAAACATATCAGCCTGAAACTTTGCATGCATACTAAAAAAACTCCAAGGAGGTGTAAGAGTCAAAAATTGGGTGTTTGAGTTAATTAAAACAACCCTTTTAAAGATAATTAACAACCTTATTTAAATATATCCTTCATCAGGCGATCCTTGGCCACCTTGCTCTCTGGGTGGCCATTTCCTTGGTAACCTCGCTGGGGTCTGAAGCCGCCATATTTTTAGGTCTGCTCAACCATGGCTCACTTGGAACAGCCCACAACGATTTCTTAACGGTAAAGTTTTTTTTTCACATAAGCGTCAGATAAAGTTTTCACGATATTAGCGTTTGTTGCTTTATTTCATTTCCGCACATGCGATCACCATGAGTATTTCTTAAACTAAGAAGAATTACAAAATTTAAGCTCCACATCAAAATTTGAGACCCTGCGATGCCATGCGGTTGGTGCCTCGGGAGGTGTCTCATCAGCTGAAAACGCAATTTTATTTTTGCAGGACATCATTTTGTTTTACCTTTTTGTGCGATCTCCTTTTAATATAATCCACCCCTCACTTGAACATATATATATATATATATATATATATATATATATATATATATATATATATATATATATAAACAATAAGGTCCATCCAAACAGGTGTTTGCCATGATCTGGCTGTGAAGGTGTAGAACATCGATCGACATTTTATGTTCTGTGCCTTTTTATATTTTTGAATTGAATTTTGCTAATTTCCCACTTAAATTCCTCTTTCAAAGAACTCTGTTTAAAGGTAAATCTTTGTGTTTGTCGTTTTTTATGGATTTTATGCATGTGTACATTTGTGCATGTGTGCATATTTTTAAACTCTATTACCATAACGGAACTTGGTGTGTGTGTGTGTGTGTGTGTGTGTGTGTGTGTGTGTGTGTGTGTGTGTGTGTGTGTGTGTGTGTGTGTGTGTGTGTGTGTGTGTGTGTGTGTGTGTGTGAGTATGTGTGTCATTGAATGGTATCTACATATGTGGGTTTCAGAATGTTGAATGGAGTCCGCCCAGGGTGGGCTCAAAGTATCCACCTTCATTTTGGTAAGGGGTCACGATTCATGGACCAAGCTGTGAGGTTTTCTGTTCTCAAGTTTTGTGGCGAGGGCTCTCTTCAGAATCATTACTGAGCCGAGGATGCCTTCCAACTCGAGTTACTTTGTAGTAATATTCCCAGGGATGGTTTTTAATATCCCTGTGAGGTTCTTCTTCATCATTCCTGGGAGGTTCTTCATCATCACTGGTACAACTTTGGTATTCTTGAGCTTCCAGGATATTTTCACTTCATGCTTGAGGTCTTGGTATTTGGTCATTTTCTTCATTTCTGCATTGTTACTCCAAAATCACTGGTATCAACACCTCAATTAGCAATGCCTTCTTCTCTGTTTTTTTGTACCGAAGTATGATATCTGGTCGCAATGCTTTGTTTTTGATGTTCACGCCCGATGGGATCATTAGGGCGTGCGTGAGCGGTGGGTACGTCCATGTTTTCAGTGATTTATTTTGGTTAATTTTCCCACAAATTTTCTGGAACTGGGATATCAAAGTTTTTGCAGATATGCCAGAAGATTACTTTACAAATTCTGTTGTGTCATTGTGTGTCCAGCTGTTCTGACATGTTTTTTTTTGTGTTCAGTCATTAAGCATCACATATCATTCTCTTTGCTAACTCCATCTCCACCCCTCACCTGCTTGTTTTTTCTCCTCCTCTCCCCCACTATTCTCTCTCAATCTCTGTCCCCTACTTGCTCCCCCCTCTGAATAAAATGCAGCACTCTCATGCCACACCTCCGTCGCTCTCTCGCTGTCTGCCTCTCCATCTGTGTGTGTCTCTCTCTCTCTCTCTCTCTGTCTCTCTCTCTCTCTGTCTCTCTCTCTCTCTCTCTCTCTCTCTCTCTCTCTCTCTCTCTCTGTCTCTCTCTCTCTCTCTCTATCGCCCCCTGCTCGCTGTTTGTTCGTTGTATACTGTCATGGCCGCTCCTTGCTTCGTGTCGTGAGTACCCCTCCTCTGCTGTGCTGTTTGGTGTTTCCACTTTCCCCATTTTTCGTTTTCTACTTGTGGACTTTTCCCGTGTTATTTTTTCCTGCCTGTCTGGAGGAGAAAGAGAAAGAGAAAGAGAAAGAGAAAGAGAGAGAGAGAGAGAGAGAGAGAGAGAGAGAGAGAGAGAGAGAGAGAGAGAGAGAGAGAGAGAGAGAGAGAGAGAGAGAGAGAGAGAGAGAGAGAGAGAGAGAGAGAGAGAGAGAGAGAGAGAGAGAGAGAGAGAGAGAGAGAGAGAGAGAGAGAGAGCCCGAGAGAGCCCACGGTCTCGTGTCGAGAAAATCGTAGGCCGAAGGCCTGTCATGGCCGCCGGGGGAGGTTTTTCTCTCGTTCACTGTGACCGTGTTCTTTGTTAATTCTCAACTTTAATCGTTGATTTCTTGGTGTTTGTGAAAACGCCTTTTTTTTTTCTCTCTCGACAAAGTTTACTAAATTGTCTTGAGTTAGAATGGCGGGTGAACGTTTCCGTGTCGAAATGTTCGAGTCACTAACTCGTAAAAACACTGTTTTTTCCTTCCCTCCCAGTGAGGTGGAACTTAACGATGTGCTTTCCGCCATTGGTAACATCGTTGGTTTACATAATGTTCGTGCTGCTTCTCGCATGAATAATAAGTTTGTGGTGTTTGTGTCGGAGGAACACATGGTCGCCACAGTGGTTGAGCATGGCCTGTTCATCGAACCGAACACTTACCTCTCTGTGTTCGCTTTACAGGCCCCAACAGTTAAAGTTAACATTAATACTCCACCATTTTTAAGGAACCAGGACTTGTGTAACCAGTTAAACAAGTTCGGTAAGGTTGTGTCGAGGATCTCAATGGTGCCGATGCGTCATGTTAGCGATAAATTTAACCACGTCATGTCCTTTAAAAGAGTGGTTAATATGATACTACCTGAAAATGGAAAAACACTGAATGTTGTACTGTGTAAAAATCGAAGGGTTTGAATACAAAATGTCTGCCTCGTCAGAGGTTATGACGTATTCTGGGTATGGAGCTCACGGGCACGTGAAGAGTGTTTGTCCCAATGCGGTTACACCGCAGGAAAGTGAAGGTGTGGTGAGGAACGAGTCTTCCTCATCACAAACTAATGGGGGAGAAGGTGAATCGGGAGTCCAGCCCCACCCCCCCCCGGCTGAGGTGTTCGACGAATTGGACTCGTCCACCCCGACCGGCGTTGGAGAGAGGGGGTGTAATCGTGACGTAATTAATCCACCCCCACCAAACGAAGTGAAAGTGGTTGCTTCCTCTCCTTTACCATCCACTGTACAGGACAGTGTGGACGATATGGAGGTATCTGTTACGGATACCAGGAAAAAAAGGCCAAAAACGGTCAAATGTTGATGCCTTTGATGCTAAGGAGCAGAATAAGGTCCAGATCGTGTCAGGCTCGGTGGATCTCCAAGGTACGTCCCACATTGGAAACCCCTTGGCAGTACTGGAGTCGTGTGCGGATGTGGAAACTTCGCTTGCTCCACTGGCCGACTCCGAGCGGGACACAGAGAACAGTGAGGTATCTCAGGATGTTTTAAGTGTTTGTCCTGTTCGCCAAACTTGTTCAGACGAGTTAACAGCTATGTCTGACAGTGATGGGGAAATAGATAAAGGAGAAAATCCCTGTGAGTTAAATGTAAACCCCTCCCTCACAGATGATGATGTAAGGGTTGTAGAGGGGAAGGACATGGACAAGGCAAATTCGGAGGGGAACGTAAACAGAGCAGAACTTTCTGTTGAGCCAAAAGTAAGTGTTCCACAAGTAATAGGAGAGGTTATAGATGAAGCACTTGATTCAGATGAAACCTCTTTTACCCCACATTTTAGTGCTTTAAGCTCTCAAGAGGATGAAGGGGGAAGCGACACAACCTTAGTGTCTCAAGAAAATGTGATTAAATTCCTGGATGACACATTCAGGAAAAGAAACGTAAAAATCAAAGATTACTTCCCGAATTTACACAATTTCATTAAAACTGCAAGGAGTATAATTCGTGATCCTTCTCAGGCTAACATGTCAGATCCTCAATTCCAGAGGTTAAGGAAATGTGTTACTCCGGCTGGTAAAGAGCTTCAAGAATAACTAACAGAATGGAGATAAAAGTAGCATCCCTGAACATCAATGGAGGCCGCAGTTGTGTGCGTCGCCTCCAGGTATTTCAGCTCTTCCAAAATGAAAAAAATTGATGTGTTAATGCTACAGGAGACGCATGCAAATCAGTCTACTGAGGATGAGTGGTGTAAAATCTTTAAAGGTTGTCTTTTTTTCTCGAGTGTGCTTGTTGAGGCCAAGGCTGGTGTGGCAATAGTGTTGCATCCTCGACTCCAGCCTTCGGAGATAACTTGTAAGGAAATTTGCAAAGGTTACTTACTGTCTGTGCAATTTTTCAGTTGTAACCTAAAGATTTGCATGACAAATGTTTACTGTCCTAGTGCTAACTCTGAAAGAGGTGCTATGCCTTTCTGCACAAGTTGGCAGTTTGTAAGCACCATTGACTTAACCATGTTGTTGTGTCTGGGGGGTGACTACAACTGCACCCTCGACCCACAATTTGATCGGAACACTTGTGAGCCTCATCCACCCAGTGCAAGGCTTTTGGCACAGCTAGTCAAAAAGTTTAAACTGGTGGATGTGTGGCGGGTACAAAACCGTAATATCCGTCGGGAAACATGGGTTTGTGCATCAAGAAATGTTTTGACGATGGCTCGCCTCGACAGATTTTATGTTAATCATGAAATGGTAAACATTGTTAAGAACTCTTATATAAGGCCGTCTGGTTTTTCCGATCATTACATGATTGTTATGGTGTGTGGCTTTCCTCATCATGTCTGTGGAAGTGCATATTGGACTTTTAATTTGAAAGTTTTACAAAGTGCACATTTTATAGAAGCTTTTAAAATGGTTTGGGAAAAATGCGAGTCACAAAAGGGTTCATATTTGAACTTAAGACAATGGTGGGACTGCACAAAGTCCCAAATCAAATGTTTTTGCCAACAATACTGCTCTTACAGCACATATAATGCTTTTGGTGTGATATCTGCTGTAAAAAACGATATACTTATCTGTGAGCAGAAAGCTGGATTGTCTAGCGTGAATGTCCAGCAGTTGTCGGAGAAAGGACCCTTCTGGCTGAAATGGTGAAAGAGCGGGCCGCCAGTGCTTTTGTCCGACTGCGGAACGAAAAAATCCAACTTGACACACCAAACAAAGGGTTCTTCAATTTGGAAAAAACGGTCAAGACCTCTCAACAAATCCATGCTTTGCGCTCTTCTGGTGGCGATTTGTTGACCTCCCAGAGTGATATCAAGCATGAACTACAAGACTATTTTTCGAAACTCTTCGCAAAAAGAGCTGTGAATGAGGAGAATAGGAATGCGATGCTTGAACAGCTCCCTTCTCTGTCTGAAGACCAACAGCAATTGCTTGAGCCTGGCATTTCTCTTGGAGAACTTACTGCTGCGCTCAAGGATAGCAAGGATGGGAAAGCCCCTGGACTAGACGGCCTTCCGGCTGAAATTTATAAGGCTTTCTGGGACATTCTAGGCCCTACTCTTCTTGAGGTCTTTCCGGAGAGTGTTGAACAAGGTGAATTGCCATTGAGTTGCCGGAGGGCAGTTTTGTGTCTCCTTCCGAAGAAAGGAAACCTGCATGAGACCGCAAATTGGCGGCCTGTGTCACTCCTCAACACGGATTATAATATATTGTCAAAAGCACTTGCAACCCGTCTAAAGGAAGTCATCTCCTTCTTGATTGGCACTGATCAATCATACTGTGTTCCAGAACGTTCCATATACGATAATATTTTTTTGGTGAGAGACTTGATCAGTCTTGGTCGAACTACATCTCCTGGTTTTGGTTTCTTACTTTTAGATCAAGAAAAAGCTTTTGACAGTGTTAACCATTCTTTTTTTTTATGTATTAAGGAGAACAGGGTTTGGGGAAAAATTTATTACTTATGTTAAGTTATTGTACAAAAATGCATCTTGCCTGCTGAAGGTTACTAATAGTCTTTGTTACCCCTTCCCCTTTCAGCGAGGCATCCGTCAGGGCTGTGCGCTATCAGGCATGCTCTACAATCTATCCGTTGAACCTTTATTAGTTTTACTTCGGAACTCAGTGTTAGGAGTCTCTCTTTCACAAAACTCCAAAGTCGTCGTTTCAGCTTATGCTGATGATATTTGTGTTGCTATTGCAATCAAAAAGATGTTTCTGAGGTCTCTCGTTGCCTTACCCAGTTTGAGCTTGCTTCTACTGCAAGGGTAAATTGGAAAAAAGTTTAGCTTTCTGGGTGGGCCCCAGATTGCCTTCCTCGTCCCTGCCTGTTTTACCAGGAGGAATACAGTGGAGTAGTGAGGGGTTTAAATATTTTGGCTTATTTCTCGGAATTGAAGCGTATGACCAAAAAAATTGGGAGAACTTCCTGGAAAAATTAAATTGAAACTGGCAAGGTGGAGAAGGTTGTACCAATTTCTCTCGCTTAAGACACGGGTATCAATCATAAACAACCTGGTGGTTCCATTTATTTGGCATAGTTATCCCACTTGAACCTCCGAGATACTTGATCACAGGCATTCAGAGGGTTCTGACTGATTTATTCTGGGGAGGCCACCATTGGCTGGGCCCAGACGTGGTCTGCAGACCCCGAAATATGGGTGGTCAAAATCTGATGCATATCCCAAGTCGGATAATGGCATTCCGGATTCCCATGATCAAGCACCTACTGTAGAGTGAGTGTGTTCCTTGGCGACTTCTCACAAATGCCTGTTTGC
>NC_140966.1:80474638-80577138 GCF_056783735.1 Eptatretus burgeri
AACGCAGGACCCTGGGATCCCAAGCCACCACCCTAACCACTAAGCCAACACCAGGCTTATATATATATATATATATATATATATATATATATATATATATATATATATATATATATATATATATTTATTTATATATATATATATATATATATATATATTTATTTATATATATATATATATATATATATATATATATATATATATATATATATATATATATAGTATCGATAATTGCGCAGACAGTCGCTGATGATTTGCCAATAAGCGATGAAACTGGTCCGGTTGCTGAGGGGGTATGTAACATTGAGACTCTCGTGTGTACGAAGTGTGAACATCTTTGTAGTTGAACTCTGGGAAGGGTTCAAAACAGCAAAAGCACTAACCTTGTGTCAGCCTTCTTGGGTTGCTTTATTCAGCTTCTTCGGCTGGAGGAGTGTGGGAGGTTTCAATTATTTATATAATCCTCGCCACCTGGGTTTAGTTGATTAGATGAGAGCTGATTGGCTATTCCCTCCATTCACAGGTGAGATATGTGAGTGTGCCTTTCTGTGTGTGTATATCTATGTATATGTAATATATATATATATATATATATATATATATATATATATATATATATATATATATATATATATATATATATGTACATAGTATGAGTAAAGGTTTGAAATAGATATATATATATATATATATATATATATATATATATATATATATATATATATATATATATATATATATATATATGTGAGAATGTAACAAAAAAAATATAGTGCTTTCGAAAATAGTGAGTGTACCACGGATCAAGTGGAGGGAGTGTCGGGGGCAGAACAGTGCTGGACATGTAATCAAAAGAAGATGCAATGAGACAGCTGGAGCAGTAATAAAGAGAAAACAAGAGAGGATAATGAAGGTGATGAAACAAGGAAGAGAGTGACAGCAAGAACATGTTGTTAATCCTATCATAGGCACAGGGCTTTCATCTCGCGGTTCCTTTCATCCCAGTTGGCCTCAATAGCAGAACAGTGAGGACGGGCCAGAAAGGCGACTTCTGCTAAAGGCAGAACCCTTTTGCAGCTCTTCCTTTTGTGCAATCGGCTGACTCGAAGTTCGTGGGCGGCCTGGTGACTCAGCTTGCTCGGTCCAGCTATGGAAAACAGCCTGTGATGAAAAACAGCCCGACCCGTACAGATCATTAACTCCAAATCCATCCCATTGCCCAAGGGCGAAGGCGAGAGGTGAGTTTGGTGACAGGAGGGGGTGAGCTCATGTGCACGCAGGGTGTCGCAAACAGAATTTGAACCCAAAAATCCCTTGCCTCCGGGAGGTGGTTACACCAATCAATGGCAGTAATTCTCGCTGATTGATTCTCAAGCCAAAACAAAATAATTGATAATGGACTTAAAGAGGAGTAAATGCATCTCTTGAACGGTGAACGTTGTTGTTTTTATGATTACTATTATTATTATTATTATTATTATTATTATTATTATTATTATTATTTTGTTTTAAGAAGATAATGATTAGCGTGACATCATTCATTGATGAAATAAATTCGCTTGGGCCTGGATACTCAGAAACTAGAAAAGGTAAGGCCATTATGTGCTGGTACCCTGGCCAAATCACAAAATCCCGCTTTAACCTACAGAGGGTACGATAACAGCAGCATAGCTGATCCTCAGTAATGATATGACCAGCACACTGAACTCATCGATGAATCCTGGTCGAACATGCATTCACTGGATGGATAGATCGGAAAGCATGATATAAGAACAGAGAATACAGAAATCTCTGCAGCAAGATCCTCTCTTCCATCACAGACGGTTGTGACAGTTTCTGCAGGCCCACTATGCAGATTTCAATGAAGTCTTTGTTCTTGGAATACAAGACTGATGGTGACAGGCCTTGCTTTTACAATTGTTTGCATTGCGCCCGAAGAAAATAATTCTCATCTCGAGACAGTTATATGTAAACACAGGCAGAACTCTTCTTATTGGCAAAGGCGCTGTTGGTGGCTTAAGCCGTCTGAGTCAACCCTGTCACTCTGCTCCTGTACAAGGGGAGTTAAAAAGGTGTTATCTTTTCAAAAGGTTCCAGAGTTAAAAACATGGCTTCTGTTCCAATAGCATCAGTAAACACAGACACCACTGGGTGAAAAGTATGTGACACTGGATGGAAATTATGTAGAGAAGACCCAGCATCTGTGCTGAGTTTCACTGGAGCAGGACCATTCCTTTATAGGTGGGCAAAAAGTTTTCAACTGTATCTCATACATCCTCCATTGTCACTTCTTATAATGCTGTCAACCTTTTGCATATTTGGCAGAAACAATATATACTAAGTTTTATATAACCTACTGTTTTTTGTGGTCAAACTCTGTGTGTTACAGCACATGAAGGCATCTGTCATATTTGCTTTGAACATTAAGTAAAATATATAGTGTTTGGTGCTGAGGGAGTTGAGGGAGGGGAGGGGGGCACAGGGAGGAGATGGACATATATAAAGACGAAAGGAGGAATAACACAAAAACGAGGAATAATGGCTCGAAGAGGAGCAGAAATGGCAAGATATAATAGCCGAGATATAATAACTCAATAGCCGAGTCAGTATGTGGTTTTTTCTTTAAAAAATTGCAGCAAAAGGTTTTTTTGGTGGATTTTGGTTGGTTGGGGTGCACTGATGAACAAAAAAAGTCAATAGAAATCTGAGCTGACCCGAAAGTTGTCATTTCCAAGAAGGCGTCCAACATGGCCGCCAGTCACTTTAAATGGCAATAAGTTTTTTTTTTTTTTTTTTTTTGTATACCTTGGTCGAGGCTCGTATGAGAGCTAACACACAACTCACAGCAAGGAGGCATGAGACAAGAGGGGCGGGAGTGGAAGGGACAAAACAGTGGGGAACAGACACATTAGGTGAACTGTGGAAGGGAGAGGGATGGGGATGGGATGGGGAACATGGCGAAGAGAAGATGGACATTTCAGGGACTTTCAGGAAGGAAAGCAGGAGAAATGAAGGAAGTGGGCTTGGGTGGATTATCAGGGGTAGAAAAGATCGAGGATTTGGATGGGGGAATATAAGAGGTGGTGGTGAACAGCTGTTTTGAAAGCCTGGAGGGAAGAATGGGAAAGAATAGAGTGAGGAAGTTTATTCCAAAGGCGGGAAAAAAGAGGAATGAAAGAGTGAAGATGAGCAGTGATTCGTGATTTTGGTAGTTTTACCAGAAGGGGGTTGTTGGCGGACCTTGAGCGCCCTGTGGAAATGTGGTGGGGACAAATCGCAGAGAGAGCAGGGGGGCAAGGCTGGAGAGGAGTCGGTAGAAGACAGAAAGACCACCGACCAACCTGCGGTGATTGAGTGAGAGGCCCAAAGACTCAGCTTCATTGCGGGAGATGCCGATGATCTTAAATGCCCTGGTTTCGACAGCGTGAAGCCGAGAAAGGTGGGAGGCAGGAGCACCAGCCCAGAGGGGAGAGCAGTACTCCATCAGGCTACGGACAAAAGCTTTGTAAGTGGTCAGGAGCTCAAGAGGGCCGAGGAAGGACTTAGCACGATGGAGGATTCCCAGTCGGCGACTGGCGTTTGAGGCGAGGTTGGAAATGTGACTTTCCCAGGAAAGGTCATGGCAGATAGTGAGACCTAGAAGCTTGAAAGAAAAGACTTCTTAGTCTTAGTTATTATTTATGTCTTATTTATTAATTATGTATGTCTATTCATTAATTACACACTATTAGAATGTACCTTTTGGCCATTTAGACTGTTGGCCATTTAGGCTATTTAGGCCATTTGGCCATTTCAAATGAAGACCCCTTCGACCTTTGAAGACCTTTAAGACCCCTAAATACCCTTCAGACCCTGAGGACCCAAAAAGAACATGAGGGCCCAAAAGACCCAAAACATTCAAAATACCCCATAGACCCTAAGGACCGAAAAGACTCAGAAGAACCAAAATACCCAGAGAACCTAAAAGACCCAAAAGTCTCTGAGGACCCAAAAGACCCAGATGACTACAAAGTCCCCGAGGACCCAAAAAACCCAAAGACCCAGAAGTCCCCGAAGACCCAAAATACCCCAAAGTCCCTGAGGGCTCAAAAGACCCAGAGGACCCAAAAGACTCAAAAGTCCTCAAGGCCACTGAAGACCCAAAAGTTCTTGAGGACCCAGAAGACCCCAAAAACCCAGAAGACCTAGAAGACCCAAAAGTTCCAAGGACCCAGAAGACCCAAAAGACTCAAAAGTCCCTGAGGACCCAAAAGTCCCAGATGACCCAAAATACCCTGAGGACCCAAAAGACCCAAAAGAACCAGAGAACCCATAGGACCCCAAGGACTGAAATGACCCAAAATACCCAAAAGACTCACAGGATCCCATAAGATGCTGTATACCCTTTAAGACTCCATTATAAATGTGTGTGTGTGTGTGTGTGTGTGTGTGTGTGTGTGTGTGTGTGTGTGTGTGTTTGTGTGTGTGTGTGTGCGCCATGGTTTTTGTGGAATTATACTAGAGTGTTCTAATGTGGAACGTGACACACCAAAATGTTCGTCATGACCTCCTGAGTTGATTAGGCTAATTAACTACAAAAAATCCGTTATAATTCCTACGTTTTAAACGCACGCCATGTTAAGGTATTTGATCAAAATAAAGAGCAATTATTGCACCGTAGTCCCAAGAAGGAAGCCAGGCATACCAAAACACACACACACACACACACACACACACACACACACACACACACACACACACACACACACACACACACACACACACACACACACACACACACACACACACACACACACACACACACACACACACACATATAAACACACAAACACAGATATACTATGTACTTGTAAGTACTTACAAAAGCTATTTTATTTGAAGTTATAACCTTACCTTTTCAGCAATGATTGCCCAACTGCCCGGATCATCAGCTGGGACCGTTTTCATCAAGGTTTTGATCAAAGATCGTAAAGCAGAGCAAAAAAGCCCACTCGTGCGAAACAGTGAAGTATCCAATGGACGCCCTCGGCAGCCATTTTAGCAGGCAGGCAGAGCGAGCTTGCGCTCGCCAACAACCCGGAATCTGTTCACAACACATATGTTCCAGAAGGTAACAAAGCAATGGCGTCTCGTTCCTCATCTCAGAATCACTGCTCAGCAATAAACTGCTCAAACCGTCAATCCAAACGACCTGATTTGTCTTTCTTCAGATTCCCTAAGAACAGGGAAAGGTATATGAACACTGGAATGTTTAAATACGTGGACACCTGTGCATCTAATATTTTGATCTAATACCGACTTAATGTAGTGCAAATAATTGAAAATAATTTATTTTTCATTAATTGTCAGGAGATGATGCAATGTTCAGCATGGGTACTGTAAGTTTCATTTCCACCTGTAAAATGTGTGAAATATCATTGCAGGTAAGCATTTAAAAGTACATTTGCCAATGACACATAACTTTTCTTTTTTTTCTAGTAAAGTAAATCCATATGCATGAATGAAGACACTGGAAAATGCAGACTTGTAAAGGAAAAGAAAGAAATACTGCACTTGGAATACAAAGGCATTTGTAAATATATTGAAAAGTTATGAAGTTTAAATAGAAATTCGTCCATACTTATGTGAACAGCAATCATTTTGATATTGTCACAGGTTATTGCATATTGAATGTTTGCTGTTTGCAGTGTGTGTGTGTGTGTGTGTGTGTGTGTGTGTGTGTGTGTGTGTGTGTGTGTGTGTATGTGTGTGTGTAATGGTGTATGGTGTGTGGCACTGGGTCTGCTGAAAAGGTCATACTTTGAAGCAAAGTAGAACAAAACTATTGTTCAATTTGCTAGTCAATGGCAGAAAGCTATTACCCAGTTTCCACCGTAGTTGACTGCCAGGTGCAAAACTCTTACACCATTATATTTATGTTCATAAATTTGACATACGTACATGTAAATGTACCATTTAAAACTACAAATAACACTTAAATTACATCTGAATAGCACTTAGAATCAGGTGCTTTACAATAAATAATACATATACATTTAACCATTTTTGCCACGGCTGAATGCATTGGCGTAAATCGCATAAAAAGGAGGCATAAAGATGTGTAAGCAAAAATAAAAATAGATGGGGGGAGGGGGGGGACACTCGAAGGTGAGAAGCAAAAAAAAAAGGTCTTCACCAACCATTGATGGGGCATTTGGGAGAACATTCAATACCCATTAAAGTGTGTGTGTGTGTGTGTGTGTGTGTGTGTGTGTGTGTGTGTGTGTGTGTGTGTGTGTGTGTGTGTTGGGGGGGGGGGTGGTGGTGACTCTTGCCTCCCCTCCCCGGATTTCTCCCCATTCCTAAATAGTTACTTAAAAGGATACTTTCTTGGAAGGTGATATTTATCATACAGATTATGTTGCATGACTTCTTTTGTTGATGATGATGATGATATATATATATATATATATATATATATATATATATATATATATATATATATATATATATATATATATATATATATATATATATATACACGTCTCCAGGTAATAATAATATATTTTCTGCATGTGTCTGGGCATTGATTTTTATCCTTTCCTCTCTCAATTTGCCTTTTATTTTTTTATCTGTTAGCTTCTCTTCTTCTCTATTTCTCCATCCTAATTTCTTTCTTTCTCTCCCTTTCTTCTATCTCATCTCTTCTTATTTTGTGTAATGTCATTTGTGATAAAAAGAAACTGTCTTGTACATGGCTAATGTATCATCGCCTTACTCTCTTTCCCGCCCCTCTCCTGCCTCCTACTCCGCGATTGATACAGCGGTCGAACTACAGCCAAGAAAGCAGCTTGCTGTCTTGCTAAAATTGCCGCCGTTCTGCTCCGTTTGCATACTTCAACGAATTGAACGTGGTTGCGCACGAGTGGGCTATCTTGCTCTGCTTTACGATCTTTGGTTTTGATCCTTTCAGCTCAGAACCTCTTCAAACGGCGGATCCACAGCCCCAGTCACAGGTCCACATTAGTCGATGTGATCCACATTATTCAACATCAATGGACCCACAACCTCAAAGTTGTGTCCAGACAGTCAGTCAACACAGTAATGCAATATCCTTATTCAAACTTATTTAATTATTACTTTTATTTAAAGTATGACTACATATTAATAACTTTAATCATCTATCAGCCTGTATGATAATATATTAATTGATAAACACTTTACCCTGTTGACATGTCCATTACACAGCACCTCCATCTAACCATGGACTCAAACTGTCATGCTAATATTCAAACTGTCATTAACAACCGATTTTAACATGCTGCACTGCATATCTTAGAAACATCCAACAAATTATTTTAATGCTTATTTATAATGTATTTTATAAATGATATTTATTTGTTGTATTTTTATCGAAATACCTCCATTATTTAATAGTATATATATATATATATATATATATATATATATATATATATATATATATATATATATATATATATTTTTTTTTTACATGTTTAATCAATAATATTCATGAAAGAACTTTCCTCACTAAATAAATAATTAATTATTATTGTTATTATATCAAATGCAATGAAATAGGAACTTGTTTACATGAAAACCAACCAAACTTAAATAAAAGGTGTAGATGGAGTCTGAAGACATTCTCACAAAACCTGATCAAATATTAGCCAAATATCCTCTGTTTAACATGATGGAAAAATCGTTCTCATCACATTCCACAAAATCATCCTTTACTGAACATATTCTTCCAAACCTAAGTAGCTGAGATGAAAAGACATTGTAACCTACTTTAATTGGTACATTGCTACCTGGAAAGGTATACAAGACTACCGGGAAACTGAAATCATCAACTTTATGATATACACTTGTACTAAAGCCATTCTGTCTAACTCCAACCAACACATTCAGATATGCAGCAACTACAAAATCATGGCCACTCCTGTTTGCAATCGGGCTATCTGGATAAATCTTGTGAAGCAGCCTATCAAAAAAAATTATAGTTAACTGTTCAAATATCATCTATATAACGACATGTATGAGATAAATGTTTTTTTTTTTTTAGCTAATCCTAATGTTTTCTCCTTCATCAGTTTCTGCATGAATGAAAATTCACAGAAAATAAGAAAAATGTCCACCAGCAGGGGCTGCAATTCCAACCCATGGGAATACCCTTAACCTGTTGAAACATTATCCCACAAAAAGACACAAAAGTATTAAATAAAATAAAATCAACAGCATCCCTAAACTTTTGCTTATCAAAACAATGAAAACTTGTGGCCTCACCAATCAGAGTTGCAGACTGGCACTTTGCAGCATGTGTTACTGCCGTTCCAATATCCACATCAGCATCACCACTTGTATCTATGACTTCACAACCACGAGCTGCTAGCTTTTCACTGATCAGGTTTATAAATGATTGTTTGTTCTCACCACTGTAAAGAAACTCATCTTTCTTTCCCATGAATTTGGAATCGGATGTGACTGATAACTGGGTGCACATTATCGCCTCTCCTTAGGTGAGTATTGTCCGTTGGGGTTGGTGCTCTGTTGTATCCATCAAAAACAACAGCAGCCTTCCCATAATGCTGAACCATGAAATCCCTGCATGATTGTGCAATGGCCCCATAAGTGTGTCCACTTTTCCAAGAAACACGATGGATCAGAAAGCCTCCATCTACAATGTATTGATCAGTGATGGGAATCACTCTTTATGTGCTTTTATGTGCTCTTTATGGAGTCAGATTAATTCACATGATTAGCTTTTGAATCAGCAAGCTGCAGTTTGTCTGCTTTGCAAAAGATGCGTTTTGCTTCAAACAGAGCAGGAGGGAATGTACTTAGCTCATTGATGAGAACATCTTTCAGTGAAAGGTCTCCATTTTGTGACACAACAATAAATCATTGAAACAAATGCAGGGTCAATGGTCCTCTCACTGACAACTTTGACAGCTGATGCATCCCTGAGAGTCTTTGCTTTGTCCTTACATTTATGTGAGTATCAGAATATGGGCTGGCCGACCATTTTTTCAATGGCCTTATTCCCCATGTTTTCTGACTCCTGCATATTAACATCATCCTGAAGCCACAACACCAGTGATGATGTTTCTTAGAGATGGATTTGGAGAGAATGGAGAATAGGTCACCAGCTTAGAATGTATCTCTTCAAGATCAGACAAGTCACAGTGGACTCTTGATTTTGTGGCCTCCTTATGTTGTTCACTTGTAGTGCATGAGAGATTGGTTAGTCTGTGCATGACACAATTCCATCGTAATGTTAAAAAGGGCGCAGGAGCTCCTTGTGAGCCAATGGCCATCCATTTCTAGTGCCCAACTGTATCTGTGGATGAACTGCTGCATTTGCGTTACTTTTTTTTACAAGGTTGGTGGCAGGATTTGCACTCCGGCCACCAAAAAACACTTCATTCCGCAAAACCCACAAATGTTAAATCAGAAAACCCACTCCGTGGGAGTACCTGCTGTGCGACTGCCCTCCGCAGGGCAACTCACCAGATGAGTGGATTGGGGCAAAGCCTTCAGAACCCACATTCCTTGATGATAGGAGGAAAACCATGGGGTAAGCCTCCAGGGTCAGGTTGCAGTAGTGTTTAGCGGAGTGGTGCTGAGGTGTCGTCCAGCAGATGGCAGTCTCCTTTGGTTAACCTGAGGTGGTCCCTTCGGGTGGGTGCCTGGAATGTCCTATCTAAAAGAGAGGACGATCAACCGTCTCTGTTTTCATCTGAGGACAAGCGTTTGAACATAGGTATTACAGCACTCTCTGAGGTTTGGAGACCAGATAGTGGTGAGATTAAGGCAGGCATTTCCACCTACTGTTGTTCTGGTTGCTCTGATGGTTACCATGCCCAAGGAGTTGCTGTAGCTGTGACCAATAAGCTAACTCCAATGATAATTAAATTGAGGTAACACCGCTCAACGAGCGCATTATGAGAATAAGAATTCATTGGGTGTCATTTCCCTGGACTCTGTATATGCTCCGACTGAGGCGAGTGATCTCACCGTGAAGGACACATTCTATGTCAGGCTCAAGTCTGTGGTTGATCAGTGCCCCAGACGAGATAGTCTTCTCGTCTTGGGGGATTTCAATGCATCGACTGGAATTGATAGGGGTGGTTATGAGATGTGTTGGTCCCCATGGGTCTGGAACTGTGAAACAGAATCACACTAAGTTCCTTGACTTTGCAAGACACCATGGAATTAGGGTGGCTGGTTCATGGTTTCAGCACAAACTGGCTCATCGCTGGACTTGGTACTCTAATGCTGGTTGTGTGGCAAAGGAGATTGACCATGTGCTCATTGATGGTCACTGGAGGATGATCCAGAACTGCTCGGTCTAGCAGAGTGCTCAGTTCCTACGTACCAAGCACAGGCTTGTTGTAGGAACTCTGAAGTTGCAGCTTAAATCTGGGAGAATGGTACCATCCCAACCTAGGCTGGATGTTGGCAAAGTCAAGGATGAGAGGGTAACTGAGGAGTTTGCAAACAGGCTGAGTGGGGATTTGGTGGGTCTGGGTGCTTTTCAGAATTCTGAGGAGTTGTGGAGTGCCTTCCAGACCACTATCCTTGATGTTGCCAGTGAATGTGTTGGAGCTTACCAAATGGCAAAGAAGAATTTTGTCTCAAGGGATGCTGGATACCATTGACCAGAGATGCAGGGCGAGGCTTAATGGCAGAGCTGAGTTGTTCAGGGAGCTGTGGCGTAAAACTGGATATGCACTGAGGGTGGACAAGGAGGCCTATGTGCAAGGAATCTGTTAGGGGGTAGAGCATAAATGTGGTCGTGATTCTCGTCCTGCTTTCAGGGGAATTCACGCATTGCGTTCCGCCAAGTCTGTCCCTCGGTGTACTGCAGTCAGAGTGGAAGGTAGTGGGCTCTTGACAGAGGAGGCTGAAGTGAAGGTCTGCTGGGCTGGATACTTTGAGTCGCTGCTCCAGGCTGATCCAACAGCTGTCGAGTTGGATGTCACGGTTGTTGCTATCCCTATTGCTGACCCTCCAATCAACTGTGATCCACTTTCGTTGGGGGAAACAGGCTGTGGTGAACTGGATGAAATGGGGTAAAGCTCCTGGGATCTGTGGCATCCATGCTGAAATTCTCAAGGCTGAGGGAAATGCTGTACTCATGTCATTGCATGCAGTTCTGTGCTCTGCCTGGAACACAGGCATTATCCCAACTGACTGGAAGAAGGGCCTTGTTCTCTCTCTCTGGAAAAAGAAAGGTGATCGCCAGGACTGCAACAACTACTGAGGGTTGATGCTGCTCTCAGTTCTGGGCAAGGTCTTTGCTCAGATAATTCTTGATAGGGTTCTTCCCCATCTGCTTGAGCACCAGCATCCAGAGCAGTCAGGATTTACACCTAAGAGGTCAACAATTGAGCACATCCTTGCCATTTGTGTCCTCCCCAAACGCAGAGGAGAATTCTGGCAGGGGCTGCTGGCAGCCCATGTTGATCTCTGCAAAGCATTCGATTCAGTGAATTGGGATGCCCTCTGGAGGATTCTTGGTCTTCTTGGGGATCTTGGGGGTGAACTCTACTTTGTTCCTGAGAGTGCTGTGAGATGTGGTGATACCATCTCAAACTTATTTCCAGTTGCTACTGGAGTTTGTCAGGGATGTGTACTGGCCCCCACACTTTGAAGTGCTCATATGGACTGGATTCTGAGGAGGATGTCGGAGAGATCAACCTGCGATGCATCATTTGGGAATGTCAAGATCTCAGACCTTGATTTCGCAGATGCTGCATTCATCTTTGGGGAGACTCTGGATATCCTTTTGGGGGCCCTCGAGGTGCTGAATGAGGAGTGGGAGCCACTGGGTTAATTGGGTCAAAACTGAGATCCAGGCTTTCAGTGACCTCTTGGATGCTGCTATCTTGCCTGTGCCTGTTTGTGGTGAGGATGTTGAGGTCACGGAGAGATTCACTTCCATTGGCAGTGATATTCATGTCTCTGCTGGTTGTGAGCCTGAGGTCAATTGACGTCTGTGTCTGGCCTGGAGAGTCATGGATTCACGGGATCATTGGGTGTGGAGCTGCCGGTACCTGTGCAGAAGGATGAAATTCCGAGTCTTCAGGTCCTTGGTGCTTCCAGTATTTCTCTCCAGATATGAGACTTGGACTCTGACCAGGGTTCTGAGATGGAGACTTAATTCCTTTGGCATCAGTTCTCTTCAGAGAATCCTTGGCTGTCACTTCTCGGAGTTTTTTTTTCTTCAAATGAGTGGTTACTGAGAGAGACTCAAATGAGATTCATTACCTGCATTGTCTGTGAGCATCAGCTGCGGCTGTATGGGCATGTGGCTCATTTTCCTGATGCTAATCCTGCTCACCAGATTCTCTCAGTGAGGGAGTCTTCTGCGTGGAAGAGGCCAGTGGGCCTACCAATGCCTCGTGTTTGCAGCAGGTTGATCAGCATCTCATTGAGATGGGAGTGGGCCAGGAATCTGCCTGCGGGATGGCCAGATGGAGGCTCCTGGAGTAACAGCAGAAAGTGGACGCAGCGACGCACTGCTCCATTGCATGCTCCCATACCTGAACTGACCTGACTCTTCCACTCAGAGGATATTGGGGATGACATTGTCCAAATGGCACATTGCTCCTCTGTCATTCCACTGCCCCATATGTGACCTCACATACTTTTGAGGGATCTAATGAGTGTTTGTTCAATGACCAAATCCGATCTCAGCCCAGCCCAAAACTGATCGCCTTGATGAATGACATGGTGACCTTTTCACACTTCTCCAGAATTGATGGGTGTTTGTCACCTAGTTGATTCCTCTGAAAGTGTACCAAAATGAATTACTACAAAGAGCAATCAGAGATTGCAGACCCTCACCAGAACTTGTTTTGTGTGGTGTTTGTGTAGTTTTGTGTGGTGCATTTTGTGTCTTTTGTGTATTTGTGTGTTACGTAATTAATCTCTTCTTCTTCGTCTTCTTCGTCTTCTTCGTCTTCTTCGTCTTCCTGCTCCTGTTAGGGGTCGCCACAGCGGTTCAACCGTCTCCATTTCCCTCTATCCTCCACATCTTCCATTAACACTCCAACCACCCGCATGTCCGCCCTCACCACATCCATGAACCTCTTCTTTGGCCTTCCTCTTCTCCTCCTGCCTGGCGGCTCCATCTTCAGCATCCTTCTCCCGATATACTCCGCTTCCCTCCTGTGCACATGTCCAAACCATCTCAATCTAGCCTCTCTCACTTTGTCTCCAAACCGTCCTACCTGCACTGTCCTTCTAATATACTCATTCCTTATCCTGTCCATCCTCGTCATTCCCAAATCGCAGCATCTTTAACTCTGCCACCTCCAGCTCCGTTTCCTGTCTTTTTGTTAGCGCCACCGCCTCCAAACCATACAACATAGCTGGTCTCACTACCATCTTATATACTTTCCCCTTAACTCTTGCAGCTACCCTTGTGTCACAAATCACTCCTGCAACTCTTCTCCACCCACTCCATCCTGCCTGCACTCTCTTTTTCACTTCTCTCCCACACTCTCCGTTACTTTGGACAGTTGATCCCAAGTATTTAAACCCATCCACTTTCCCCAACTCAACTCCTTGCAACCGCACCATACCACCACCCTCCCTCTCATTTACGCACATGTACTCCGTCTTACTCCTACTGACTATCATTCCCCTTCTCTCCAGTGCGTACCTCCACCTCTCAAGGCTCGCCTCAGCCTGCTCCCTACTCTCCCTACAGATCATGATGTCATCCGCGAACATCATAGTCCATGGAGACTCCAGTCTGATCTCGTCCGTCAACCTGTCCATCACCATTGCAAACAGGAAAGGGCACAGAGTCGATCCTTGGTGCAATCCCACTTTTACCTTAAACCGGTCCATCATTCCTACCGCACACCTGACCACTGTCACACTGTCCTCATACATATCCTGCACAATCCTCACATACTTCTCCACCACCCCCGACTTCCTCAGACAATGCCACAACTCCTCTCTTGGCACCCCATCATAAGCTTTCTCTAAATCCACAAACACACAATGTAACTCCTTCTGGCCTTCCATATTCTTCTCCATCAACATTCTCAAAGCAAACATCACATCAGTGGTACTCTTTCCTGGCATAAACCCATATTGCTGCTCACAAATCGTCACCTCTCTTCTCAACCTAGCTTCCACTACTCTTTCCCACAACTTCATGGTGTGGCTTAACAACTTTATCCCTCTGTAATTTCCACAGCTCTGCACATCACCCTTGTTCTTGAAAATCGGAACCAGCACACTTAATCTCCACTCCTCCGGCATCCTCTCACTTTCCAAGATTTTATGAAACAATCTGGTTAACAACCCCACTGCCATCTCTCCTAAGCACTTCCATGCCTCCACTGGTATGTCATCTGGGCCAACCGCCTTTCCACTTTTCATCCTCTTCATAGCAGTCCTCACTTCATCCTGACTGATCCACCCCACTTTCTGAGTCACTCTCTCCACCTCTTCCAACCTTCTCTCTCACTCATTTTCTTCATTCATCAGCTCCTCAAAGTACTCCATCCACCTTCTCAACACACTCTCCTCGCTCGTCAGCACATTCCCATTGACGTCCTTTATCACCCTAACCTGCAGCACATCCTTCCCAGCTCGGTCCCTCTGTCTTGCCAATCGGTATAAATCCTTTTCCCCTTCTTTTGTATCCAACTTCTCATACAGCTCGTCATATGCCTTTTTCTTAGCCTTTGCCACCTCTCTCTTTGCCTTTCGCCGCCACTCCTTGTACTCCTGCCTACTTTCTTCATCTCTCTGACTATCCCACTTCTTTTTCGCCAACCCCTTCTTCCTTATACTTTCCTGTACTTCCTCGTTCCACCACCAAGTCTGCTTATCTTCCTTCCTCTGTCCAGATGTCACACCAAGTACCTTCCTAGCCATCTCCCTCACCACTTCTGCTGTAGTTGCCGAATCACCCACCCATCTTTACCACCATCCAACACCTGTCTCGCCTCCTCCCTAAATTCCACACAACAGTCTTGCTCCTTCAGCTTCCACCATCTGGTCCTTGGTTCAGCCCTCACTCTCTTCCTCAACCTCACCTCCAAAGTCATCCTACAGACCACCAATCGATGCTGTCGAGCTGCACTCTCCCCTGCCACCACCTTACAGTCTCTAATCTCTTTCAGGTTACATCTCCTGCTTAAGATGTAATCCACCTGTGTGCACTTTCCTCCACTCTTATACGTCACTCTGTGTTCCTCCTTCTTCTTGAAATACGTATTTACCACTGCCATTTCCATTCTTTTTGCAAACTCTACCACCATTTGCCCTTCCACATTTCTCTTGTTGAGACCGTACCTACCCATCACCTCCTCATCCTCTTTATTCCCTTCCCCAACATGCCCATTGAAATCTGCTGTACTCTTTTTATTTATTTTGAGCACATCCTTGCCATTTGTGTCCTCCCCAAACACAGAGGAGAATTCTGGCAGGGGCTGCTGGCAGCCCATGTTGATCTCTGCAAAGCATGTGCTACGTAATTAATATGAGACATAATTTGACCAACCACTTTATATAACTGCTGCCAGTGATGACTGGTTATATAGAGGTCCTGCTTTGATGCAACCCCACTTTGATTGGACACCTGACCCTGACCCATGACGTTTTTCATTATTATTCAATTAAATTTAGAATGGGATTAAAATAAATTCAATTCAAATCAAATGGAAGACCAAATAGGTCCAGTGCTGCATTGGAGTAATCAGAAGGAACCCGAACAATAAAAAAAAAAAAAGATGAAGTCATCAGGAGGAATCTGGATAGGATTCACATTTCAGCTGCTTCTCCTCTACCCTCAAAGCCATCCAGGCACAGCCAAGTGAGCCTTTTAAAAAGAACAAAAACAAAAAATCAAAAATAACCCAGATCAAAAAAAAAAATTCTCGCTTCCAAACCATATGTCCGATCAAGTTAAAATTTAAAACATTTATTTCCCATCACTACTAGATTATAATTGTGAAGTTTCATTTCGATTGATTAAGCAGTTCCAGACAAAACATTATTTAATATTTTTCTTCCATCCAATATGGCTGCCAAACCATGTGACCTATCAGTTATTCCTGAACAAAACTTGTACACCCAAGGCTTGGGGAACATTTTTGTAAAGTTTCCCCTTGATCTGTCAAGCCGTTCTGGAGAAGAAGATTTTTTTTATAGCTTTTGGGTAAATTGGGTAAATAAATTAAATAAATTATTGGGTAATTTTGGTAAATTGGGTAATTTTGGGTAAATTTTTTTGTCAGGTCAGGTTCGATCTGTGACCTGCTACAGGTACCATGTAAACCTGTACTAACCTGTTCCATGGTCGGGTTGTCGGCGACTAAACCGTCTCCCCCACCAGGTTTTCTGGTGAGGAGGGTGTTTGGATATGGACACCCAGCAGGATTAAAAACAAAACCTGTCAAAGGGCGGAGGAGCTCCTTGTGAGCCAACGGCCATCCATATCTAGTGCCCAACTGTGTCTGCGGACGTCCTCCTGCAGTTGGGTTACTTCTTATTTGGAGGTTGGTGGCAGGATTTGCACTCCAGCCACCGTAAAACGCTTCATTCCGCAAAACGCAAAAACGCAAAAAAATCTGAAAACCCACTCCGTGGGAGTACCTCCTGTGCAGCTTCCCTTCGCAGGGCAGCTCACCGGATGATGGGATTGGGGCAAAGCCTTCGGGACCCCCAGTCTTTGATAGGAGGGAAACCACGGGGAAACATCCCTGGGTCAGATTGCGGGAGAGTGTGTCGGAGTGGTGCTGAGGTGTCGTCCACCAGACGGCGGTCTCCTTGGGTTAACCTGAGGCGGTCCCTTCGGGTGGGTGCCTGGAATGTCCTATCCCTAAGAGAGGATGATCACCTGTCTCTGTTATCATCTGAGCTCAAGCGTTTGGACATCGGGATTGCAGCTCTCTCTGAGGTTCGGAGACCGGATTGCGGCGAGATAATGGTGGGTGGTTACACCTACTATTGGTCTGGTCGCTCTGATGGTTACCATACCCAAGGAGTTGCTGTAGCTGTGTCCAATAAGCTGACCCCAATGATAATTGAGGTAACACCGGTCAACGAGCGTATTATGAGATTAAGGATTCGTCACTCCTTAGGTGTCATTTCCCTGGTCTCTATTTATGCTCCGACTGAGGCGAGTGATCTTACCGTGAAGGATGCATTCTACGCCACACTCGAGTCTGTGGTTGATCAGTGCCCCAGACGAGATACACTTCTAGTCTTGGGGGATTTCAATGCATCGACTGGAACTGATAGGGATGGTTATGAGGTGTGTGTTGGTCCCCATGGGTCAGGAACTATGAACCAGAATAGCACTAAGTTCCTTGACTTTGCAAGAAGTCATGGACTTAGGGTGGCTGGTTCATGGTTTCAGCGCCCGCAAGCTCATCGCTGGACTTGGTATTCCAACGCTGGCGGTGTGGCAAAGGAGATTGACCATGTCCTCATTGACGGTCGTTGGAGGATGATCCAGAACTGCAGGGTCTACCGGAGTGCTCAGTTCCTCAATACTGACCACAGGCTTGTTGTAGCAACTCTAAAGCTGCACCTTAAATCCTGGAGAATGGTACCATCCCAGCCTAGGCTGGATGTTGCCAAGCTCAGGGATGAGAGAGTAGCTGAGGAGTTTGCGAACAGGCTGAGTGGACACTTGGGGGTCTGGGTGCTTTGGGGGGTCCTGAAGAGTTGTGGAGCACCTTCAAGACCACCGTCCTTGATGTTGCCGGTGGATGCCTTGGAGTTCACCGCAGGGCAAAGAAGAATTTTGTCTCTCAAGGGACACTGGATACCATTGACCAGA
Organism: Eptatretus burgeri; assembly: GCF_056783735.1. Taxonomy (NCBI): domain Eukaryota; kingdom Metazoa; phylum Chordata; class Myxini; order Myxiniformes; family Myxinidae; genus Eptatretus; species Eptatretus burgeri. Next base: position 80,492,457 of record NC_140966.1, read on the forward strand.
GTCGCAGGGCCAGGCTGAATGGCAGAGCTGAGCTGTTCAGGGAGCTGAGGCGTAAAACTGTACGTGCACTGAGGGTGGACAAGGAGGCCTATGTGCGAGGAATCTGTGAGGAGGTAGAGCATCACCTGTGGACAGGTGATTCTCGTCCCGCTTACAGGGGAATTCGCGCATTACGTTCATCCAAGCCCATCCCTCGGAGCACTGCAGTTCGAGCAGAGAGTGGTAGGCTCTTGACAGAGGAGTCTGAAGTGAAGGCTCGCTGGGCCGGTTACTTTGAGCGGTTGTACCAGGCTGATCCCCAGCTGTCGAGTTGGACGTCAAGGGTGTTACAATCCCTGTTGCTGACCCTCGAATCAACTGTGGTCCACCATCGCTTGTGGAAACACGGGCTGCGGTGAACCAGTTGAAACGGGGCAAAGCTCCAGGGATCTGTGGCATCCATGCTGAACTTCTCAAGGCTGGTGGAAATGCTGCACTCGCGTCGTTGCATGCAGTTTTGTGCTCTGCCTGGAACACAGGCATCATCCCAACTGACTGGAAGAGGGGCCTTGTTGTCCCTCTCTGGAAAGGGAAGGGTGATCGCCAAGACTGCAACAACTACCGAGGGGTGACGCTGCTCTCAGTGCCGGGCAAGGTCTTTGCTCGGATAATTCTTGATAGGGTTCGCCACCATCTGCTTGAGCACCAGCGTCCAGAGCAGTCAGGCTTTACACCAAAGAGGTCAACGATTGACCGTATCCTTGCTCTTCGTGTCCTCACTGAACGCAGACGAGAGTTTCGGCAGGGGCTGCTTGCAGCCTATGTTGATCTCTGTAAAGCGTTCGATTCAGTGAATAGGGATGTCCTCTGGAGGATTCTTGTTCTTCGTGGGGTGCCACCGAAACTGATCGATCTGATGTCTGAACTCTACTCTGGTACTGAGAGTGCTGTGAAGTGTGGTGGTACCGCCTCTGACTTATTTCCAGTTGTTACTGGAGTTCGTCAGGGATGTGTACTTGCCCCCACACTTTTCAGCACTTGTATGGACTGGATTTTTGGGAGGATGTCGGAGAGATCAAGTTGCGGTGCATCGTTTGGCAATGTCAAGATCTCGGACCTTGATTTTGCAGATGATGCAGTCATCTTTGCGGAGACTTTAGACATCCTCTTGGGGGCCCTCGAGGTGCTGAATGAGGAGTCGGAGCCGTTGGGATTACGGATTTCTTGGGTCAAAACAAAGATCCAGGCTTTCGGTGACATCTTGGATGCTGCTGTCCTGTCTGTGTCTGTTTGTGGTGAGGATGTTGAGGTCGTGGATAGATTCACTTACCTTGGCAGTGATATTCATGTCTCCGCAGGTTGTGAGCCGGAGGTCAATAGACGTCTGGGTCGGGCCTGGGGAGTCATGGATTCACTGGATCATGGGGTGTGGCGCTGCCGGTACCTGTGCGGGAGGACGAAAGTCCGAGTCTTCAGGTCCTTGGTACTTCCAGTCTTGCTCTATGGGTGCGAGACTTGGACTTTGACCAAGGATCTGAGACGGAGACTTAATTCCTTTGGTACCAGGTCTCTTCGGAGAATCCTTGGCTATTGCTGGTCGGATTTTGTGTCCAACGAGCGGTTGCTGAGAGAGACTCGGATGAGATTTGTTACCTGCATAGTCCGTGAGCGTCAGCTGCGGCTGTATGGACATGTGGCTCGCTTTCCTGACGCTGATCCTGCTCACCAGATTCTCTCAGCGAGGGAGTCTCATGAGTGGAGGAGGCCAGTGGGCCGACCACGTGCCTCATGGTTGCAGCAGGTTGACCATCATCTCAAGGAGATGGGGATGGGCCTGGCATCTGCCTGGGGGATGGCCAGACGGAGGCCCCTGGAGTACCGGCGGAAAGTGGACGCAGCGACGCGCTGTTCTGGCACATGCTCCCATACCTGACCTGACCTTGGGTAAATCCAATATGGTTGCCAAAGCATGTGACCTATGACATCATATGTCTGAAACTTTTGTTCCTTGTGGATAGGTAGTCATATGTGTAATGTTTTGCCTCAATCTGTTTAGCCACTTCAGGGAAGAAGATTTTTGAAGGTTTAAAAAAAATAAACAATATCGACGATGTCATCAATGTTTTTTTTTTTCTGTGGACCATTTTATCCCTAGTTGACCCTCAAAATTTTTCATACTGATCAGATGTAGCCTTCTACAAGTGCAATTATGACATCATAATGAAGACACCTATGACTTGATAAACATGGCAATTATTTCCCATGAGTACTTGCTGTGTGCCAAGTTTCAATTTTTTTTTTGTGCGGTTTCAGATACAGAGGTCCAAAATTTTTCCGTTTTTCCAACATGGCTGCCACACCACGTGACCTATGACGTCATTACGATTAAAACATTATACGTGTGTCGTCGCACCTATGTTGAAAATTTCGTGTCAATCTGATAAGCGGTTGCGGAGTAAACCACGAAAGTTCTGTGCAGACAAACAAACAAACAGTCAGACAGACAAACAAACAGACCCGAAAGCAATACCCTCTCCTTCGGCGAGGGTAACAAAGAGCATCTACTAATCACATTACCTGAGCAGATTTACTTATTTTAGACGAGACGAATAGTTTGAAGGTGAGACATTGTTGTGATCGGGCATAATTCACAATGCATGGAATAATACCTGATAACTCAATCGTATTTTTAACTAGTTGAAGGGATTCCTTGACCCCTAAAACCTGGGTATACACACCAAAATCATCACTCCATGGTAAATCCTAAATGACATGGCCATTTTTGGAGATTGCCGGCCATGTTGGATGCCATCTTGGAAATGACAACTTTCTGGGGGTCGGATTTATGTCGACCTCTGTTCTTCATTTCATGGCCCTCGAGCCATTGGCTGCCCCGGTTGGCCTAACGTGTGGCCCCTGATGTGCGGCTGATAATATACAAATGTGAAAACACCCCATCATAATCCACCATAAATGCTATCAAATTGACCCATTATTTTCAAATGAGTGTTGCAACGTGAAGCATAAAAAGTATCAATACTACATCAGTTGGTGGCTGACTGACAGTATACAAAGAATTATGCTTGTAGCCCAGTTAGCCACAAGGAAGAAGAGTATAGCAGTCCTAAGGGGAGAGTCCTAATAGCAGCAGTACCAGAGAAAAATGATGCTAGCTTAAGGGGATGAAAGAAATGGATCAGTTCTAAATTCGAAAATCAAACTCGAACCTCAACAACTCTGAGATCTGAGATTTAAAGTGTGATGCAGCTGGTTATAAAGGTGGTCAATTTCATTGTGTCAAGTGCATTGTGTCACAGATATTCTTGAGCACTACTCGATGTGTATTAGACGGAGTATGGCAACCTGGTGATGTGCAGCAAGTTTAGATGATTGTCACCTGGCAAAGTACTGGAAAGATTTTTGCATTTCCTTCCTCAGATTCAGGAATTTGTTGAAAACAAAGGGAAGAGGGAGGCAGAGTTGGAAAATTCACTTGAATTCGCTGAATCTCCAACTGCAAGAGAAACATAAACTTCCCAGTAACATTTGGACATTTAGACTGCCTCACACATTTGGACAAATGAACATTTGAACTAACTCACAAGGATTGCTGTGACGGATTACAAATACTACATAAAGAGGGTCATGGAGCATCAGACACACTTCCGCTCATCCAGATTTTCTGTAAGTTTTGAAATCGAACTTATTGCATTCTTATTACTATTTTAAAATTATCTTTTATTTTGCTTCAAACAGGTATCTTAAATAGGTGGGTTTGTATTACATTTCTGGTTTCTAATAATGAAGCCTATATTTTTTTTATTGCACACTAGTGTGGATCAGCTCACTACGCTTGCCTCTCCACACGTCATTGTGGAGATTGAAATTGATGTCACAGATTTGCTGTGTTGTTATGATTCTCTTCTTCTTCTTCTTCTTTCGGCTGCTCCCGTTAGGGGTCGCCACAGCGGATCATCAATATGATCCGCATAGTGATTTGGCACATGTTTTACGCCGGATGCCCTTCCTGACGCAACCCTGGTTGCCTCTTGCGACACAGGGATCTGGTACACCTATTTTAACCAGGGTATACACCGGCCCAGTACACTGGTACTCATTTCGCCGACCTCGGATGACAGGCTGAGTTAAACCCCCTGGTGTATTAATTCGGTGGCCCAACGGGGCTTGAACTCAGGACCTTTTGGATCCCAAGCCGCTGCCCTAACCACTGCGCCAACACCAGGCTTTGTGTTGTTGTTATGATTAACACTATTCATAATACAAACATTTATTTGGTGCAAACTTATTTGTAATATTGGTGATATGTTTATTTGAAATTTATTTGAAACTTGCAAATGCAACCCATTGCTTTGCTGATGGGTATATTAAGGGGTGGAGGGGGAGAGAAAGAGGGAGAGGAGGGACGAGAAGGATAAAAAAGGGAGAGAGGAGGGAGGGGGAGGGATGGAAGGGAGGGAGAGATGACAGTTTATAGCTGGGTAGCTATTCAAACCTAGGCTACACAGTTCGTATGTCCGTTAACATTTGACTAAATCATCTTCTCCTCACAAACTGTCTGACCGATATGGACCAAATTTGGTATGATACATCAGAACAGTGATGTTTCATGTGGTTGTGCTCCCCATCTGGCTCCGCTCCCGAAAAGATGCTGAAAATGGAGGTTTCACCTCAAATTCAGGTAATTTATTTAAAAATATTTTCAGAAATGCAGACTAAACTCTTGATCCAAACTCTTGAGGCCAGATACAGACCAAACTCTTCATAAAACATAAGGACCATGCCATTAACTTAAGTTGTGTTCCCCATAACAGTGCTACATTAGGAATGGCGGGGGGTTGCCTCTGCCCTCAAATCCCTCACTTTCACCTCGCATGTTGGGGAAATAACGGTCAGTCCCCCATGGGGCTATTTTGTAATTGTAATATAACTTTTCAGCTTTTTGTCGCCATTGTTATGTATGGCTTGTAAGTTTGAAAATGTAGAAATAACAAAAAGAATACCAATGATCTGTTAATTTTATCCCCCCCCCACCTGGAAATTTTGCAAATTGTGCCCTGGTTTCAATAGTCGAATATTTTATCAATTGTGGAAAATCTGTACGGTAATATGAATACAGTACGTATGTAATCTCGCCTTCAAAGGTTTACATATAGTACTAACTTGTTGTAAAATATGAGTTGATGGCACCTAAAATAAGCAAGTTAATTTGAAGTGCATATATATATATATATATATATATATATATATATATATATATATATATATATATATATATATATATATATATATATATATATATATATATATATATATATATATATATATATATATATATATATATATATATATATATATATATACCTTTACCCTCAGGTCGTGTGGTGTATGTAAAACTTATGAAGAGAAAAAAAAGATTTTCAACTCAAATTTCCGTTGTACTGAATCTTGCTTTCCGTTCTATGAATTTTGGTCACTTTCTACTTCGTTTGTGTTATCGCAAATTTCCAGCAGGTGAATTTCTGTAATGTGGGAGATTACTGTCAATGTTTGTCAATAATCAGTTGAATGGATAGAAAAGGACCAACATGTTTTTTTCATAAAATCTCATTTTTAGTGATGAAGCTAAATTTCACACATCAGGCAAAGTTAATCATCACAATTGAAAGATATGGGGAGAAGAAAATCCGCATGAATTGTATGAACATGAAAGGGATTCGTCTAAAGTAAATGTCTGGTGTGCCATATCATGTTCTCACATCGATGGACCCCACTTCTTTGATGAACGCACCGTCACCAGAATTTCGTTCCTTAACATGCTATGCGAGTTCTTTATTCCGCAACTCAAGGAAAATCCCGACCTGTTACAAAGAGCTATCTTTCAAAAGGATGGAACACCACCTCACTTTGCTCAAATTGTTCAAGCATTTTTTTTATCAAACTTTTCCAGACCTTTGGACTGGTTGAGGAGAACCTATGAAATGGGCCACTCGTTCACAAAAATTAACACCTTTGGTTTTTTTTTTAAATCTCTGGGGTTTAAAAAAAAAGTAAAGTTAACACCAACAAACCAAGGGACCTTGAATAACTTAAACATCACATTGTCGATACTGTCATCCATCCCTACTGCTTTGTTGGAAAATGTTTTCTCAGAATTTGAACGCAGAATTAGATTTACTGGCAGAGTACCTGCCCTTTGGGTGATGTTGTTCCAAGCATGCAACATGTTCTTCTGGCACATACTTTTATTTTGGCGGTGTATAGGCAACTGACAGCTGTATATGCAAAAATAAAAACATGAAGTGTGTGCATGAAGCAAAAACATACCTTCTGCTTATAAATAAAAAAACACCTCACTGTGCAAGAAAACGTGGGCACAGGAATACAGAACTGTAAATGGTGGAGACTTGTAATAACCTCCCCCACCTGGAGGTGGTGCTACACGACACACATTTACATCGAAAATTTGGGTCCCCACCTCCCCCTCCTCCCTTCCAAAACCACCAGCAAAGCTAAAAACACCCCTCTACACTAACGGGGGTCACGCTAATCCGATATCGCAAGTCTGGATGCAATCAGCCCAGAACTGTAGGAGTAGCGTGACAAACAAACACATGCACAAACACTGGTCCGTGAATTATCGTAATTATTGTGAGGATTGTCGTAAAGGATGGACGACATGTATGTGGCCTATAGAAAGTCTACACCCCCTTTCAAATTTTTCACCTTTTGTTGCCTTACAGCTTGGAATTAAATTGCATAAAATCTTACTTTTTCCACCTTTATTGACATATTGTACCCCACAACTTACAAGTGAAAAATAAACTTCCAGCTCCAGTCGTTTTGGCATGATTGGTGATAATGTGCCACATTACCAATACACCACCCAGATTAGAGGAGGTTGGCTTTGGGGCTTCCTACTCTGGGGACATGTACAGTGCAAAAATGCAAGTTATCTCCACAGCTGACTTGTAATACCCTCTGCCACCACCACCGTGTGGCACTACACGATGCGCATTTCATCGAGAATTTTCGTCGCACTTCCCTCCCGAACCCCCACGACTGCAAATTAAACCAAATAGCCTATGTTCATCATGATGTCGGATTTGGTGCAAGTGCAAAGTTTGGTGGCAATTGGACCACTATTTTTGGTGTGATTGGTGTTACACACAGACAGATACACACACACACACACACACACACACACACACACACACACACACACACACACACACACACACACACACACACACACACACACACACACACACACACACACACACACACAGAAAATGACCTTTATTTATTGAAGAAGAAAAGGAAAAGAAGATTCGAGAACAAAAATATAAACGATACCATAAAAAGTTAAATAAACCAAAACCTCTGTTTATTAAATGGATTCGTATCAATGTTTTTTGTCAGTATATTCCTGTACAACTACAGTACTTATTTAATGTCCCCAATTAACTCGACCTTATGCATGGGGTTGGCTGCAGAACAATGAGGTTGGCCAGGCCTTAGTACAAGAACTGGTTAGGGCATGGATTTGGAATTTGTTCAGTGTATTGGCTATAACTCACCTACTAATCACAAAATGCACCATAGGATCTTTAACATCAAATACTGCTGGTAGACAAGACACACCCAACTTAAAGACCCAGTCACACCTTGACGTTTTACCCAGCAATGGCAACGTATCAAAATGTATGTAAAAAAACACTGGCTTACGCTGAACTTTTGATGTTTTTTTAAAAGATTCGGATGTATTCATAACGAGTTGGTCGTATGCATAACATTTAAGTAATGGACACAGAACGTTTCGTTGTCTTATAGATAACTTATACCAACGAATGCTTAGCCTGTTGTCGGCATTCACAACCTATGCCCAACGATAGTCTAACTTATGCATAGCACGCTGCACGTATCGCCGACGATCACGTGGCGTAGCCTATTAAAAGGCTGCCGCACAATGATTCAAATCATAACCGCCGGAGAAATGGAAGTGTCAACATCGCAGTCACACCTTGGCGATCTTGCCAGCGTATGCCGACCTCTGAAAAATGCGCCTAAAACGCTGGCGCACGTCGAATACGGTATGGGTAAGTTTGGTATACGTGAATAGAACGCTAAAGTACGCTATCATACGTTGTAGTAAGTGGAGTACGTCTTTAAATTTTAAACGTGTTAAACATTTTACGACGTACTTGCCGTATGCCTCACACGTTCCCCTTGCGATGGGAATAAGTTGTACGCACGATATGCGATCGTTGGCACACATGGACAAAAGTTACTTGTAAGTTACTCATAAGTCGAAACATGTCAATGTAATGGTTAGCGTCGGTGTTCCAGACTCCCTGTTTTTTTTTCTTTTTTCTTCGGTATGACGGTGATGTTGACACTTCGATTTCTAGTGCGGTGAAATATAATATAATTAATAGGCTGCCGCTCAACGATTTAAATCATAACTGCACTAGAAATCGAAGTGTCAACATGACCGTCATATCGAAGGAAAAAAAAAAAAAAAAAACAACAAACAAACCAGGGAGTCTGGAAGACTGACGCTAACCATTACATTGACGTGTTTCGACTTATGAGTACCTTACAAGTAACTTGTGTCAACGATCGCGTAACGTGCCTACAACACGTTACTCATAGGTTAGAAATAAGTTTTGGGTACGCTAAGCATTACCTCGATGTGTTTCGACTTATGATTAACTTACAATTAACGTATGTCAACGATCACATAACGTGCCTACAACTTATGGCCAGCGTAGCGGAACTTGTGAGTCATACGCTGGGATAATTCGTGAAATTTCAAGCATGCTAAAATTTGAGGACAACCGCAAAGTACAACGATGAAAGCCAGCGTACTACGACGTATGGCAGTGTTTTTCAGCGTGCTCTCAATGTTTCCAAAACTTACCCATAACGTATTCGACGTGTGCCAGCGTTTTAGACAAATTTTTCACAAATTGGCATAAGCTGGCTAAAACGTCAAGGTGTGACTGGGCCTTAACGTCAATCTGAGGGACAGCACACTTTTTAATGCAACGCCCTGCCTGCTGTATTCAAATCCGACAGTTTACAGTCAGGTTGAGAATTGAACCCAGAATGGACAGCTTGTTGGGGTTACATACACAACACATGATAACTCGTGCAGACGGATCTCACGATGTACTTGAACTACTTCCTCAAACTTCTGTGAAATCGTACCAATATGCTGGGCCACACCTACCTCTCGCATCAGTCTGTCCAAGCGGTATATTTTTGAATGTTTTTTTGAAACTTAAATATTCAACTTAAATTGCTTATAAAAACTGTAATATCACGAATATTACAAAATTTGCAAAATAAATGTTTTCATTCTGCTTGGTGTAAATTATGACAACACGACAACTCGCGTAAACATCACATTATTAAAACAAGCCTGTCTCTCGAGCGACGTGTGGTGAGGTGCAGAACGGGAGTTGTTTTGAATTACGTGGTGGTGAGGTGTTTTTAATAACGTAGAGGTTACGTGGAGGTGAGGAGTTTTTAATAATGTGGAGGTTATGTGGTTGTGAGGTGTTTTTAATAACGTGGCGGTTACATGGTGGTGAGGTGTTTTTAATAACGTGGAGGTTACATGGTGCTGAGGTGTTTTTAATAACGTGGAGGTTACATGGTGGTGAGCTGTTTTTAATAATGTGGAGGCTACATGGTGAGGTGTTTTTAATAACATGGCGGACACATGGTGCTGAGGTGTTTTTAATAACGTGGCGGTTACGTGGTGGTGAGGTGTTTTTAATAATGTGGAAGTTACATGGTAGTGAGGTGTTTTTATAATGTAGAGGTTATATGGTGATGAGGGATTTTTAATGTGGACGTTACGTGGTGATGAGGTGTTTTTAATAACATTGCAGTTACATGGTGGTGAGGTGTTTTTAATAACGTGGCAGTTACATGGTGATGAGGTGTTTTTAATAACATTGCAGGTACATGGTGATGAGGTATTTTTAATAACATGGCAGGTTCATTGTGGTGAGGTGTTTTTAATAACATGGCAGTTACTTGGTGGTGAGGTGTTTTTAATCGCGTGGAGGTTATGTGGTGGTGAGGTGTTTTTAATAATGTGGAGGTTCCATGGTGATGAGGTGTTTTTAATAATGTGGGTGTTATGAGTTGATAAGGTGTTTTTAATAATGTGGAGGTTACATGGTGAGGTGTTTTTAATAACATGGCAGTTACATGGTGGTGAGGTGTTTTTAATAATGTGGCGGTTTCATGGTGGTGAGGTGTTTTTAATAACGTGGATGTTACATGGTGGTCAGTTGTTTTAAATAATGTGGAGGTTACGTGGTGAGGTGTTTTTAATAACATGGCTATTAGATGGTGCTGAGTTGTTTTTAATAATGTGACGGTTACGTGGTGGCGAGATGTTTTTAATATCATGGAGGTTACGTGGTGATGAGGTGTTTTTAATAATGTGGAGGTTACATGGTGAGGTGTTTTTAATAACATGGCAGTTACATGGTGGTGAGGTGTTTTTAATAATGTGGCGGTTTCATGGTGGTGAGGTGTTTTTAATAACGTGGATGTTACGTGGTGGTCAGTTGTTTTAAATAATGTGGAGGTTACGTGGTGAGGTGTTTTTAATAACATGGCTATTAGATGGTGCTGAGTTGTTTTTAATAATGTGACGGTTACGTGGTGGCGAGATGTTTTTAATATCATGGAGGTTACGTGGTGATGAGGTGTTTTTAATAACGCGGAGGTTATGTGGTGGTGAGGTGTTTTTAATAACATGGAGGTTACATGGTGCTGAGGTGTTTTTAGTATCCTGGAGGTGAGGTGTTTTTTTAATAACGTGGAGGTAACGTGGTGGTGAGGTGTTTTTAATAACGTGGAGGTTACATGGTGGTGAGGGGTTTTTAATAAGGTGGAGGTTACGTGGTGCTGAGGTGTTTTTTAATAACGTGGAGGTTACATGGTGGTGAGGTGTTTTTAATTAGGTGGAGGTTACGTTGTGCTGAAGTGTTTTTTAATAACGTGGAGGTTACACGGTGGTGAGGTGTTTTTAATAACGTGGAGGTTACATGGTGGTGAGGTGTTTTTAATAATGTGTAGGTTACATGGTGGTGAGTTGTTTTTAATAATGTGGAAGTTATGTGGTGGTGAGGTGTTTTCAATAACGTGGCAGTTACATGGTGATGAGGTGTTTTTAATAACATGGCAGGTACATGGTGATGAGGTGTTTTTAATAACATGGCAGTTACGTGGTGGTGAGGTGTTTTTAATGACATGGAAGTTACTTGGTGGTGAGGTGTTTTTAATCGCGTGGAGGTTACATGGTGGTGAGGCGTTTTTAATAACGTGGCAGTTTTGTTGTGGTGAGGTGTTTTTAATAACGTAGCAGTTACATGGTGGTGAGGTTCTTTTAATAATATGGCAGTTACATGGTGGTGAGATTTTTTGAATAACGTGACAGTTGCATGGTGATGAGGTGTTTTTAATACTGTGGAGGTTACATGGTGATGTGTTTTTAATACTGTGGAGGTTACATGGTGATGAGGTATTTTTTTAATAACGTGGAGGTTACATGGTGATGAGGATGTTTTTCATAATGTGGAGGTTACGTGGTGATGAGGTGTTGTTAATGAAGTGGAGGTTACAAGGTGGTGAGGTGTTTTAAATAATGTGGAGGTTACAGTGTGATGAGGTGTTTTTAATAATGTGGAGGTTACGTGGTGATGAGGTGTTTTTAATAATATGGCGGTTACATGGTGATGAGCTGTTTTTAATAATGTGGAGGTTACATAGTGGTGAGGTGTTTTTAATAACATGGCAGTTTCGTTGTGGTGAGGTGTTTTTAATAATGTGTCAGTTACATGGTGGTGAGATTGTTTGAATAACGTGACAGTTGCATGGTGATGAGTTGCTTTTAATTACATGGCGTTAATATGGTGGTGAGGTGTTTTTAATAATGTGGAGGTTACGTGCTGATGAGGTATTTTTAATAATGTGGAGGTTACATGGTGATGAGGGGTTTTTAATAATGTGAAGGTTACGTGGTGGTGAGGTGTGTTTAATAACGTGGTGGTTTCATGGTGATGAGGTGTTTTTAATCACGTGGAGGTGACATGGTGATGAGGATGTTTTTCATAATGTGCAGGTTACGTGGTGATGAGGTGTTGTTAATGAAGTGGAGGTTACAAGGTGGTGAGGTGTTTTAAATAATGTGGAGGTTACAGGGTGATGAGGTGTTTTTAATAATGTGGAGGTTACGTGCTGATGAGGTATTTTTAATAATGTGGAGGTTACATGGTGATGAGGGGTTTTTAATAATGTGGAGGTTACGTGGTGGTGAGGTGTGTTTAATAACGTGGTGGTTTCATGGTGATGAGGTGTTTTTAATAACGTGGAGGTTACATGGTGATGAGGATGTTTTTCATAATGTGCAGGTTACGTGGTGATGAGGTGTTGTTAATGAAGTGGAGGTTACAAGGTGGTGAGGTGTTTTAAATAATGTGGAGGTTACAGGGTGATGAGGTGTTTTTAATAACGTGGCAGGTACATGGTGATGAGGTGTTTTTAATAACATTGCAGGTACATGGTGATGAGGTATTTTTAATAACATGGCAGTTACTTGGTGGTGAGGTGTTTTTAATCGCGTGGAGGTTATGTGGTGGTGAGGTGTTTTTAATAATGTGGAGGTTACATGGTGATGAGGTGTTTTTAATAATGTGGAGGTTACGTGGTGATGAGGTGTTTTTAATAATGTGGATGTTATGAGTTGATAAGGTGTTTTTAATAATGTGGAGGTTACATGGTGGGGTGTTTTTAATAACATGGCAGTTACATGGTGGTGAGGTGTTTTTAATAATGTGGCGGTTTCATGGTGGTGAGGTGTTTTTAATAACGTGGATGTTACATGGTGGTCAGTTGTTTTAAATAATGTGGAGGTTACGTGGTGAGGTGTTTTTAATAACATGGCTATTAGATGGTGCTGAGTTGTTTTTAATAATGTGACGGTTACGTGGTGGCGAGATGTTTTTAATATCATGGAGGTTACGTGGTGATGAGGTGTTTTTAATAATGTGGAGGTTACATGGTGAGGTGTTTTTAATAACATGGCAGTTACATGGTGGTGAGGTGTTTTTAATAATGTGGCGGTTTCATGGTGGTGAGGTGTTTTTAATAACGTGGATGTTACGTGGTGGTCAGTTGTTTTAAATAATGTGGAGGTTACGTGGTGAGGTGTTTTTAATAACATGGCTATTAGATGGTGCTGAGTTGTTTTTAATAATGTGACGGTTACGTGGTGGCGAGATGTTTTTAATATCATGGAGGTTACGTGGTGATGAGGTGTTTTTAATAACGCGGAGGTTATGTGGTGGTGAGGTGTTTTTAATAACATGGAGGTTACATGGTGCTGAGGTGTTTTTAGTATCCTGGAGGTGAGGTGTTTTTTAATAACGTGGAGGTAACGTGGTGGTGAGGTGTTTTTAATAATGTGGAGGTTACATGGTGGTGAGGGGTTTTTAATAAGGTGGAGGTTACGTGGTGCTGAGGTGTTTTTTAATAATGTGGAGGTTACATGGTGGTGAGGTGTTTTTAATTAGGTGGAGGTTACGTTGTGCTGAAGTGTTTTTTAATAACGTGGAGGTTACACAGTGGTGAGGTGTTTTTAGTATCCTGGAGGTGAGGTGTTTTTTTAATAACGTGGAGGTTACATGGTGGTGAGGTGTTTTTAATAACGTGGAGGTTACATGGTGGTGAGGGGTTTTTAATAAGGTGGAGGTTACGTGGTGCTGAGGTGTTTTTTAATAACGTGGAGGTTACATGGTGGTGAGGTGTTTTTAATTAGGTGGAGGTTACGTTGTGCTGAAGTGTTTTTTAATAACGTGGAGGTTACACAGTGGTGAGGTGTTTTTAATAACGTGGAGGTTACATGGTGGTGAGGTGTTTTTAATAATGTGGAGGTTACATGGTGGTGAGTTGTTTTTAATAATGTGGAAGTTATGTGGTGGTGAGGTGTTTTCAATAACGTGGCAGTTACATGGTGATGAGGTGTTTTTAATAACATGGCAGGTACATGGTGAGGAGGTGTTTTTAATAACATGGCAGTTACGTGGTGGTGAGGTGTTTTTAATGACATGGAAGTTACTTGGTGGTGAGGTGTTTTTAATCGCGTGGAGGTTACATGGTGGTGAGGGGTTTTTAATAACGTGGAAGTTTTGTTGTGGTGAGGTGTTTTTAATAACGTCGCAGTTACATGGTGGTGAGGTGCTTTTAATAATATGGCAGTAACATGGTGGTGAGATTTTTTGAATAACGTGACAGTTGCATGGTGATGAGGTGTTTTTAATAATGTGGAGGTTACATGGTGATGAGGTGTTTTTAATACTGTGGAGGTTACATGGTGATGAGGTATTTTTTAATAATGTGGAGGTTACATGGTGATGAGGTGTTTTTAATAACGTGGAGGTTACATGGTGATGAGGATGTTTTTCATAATGTGGAGGTTACGTGGTGATGAGGTGTTGTTAATGAAGTGGAGGTTACAAGGTGATGAAGTGTTTTTAATAATGTGGACGTTACGTGGTGATGAGGTGTTTTTATAATGTTGAGGTTACGTGGTGACAAGGTGTTTTTGATACTGTGGAGGTTACGTGGCGATGAGGTGTTTTTAATAACATGGCGGTTACATGGTGATGAGCTGTTTTTAATAATGAGGAGGTTACATAGTGGTGAGGTGTTTTTAATAACATGGCAGTTTCGTTGTGGTGAGGTGTTTTTAATAATGTGTCAGTTACATGGTGGTGAGATTGTTTTAATAACGTGACAGTTGCATGGTGATGAGTTGCTTTTAATTACATGGCGTTAATATGGTGGTGAGGTGTTTTTAATAATGTGGAGGTTACGTGCTGATGAGGTATTTTTAATAATGTGGAGGTTACATGGTGATGAGGGGTTTTTAATAATGTGGAGGTTACGTGGTGGTGAGGTGTGTTTAATAACGTGGTGGTTTCATGGTGATGAGGATGTTTTTCATAATGTGCAGGTTACGTGGTGATGAGGTGTTGTTAATGAAGTGGAGGTTACAAGGTGGTGAGGTGTTTTAAATAATGTGGAGGGTACAGGGTGATGAGGTGTTTTTAATAATGTGGAGGTTACGTGGTGATGAGGTGTTTTTATAATGTGGAGGTTACGTGGTGATAAGGTGTTTTTGATACTGTGGAGGTTACGTGGTGATGAGGTGTTTTTAATAACATGGCGGTTACATGGTGATGAGCTGTTTTTAATAATGTGGAGGTTACATGGTGATGAGGGGTTTTTAATAATGTGGAGGTTACGTGGTGGTGAGGTGTTTTTAATAACGTGGAGGTTACATGGTGATGAGGTGTTTTTAATAATGTGGAGGTTACGCGGTGATGAGGTGTTTTTAATAAAGTGGAGGTTACATGGTGTTGAGGTGTTTTTAATAACGTGGAGGTTACATGGTGGTGAGGTGTTTTTAATAACATGGCAGTTTCGTTGTGGTGAGGTGTTTTTAATAACGTCGCAGTTACATGGTGGTGAGGTGTTTTTAATAATGTGGAGGTTACATGGTGATGAGGGGTTTTTAATATTGTGGAGGTCACGTGCTGTTGAGGTATTTTTAATAATGTGGAGGTTACATGGTAATGAGGGGTTTTTAATAATGTGGATGTTACGTGGTGGTGAGGTGTTTTTAATAACGTGGTGGTTTCATGGTGATGAGGTGTTTTTAATAACGTGGAGGTTACGTGGTGATGAGGTGTTTTAGTAACGTTGTGGTTACATGTTGGTGAGGTGTTTTTAATAACGTGGAAGTTTCATGGTGGTGAGGTGTTTTTAATGACGTGGAAGTTAGGTGGTGGTGAGGTGTTTTTAATAACGTGGAGGTTACATGGTGTTGAGGTGTTTTTAATAACGTGGAGGTTACGTGGTGATGAGGTGTTTTTAATCACGTGGAGGTTATGTGGTGGTGAGGTGTTTTTAAGAACGTGGAAGTCACATGGTGGTGAGGTGTTTTTAATAACGTGGAAGTTCCATTGTGATGAGGTGTTTTTAATAACATGGCAGTTACGTGGTGGTGAGGTGTTTTTAATAACGTGGCAGTTACATGGTGGTGAGGTGTTTTTAATAACGTGGAAGTTACATGGTGGTGAGGTGTTTTTAATAATGTAGCAGTTGCATGGTGGTGAGGTGTTTTTAATAACGTGGAGGTTACGTGGTGATGAGGTGTTTGTAATAACGTGGAGGTTATGTGGTGGTGAGGTGTTTTTAATAACGTGGAAGTCACATGGTGGTGAGGTGTTTTTAATAACGTGGCAGTTCCATTGTGATGAGGTGTTTTTAATAACATGGCAGTTACGTGGTGGTGAGGTGTTTTTAATAACGTGGCAGTTACATGGTGGTGAGGTGTTTTTAATAACGTGGCAGTTGCATGGTAGTGAGGTGTTTTGAATAACGTGGAGGTTACATGGTGGTGAGGTGTTTTTAATAATGTGGAGGTTACATGGTGAGGTGTTTTTAGTAACGTGGAGGTTACATGGTGAGGTGTTTTTAGTAATGTGGAGGTTACATTGTGCTGAGGTGTTTTTAATAACGTGGAGGTTATGTGGTGGTGAGGTGTTTTTAATATGGTGGTGGTTACATGGTGGTGAGGTGTTATTAATGACGTCGCAGGTACATGGTCATGAGGTGTTTTTAATAACGTGGCGGTTACGTGGTGGTGAAGTGTTTTTAATAACGTCGCAGTTATGTGGTGGTGAGGTGTTTTTAATATGGTGGTGGTTATGTGGTGATGAGGTGTTTTTAATAATGTGGAGGTTACATCTTGGTGAGGTGTTTTTAATAACGTGGTGGTTACATGGTGGTGAAGTGTTTTTAATAACATGGAGGTTACATGGTGGTGAGGTGTTTTTAATAATGTAGCAGTTGCATGGTGGTGAGGTGTTTTGAATAACGTGGTGGTAACATGGTGGTGAAGTGTTTTTAATAACATGGTGGTTATGTCATGGTGTGGTGTTTTTAATCATGTGGCGGTTATGTGGTGGTTAAGTGTTTTTAATAACGTGGGGGTTACATGGTGGTGAGGTGTTTTTAATGTTGCGGTTATGTGGGGGTGAGGTGTTTTTAATAATGTGGGGGTTATGTGGTGGTGAGGTGTTTTTAATAATGTGGGGGTTATGTGGTGGTGAGGTGTTTTTAATCACATGGTGATGTGTTTCGCATTAAGTGGCAGTGAAGGGTTTTTAATAACGTGGTGGTGAGGTGTTTTTTTTTTTTAATAATGTGTGTGTGTGTGTGTGTGTGTGTGTGTGTGTGTGTGTGTGTGTGTGTGTGTGTGTGTGTGTGTGTGTGTGTGTGTGTGTGTGTGTGTGTGTGTGTGTGTGTGTTTTATTCATGAAGCATGGCATATTCTCTCTGCTAACTCCTCTACCCCTAACGTCTGTGTCTCTCTCTCTCTCTCTCTCTCTCTCTCTCTCTCTCTCTCTCTCTCTCTCTCTCTCTCTCTCTCTCTCTCTCTCTCTCTCTCTCTCTCTCTCTCTCTCTCTCTCTCTCTCTCTCTCTCTCTCTCTCTCTCTCTCTCTCTCTCTCTCTCTCTCTCTCTTTCTATTTCTCTCTCTCTCTTTCTCTCTTTCTCTCTTTCTCTCTTTCTCTCTTTCTCTCTTTCTCTCTTTCTCTCTTTCTCTCTTTCTCTCTTTCTCTCTTTCTCTCTTTCTCTCTTTCTCTCTTTCTCTCTTTCTCTCTTTCTCTCTCTCACCAACACATCCCATGTTTGCCTCAGACGGCCTCTCGCTCTCCTTCCATTCACATTCATATTTATACACCTCCTCACACAACTACCCACTCACATCCTTTCCACATGTCCAAACCATCTCAACCTACCCCTACACATAACCTCACTAATGCTGTCTATACCTAACCTATCTTTTCCTATCCTTCAGTGTCACATTACATCCACCTCACCATTCTCATTTCATTTCGTTCACACCTCCGTTCATCTTCCCTTTTGAGCACCCATGTTTCGCTGCCATACAACATCACGCTTCTAATACAAGCAGCATAAACTACTCCCATTAATCGGAGAGAAGTCCCTTTCGATGTCAATAGGGGGTAACAACTCCCTGAAACTTCCTCCAGCCACTTCTAATTCTTCCAATCACTGCTGCCTCCACAGCTCCCCTGCACTAATCATAGCACCCAGGTTACAGAATTTATCTCCACGTTCCAGGGATATATCCCCATAAACTCACCTTTCCACTCCAACTGGAGTCACTTGTTTACCTGTGCAAGCAACACATTTGAAGTCAGGTGCCATCTACAGTCTACCTCTGATGCCACTACACCTTTTGTGCACCCAGCAGTTGCAGGATTTACGCAATATTCAATTGCTACCTACACCTTTTCTACAGGTGGGAAACCATCACCACACCACCATATATATGTATGTATATATATATATATATATATATATATATATATATATATATATATATATATATATATATATATATATATATATATATATATATATATATATGTATATATATGTATATGTATATATATATATATATATATATATATATATATATATATATATATATATATATATATATACACACACACACACACACGAGCAAACACCACATACCTGGCTCGGGATTGTAAAACTAACGATATGTTCGTGTTCACAGTGTTATTTATTCCAGTGAATGTGGAAATTTTTGATGGTCCACTGAGAGAGAAAGGAAAACTGACCCCAAAACCCCAAGCAACATTTTCCAAAAGCTCACTTTGCAAATAGTGATCGAGGATAACACAGAGTTTTCAGCATGATAAAACGAAAACACTGTTTGTGGACATTTATTTATTACATACTCACCTGGGTGGGGTTCAGTTCATGTGGTATCTGCACGAACCACAATTGTTATTTTTGGCATTTTATTTGTTATTCCCCCCCCCCCAACCTTTTCCCCCATCTTGAGAAATGTTGTTGGGACGACCTCATGATGATCTTGGCACTTAAGTCATGATCAAGAAGAACCCCGGTTCAAATCCCTTTTATCTGCATCGATTATTTGCATTGTTCATTGGGTCCTTGCAGTTTACGAGAAAAGATACGTTTTCCTCCAACATCCTTGTCCCGCATGTGATTTCTGCCCCAGCTCCTCCATGAGCCTGCAGGGTGCGACAGGATGGTGTCGAAGTAGCACACTTCCTGTTGAACCGTTCTTCTCTGAGTTCGATTCCCGACCCGACTATTTAACAGAGGTTACATCACAAACTGCACCGTCCCTTGGATAGACGTCAAACCTGCAGAATGTCTCCTCCACTGGCATTAGTTGGTGGACGTTAGAGATCACACGGTCTTTTGACGACGAGTTGGAAAATTGTAATTTCCTGCCCAAAGCACCTTCAGTCAAACCTCAGGCCTTCCCAACCAACTCGTGAAAGACTTTGGCGAAACACTTTATTTGGTCGACCACAAAATAATGATTTGTTGCTGGTATTGGTGTTCGGGGAGTTATGGGAATAATTGGTTCTGTTAAGGTAGTCGTGATGGTGGTAGTCGTCCTCATATTCGTCATCGTCCTCCACGAGGCTCAGAGATCAATGTTACCATCACGTTCATTTGAATAATCATCGGTTTGAGTATTATATGGAAATGTAAATAACACGATTTTATAAAGGAGATCAAATACTACAGTTCCAGTGTTCTGCCATTGAGATCCCTCGTGCCAACCTTATATTTTACCCGGTCTGATTTGGGATCGTCCAACCCAAATTAAGACAAAGCAATGGTCCTGCTTACCAGTACATCCATCCAGGCTTTTGTTCCATTTCACCCAATCTCTCTTTCCCACTGCTATTGTTATTAATCAGCATGTAGCCATGGCACGGGCATTGCTTTAATCCACATTTCATACGTCATCGCCTAAGGACCCGACTTTGTCACGGCTCTGGTCAAACCGCGTGCCATCTGTGCCGTCAGCAAGCAGCACGCACCGCGGAATGCGCCCTCTGCCAAGCACTCCACCGACGCCCATCAATCAGGCATTGGTGCCTGTGTGGGGTTCCATTTGTGAGCCACTCGAAACTTCATCATGATGCAGCCGGGGAGAGACAGATGGCTGGGTGATTTTGCACGACTCGAGATGCTTGAATGGCCAATGTTCCGACCGCGGAGGCGCAGACGCCCGCCATTGAGGGCCTTTGGCTCCAGAGGTCTGGAAGCTGGAATTAATAACACGATGCCTTCCGTGTGCCTCTTTGCATGAACCTGATGGTGTGCGCTCAAAGCTCCATCCGTGAAACCGTCTGCTTGCGACAATAAGCCATTTTATGGTATCGTTTCTAATCTCAGGAGCTCAGATGGTTCGCTTTGCGAATCCGGGAGAGATCAATTTGAATCGATTAATGCGATGGTCAGCCATCTGTCTGGTTCATTAACACGACTCTCATTGTGTCGTGAAGGTAAATCATCCCAATTACAGGGCCAAAGGATAACGCTCAATTGCCTCACAGCTGTTCACCGCATGTTACCTATGGTTACACGGCAATGGCTAGATCTAACCGAGAAGGAAAGTCTTTCACAAACTGGCTGGTTAGGCCTGACGTCAGACTGGAGGTGAGAAGAAATTGTAATTTGCCAAGGGTACTTGCAACAATTCACCTCCTCTTAGCAAAAGGGATCTTCATCTTCCTCGAATAGAGTTCATAGAACTCCTCACCTCGTGCATTCTTGAGAAATAATAGGACATGGGTGGGTTAGGGTTAGTGTAGTGACATTGAACTGGTCAATCCCCTCTACAAGACATTTAGTCAAGATTACCAGTTCACTCCCGAGAGGAGTTTGTGCTCCATGCTGACAAGGACCAACAAGCTTGAAACGATATATAGCACGATATTTCAAAAAGTTGTGGTCGGATTTTGACAAAACTAGGTGGATGAGTTGGGTAGATGACAAGAACAAGCCGATTAGATCTTGGTTCAGGTCCGGATGCAGCTCCGGCCTATCAGCGGGATTCAAAACTTGAACTGTTCTGCCTGCCGAAGGTATGCACACGCTACTGAGTGTCGTACCAGTTACCTCCACCACCGCGATACTGAGTGTCATACCAGTTACCTCCACCACCGCGATACTGAGTGTCATACCAGTTACCTCCACCACCAAATTTGAAGGTGAATGGAGGTTATGTTTTCACCACTGTCTGTCTGTCTGTTTGTTACTTGCGAAAATCGAAGATTTTTCAAGTATATTGTTGGTTAGTTGATTTTGTTATTCTGTCTGACTGTCTGTCTATCATCTCCAGGTCACAATTATAAATGGATCATCATGAATATTTACCAAGTTGTAGAGGTAGTCTCAACTGAGAAGCCCATTGATTTTGAGGTCAAAGGTCAAAAGTCATCTTGAGGTTAGATTTCTAAAATCTTCATTTATCATCCGTTTGACTTGAAATTTGAACAAGATTGCATATTTTTTGAGGTCAAAAGGTCAATTCAAGGTCAAACTTCTAAAATCATCAGTTTTCAACTGAAAAATCATCATTTTACATCCTATTAACTTGAGAGTTGAATCGGATTTGCAAAGTGCATCACTGAATTCGGAAAGCAACTATTTTTTTTAGGTCAAAAGGAGATCTAAAACAAACTTCTAAAATCATCAAATTTCATCTGAAAAATCGTCAATTTTCATCTGATTAACCTGAACATTAAGCAGCAATTGCATCGTTCATCACTGAATTTGGAAGCCAACTATTTTTGAGGTAAAATGGTCAGAGGTCAACTCAAGATCAAACTTCTTAAATCATTAATTTCAATGTGAAAAATAATCAATTTTCATCCGAATGACCTGAGCTTTGATTAAGATTGTGAATTTTAACCTTAATGAAATGGACAATTTCATATACCATGCCAACCTTTGGAGAGGGTGGTGGATTTTCCAAGTATTGTGCTCTGCATGACATATTTTTCTTGTTTGTTTGTTTGTTTATCTGTGAGGATGACATTTCAAAAAGTTATGGATGAATGATGACAAAACTTGGTGGATGAGTTGGGTATGATTAGATTTTGGTTAAGATCCAGATCCAGATCCAGCCTATCAGTGGGATACAACACATAAACTGTTCACCCTGGCCGAGGGATGTGCTCTACCAGGTGGTGTTCTGGTGTTATCACGTGCTAGTAATATTAACTTAACAGGAAGAAAATATGCAGGAAAGAGTTGTGGATTTTTGTACAGTAAATAAAATTAATTGTTGAAATAATCAACACCAGTTACATTGATGCAAATGAAAAGAAATCACAATGAATGTTGAAAATTAGTGTAGATGTGGAATTAGTTTTCATCAGCTTGTTGCCTTCCTTGAAAGTATATGAGTGGGTTCAGAATGGTTCCCAGGAAGCAACTTTCATCAGAACAGCATGTGAAGATCCAAACTCTGCGAAAATAAGGGCGCACCATGAATAAATTAGCATAAAAAATGAAGATCTCCTGCAATTATGTGAGGCAAACTTTGCAATACCTGAAATAAACTGGCGCGGTACAAGAAAAGAAAAGGTCAGGAAGATACAGAAGAACCTCTCCAACGTAAGACAAGCACTTGAAGTTGATCAGCCTATGTGACAGAAGAAAATCAAGTCAGCAGCTGACATATGCAATGAAAGCAGGCGTGAACATTAACATGTTGTCGAGGATTGTGCGCAGAAGGCTGATTGCATAGCAGGTCTCGATTGCAGAGTTTGCAGCAAAGACACCACTGATGAGACCACAGAATAAGGTGAAAAGACTGAAATTTGCAGGGCAACACCAAGATTCAGTGACTGAACTTTGTATTCGGGTATTCTTGTCTGATGAATCATAGTTTGAACTGTTGTATGCCAAACGAGACACCAGTGTGTGCACTGAAAACCTGTAGAATGTTTCAACATGCAATTTTTGCAGATGACTGTTAAATACGGGGGAAGCTCTGTGATTGTCCAGGGTTGTATCTCAGTTGTATGTGTCGTAAAAGTTGTTAAAATCAATGGGACGTTCACAAAAGAGAATTACAAGCAGATACTGCAGCACCATGCAGTTCCTCGTGGACATTGTTTAATTGGAAGAGGATTAATTTCACAATAAGAGAACGATCCAAAACACACTTCCGATATCGTGAAACAGCATTAAAAATAAGGTTAAAACTGGTGTGCTCCAAGTGTTAGAATGGTCACTGCAGAGTTCAGACATGAGTCCCACTGATGCCATATGTAATAACCTGGAAACAGAGAAGAGCAACAGGAACCTCAAATAACTGTGGGATGTACTGCAGGATATTTGGCCCAATATAACCTGTAAGAGTGATTCAGTCTGTTTGTTTTTGTTCCAGTGTCTGTCTGTTTGTTTGTCTGTCTGACTGTTTATTGCCTGCAGGTCACAATTTTAAACCAATCATTTTGAAACAAAAAAACACAATTTTAAAACAAAAAAGTTGGTGACCTTGGGCCTATGTTGACCTTTTGTTCCATGTTCATCTCAAAAATAATTGGCTGGTTGAACTCAGTAATCTGAAATAGGAATCCTCTTCAAATTTCAAGTCAATCGGATGAAAATTTAGCATTTTAGAAATCTCACCTCCTAAGATGATGACATTTGGCCTATGTTGACCTTTTGATGTCATATAACAATAAGCTTCTTCCTTTTGACAAACTCTACCATGTAGTGTAGTTTTGTGAAGATTGGTTTAAAATTGTGACCTGTGGGCGATAGAGAGACAAACAGACAGACAGACAGAATAACAAGAAGACTTCGTGCAGAGCAAGACACTTGCAAAATCCATACAACAAACTTGACCTCAAAAATAATTGGTGGTTGAATTCAATGACCAAATATGCAACTCCTCTTCAAATTTCAAGTGAATCAAATGAAAATTGACAATTTTAGAAATTCGGCCTATGTTGACATTTTGGTCCATCTTGGTCTCAAAAATAATTTGTGGTTGAATTCAATGACCTGAAATGTAAATGCTCTTCAAATTTCAAGTAAATCGGATGAAAATTGATGATTTTAGAAATATCACCTGAGTTGTTGACTTTGGGCCTGTGTTGACATTTTGGTCGTTATTGAGCTTAAAAAATAATTGGCTGGTTGAATTCAGTGACCTGAAATATAAATCCTCTTCAAATTTCAAGTAAATCGGATGAAAATCGAGGATTTTAGAAATACCACCTTTGTTGTTGACCTTTGGCCTATGTTGACCTTTTGACCTTAAAAACAATAGGCTTCTTCCTGATGACAAACTCTACCATGTTGTGAAGTTTCATGAAGATCGATTGAAAATTGTGACCTGTTCGCAATAAACAGACAGACAGACAGAATAACAAAATCGACTAACCAATGCACTTGAAAAATCTTCGATTTTGCAAGTAACAAACAAACAGACAGAAAGGGATGAAGACATAACCTCCTTCATCTTCGGTGGCAGAGGTAATTATTTGTGGCAAGCTTTGAATTTGCATAGGCTGGAAGAGTATTGAAAATCGAGAATAAGTGATTCACGTCACCAAACTCACCTCAATCATGAATATAATAGCATATTTGTAACAATAAAATAAAGAAAGGTACTGTGTGTTTTCAACAACTGTTTCCTATAAGTGATTATAATGTTGTCTGTTTTTCATAAAAATAGATTTCAGAGCAGACAATATACAATATATCCTTGACGGGCAATCATCACTACCATGTGCAGTCAATTGTCTGTGAATTTCAACGGTTCTTTGCTGATTTTGTTTCCCAGGAATTTAATAATAATTAATTGCTGCCCCATCCTCTTTGTTACCTCCTTCACCAACATTTTGTTTTTCACCCCACGCAATAAAGCGAGGAACATTTTTTTTATGGGTGTTGGTTTCCAAAACTATTATGACAATTTCCCTCAATCTATCAATTTAATACATATGAACTTTCATTTAATAAACAAAAATACATATTGTTGCAGACTAGTGGTCTGGGATTACCACGAGTGGAAGTACTCGGGTTCTTCCTGAATGCCTGGCCCTGTAGGCCGACGTGCCGAGGATAACTCCACAGTCCGGTAGATTTCTAAGCAAGCACGAACGTCAATTAACCTGCCAATTCTAACAGGGTTCCCCACCTGATACCATTTACCTGATGAGCTGACTCGATCAATCGAGGTCCGTGCCCTTAATATACCCATGTTTCTATTTAAGTACGGCCGAGCGAGAACCGTGTGTATGCACTAATGAGAGCAAATCACATGGGGTAAAACTTTCCATTTAATAATATTGCAGATTGTGCTGGACCTATGGAGGAAAGGACTCAACATGCAGGTTGAGATGAAGAATTAACAGGGGTTTATTTATAAGATGGATAGCGTGTAAAAGCATGTGGCACAATAAAGACAGGGGTTTAATCACAGGGGAATCCATACAGCAGGGACATACATTATTTGTTTGATGCAGAAAAAGACATCTGTGAAATAGCAAAGGGATAAAGAGCAGAGTAACCCTGATTTATCTAGCTTACACAATCTTACTTATGTTAACATTACAGATGCCATCAGGTTCACTCTGCGGAAGGGTAGATCAGAGAGAGATATGAGAAGTTGAGGCATTGGTGACCTCCGAGCTTACTGAGCATGAACATGCTGCTCCAGAGTGTGAGGAAGGTGAGGGTGGGGGAAATGAGGAATAAAGGGGTGTCTAGATGTGTGTTTAAGAGGTGCGAGTGGTGTGTGGTGTCAGTGCTGATAATAAGAATAGATAGGGTGCGAATCAGTAGTCACTCTGAAAAGAACGTCTGGTCAGGCATTGTCCTCACTGATGACTCTGTACAAAGAGCAGAGTAACCCTGATTTATCAAGCTTACACAATCTTACTTATGTTAACATTACAGATGGCATCAGGTTCACTCTGCGGAAGGATAGATCAGAGAGAGAGATATGAGAAGTTGAGGCATTGTGCCCTGACCACAGTAGACGAGTTGGAAGAGAGAAAGAACGTGTGAGAAATAGCATTATCTAAAGTGTGGCATTGCTGGTCTGGCCTCTTTCTCCACACTACACCCAGATTGGATGGCGCTCAGACCGCTTGCTCCCCCCAGTGTTCCTCTCTGTTCCTCTCACCACCAATCAGCAGAAAACTCAGACCAGTAAACACCCAGCTAACTCTTGAACCAGTTTTTTTAATGTGTAATGCTATGCTATTTAAGCAGTTCGGGAGGGGTAGAGTTTGGTGCGGGCAAAAGCTGATTTCCCGCCTTTCATAGGCGTGGTTTCCGGGAGTGAGGGTAATGTGCCACCTTCTTTGATTTGAGCGTGGTATGCCCATTGGCCCAGATGTGCTCCGGTGTGACGTCTCCATGAGCATTCTGGTTTGGAATTGCCACCAATGGCTCACGAGATGTGCCACAAGCATGAGCTCCTGACTCAAGATGGGGCCGACTTGCAGCGGTTCCCGCCTGCCACCAAAACACCCGGGTGGGTTGCGAATGGCATGCTGGATAACAAGGTGGCCTTCGCCGGTAGAGGAACGTAATGGAATGATGAGTGTTCCATTGTGCCCATGTGTAACAGGCTCCGTTTGTGGTGGTGGTGGGCTTGGGTGCAAGCATGATGTTGGTATAAATCATTGTCGGGAGATGTGTGGAGGTTGGCATTGTCATTGTAGGGATGCGTATGGAGGTTGGTGTCATCGTTTTAGGGTTGAAGCAACACTGCCAGGCAATGGCGATGTGTGATTTGGGTAAAGGCTGGAAGGGTGAGCTTGAATGGTGGGTTTTTATTGAGATTGAAATAAAGTCCGATTTGTGTTTGAAGCAGATATGGTGGTTATTGCTGGCATTGAGAGAGAATTGCAATGAATAGGCTATTGTGATTGGTCATGGTTTAATTCTGGCACGCAAATTCATATGTGGTTTCGGCACACATGCAAAAGTGGACACAAGCACAGAGTGTTTATAAGTAGAAGAAGAATATGGGGGAGAAGTGGGAAAAACGTAACTCATCCCTCACAATGCATATTCCCTTTGTAACCCATTGGACAGAAGGAAGAACCCTGTGCATGGAACATGTAATAATGAATTAAATTCAGTGTGCGTATGTGCATCACTTCACCTCCAGTTCCACACAGCTTACATGGGCACCACTCAAGTCTTTTAAAGACCGAGGATTTCAAAAGTCACAAGTAAAGGACAGTGAAGTCATCAACTGTGGTTTCTTACTTTTTATGGGCTCATAATGATAACATACCACACACTCATTAACTTGCGACCATGCAAACCTAGTCAGCTAAATTATGTGTTAAAACCACTTGCTTGATGGGGTGGCAGCAAGGTACAGATCGCATCCCATGATATTCGAAACCACACAAACTGTGAGCAACAATTAATGGCTGTCTACTACATGAGTACATTGTATCTACTTTGCTGCACATCAGCCAAGAGGTGGGATTGCGGTCAGGTGTAATAATAAACCAAGACAAGCTATTCGCCCCGATAAAGGCAATGTGTTATGAAATGCCATGTACGCATGTGTACCACTTAAGAAGCTTAAGGGTTTCATACATAATTTCGCCAACTAGATTTGTTTGGTCACAAGTAAACAATTGTGTGGTATGTCATCTATGATGTAAATTAATAGCCTTTATAAATGCATGTGAAACTTGAGGGGGAGCACTCGATAGAGTGCAAAACCTCTGCCGCCAATACTGCTTGGTCACTTAAGTGAACCTGATATCCTATTCATTGTAGGTCAAAACGGATCAGACTCTACTGAACCACGATTGAATAAACTAAACTAGATCGACGCGCATGTAGAAATGCCAAAAAAAAATCTAAATTTGTTTGAAAAAAAAAGGTGCAAAATTTGTTTTTTTTTTCTCCAACAATTTTTTTTTGGGGGGGGGGGGGTTGGAAATCACTTAAAACGTGTAAAAATGCACAAAAAATTCAAAATATTTTTCAAATAAAATCGAAATTTTTTTGAAAAAAAGTTGCAAATTTTTTTTTTTTCTCTAACAATTTTTTTTTTTGGTAGGAAATCACTTAAAACATGTAGAAATGCAAAAACAGAAATTCAAATATTTTTTCAAAATGGCCGCCATAGCGGCCATATTGGACTTTGGACCAAGTCCAAAATCTAATGGCATGATCCTTGGACCATACCTAATCCCCCCACCAAGCTTCGTCGAAATCCGTCCAGGAGTTTTTCCGTAATACTGTTCACAAACAAACAAACAGGGGTGAAAACAGTAACCTCCGTCCATCTTCGATGGCGGAGGTTAACACAATTCTGAAGTAAACAACAAGAACATTGTCATTTTATAGCTTCAGTAAATACTTTTTTGTGTCTGCCATTTGCCTTCTTGAGTGCCACCTCTCTTTTTCTCATGCTTCCTGTATATGACTGAATCACTCTTACACGTTATATTGGGCGAAATATCCTGTAGTACATCCCACAGTTATTTCAGGTTCGTTTCGTTCCTGTTGTTATTCTCCGTGTCCAGGTTATCCCACATGGTGTCAGTGGGACTCATGTCTGAACTCTGCAGTGGCCATTCTAACACCTGGAGCACACCAGTTTTAACCTTGTTTTTAATGCTGTTTTATGATATCGGAAGTGTGTTTTGGATCGTTTCCTTATTGTAAAATGAATCCTCTTCCAATTAAACAATGTCCACTAGGAACTGCACGGTGCTGCAGTATCTGCTTGTAATTCTCTTTTGTGAACACCCCCATTGATTTAAACAACTTTTACTACACATAAAAGTGAGATAAAACGCTGGACAATCACAGAGCTTACCCTGTATTTAACAGTCGTCTGCAAAAAATGCATGTTGTAACATTCTCCAGCTTTTCAGTGCACAAACTGGTGTCTCTTTTGGCGTACAAAAGTTCAAACTCTGATTCATCAGACAAGAATACCCGATTCCAATGTTCAGTCACCCAATCTTGGTGTTGCCCGGCAAATTTCAGTCTTTTTACCTTATTCTGTGGTCTCATCAGTGGTGTCTTTGCTGCAAACTCTGCCATGGAGACCTGCTACGCAATCAGCCTTCTGTGCACAATGCTCGACAACATGTCAATGTTCAGGCCTGCTTTCATTGCATATATCAGCTGCTGACTTGATTTTCTTCTATCGCATAAGCTGAGCAACTTCAAGTGCTTGTCTTGCCTTGGGGAGGTTCTTCTGTATCTTCCTGACCTTTTCTTTTCTTGTAACGAGCTAGTTTATTTCAGATATAGCAAAGTTTACCTCACATCATTGCAGGAGATCGTCATCTTTTCTGCTATTTTCTTCATGATGTGCCCTTATTCTCGCAGAGTTTGGATCTTCACATGCTGTTCTAATGAAGGTTGCTTCCTTGGCACCATTCTGAACCCAATCATGTACTTTCAAGCAAGGCAACAAGCTGATGAAAACTAATTTCACATTTTCACTAATTTTCAAGTTTTATTGTGGTTTCTTGTCATTTGCATCAATGTAACTGGTGTTGATTATATTTCAGGTCACTGAATTCAACCAGCCAATTATTTTTGAGGTCAACATGGACTAAAAGGTCATCATAGGCCAAAGGTCAACAACCAAGGCAGTGTTTCGAAAATTCTCAATTTTCATCCGATTGACTTGAAATTTGAAGAGGATTTATATTTCAGGTCACTGAATTCAACAAGCCAATTATTTTTGAGATCAACATGGTCCAACAGGTCAACATAGGCCAAATTTCTAAAATCCTCAATTTTCATTCGATTCACTTGAAATTTGAAGAGGATTTATATTTCAAGTCACTGAATTCAACAAGCCAATTATTTTTGAGATCAACATGGTCCAACAGGTCAACATAGGCCAAATTTCTAAAATCCTCAATTTTCATTCGATTCACTTGAAATTTGAAGAGGATTTATATTTCAAGTCACTGAATTCAACAAGCCAATTATTTTTGAGATCAACATGGACCAACAGGTCAACATAGGCCAAATTTCTAGAATCCTCAATTTTCATTCGATTCACTTGAAATTTAAAGAGGAGTTGCATATTTGGTCATTGAATTAAACCAACAATTATTTTTGAAGTCAAATTTCTTTCATGGATTTTGCAAGTGTCGTGCTCTGCACCACGTCTTCTTGTTTGTCTGTTTGTTTGTTTGTTTGTGTGCAGGATATCTCAAAAAGTCGTGGACGGATCCTGATGAAATTTTGTGGACAGGTTGCATGTGTTTCAAGAACAAACTGATTAGATTTTGATAAAGATCTGGATCCGGATCCGACTATGAGAATTTTTTAAGTGATTCTTCACCATTGAGAGATTGGGCGAAACTAATATATAACACGATATCTCAAAAAGTTGTGGACAGATTCGGATGAAACTTGGTGGACAGGTTGGGTGTGTGGAAAGGCCGAATTGGTTTGATTTTAGTGAAGACCTGGATCTGGATCTGGATACGAGAATTATTTATTTTATTAAAAGTGATTCTTCACCATTGAGAGAAAGGACGAAAAACGATATAGTCCTTTATAGCATGATATTTCAAAAATGTAATGGGCCCGATATGTTCTCGTGCATCAGACATTTCATGGCGGAGGTATGCACTCTCCCGAGTGCCCTTCTAGTTATGAATTGTTTCGTAACAAAGAAAGTGCAACAGAACAAAACAAAACGTGAAAATTGGTGTTCAATGACATTTTGTGGTCTAAGCATCGATTTGTGGACAAAGGAATATGAAAAACAGATCAGGACTAAATCCCTCGGGTCTGTATGAATGAAGTCTGCACGCAGCAACCAGCTGTGTTTGTGCTCTAGCCTCATACACAGGAGGATTTTAGTACGACTGGCCTTTTGCAAAACGTTTTGCCAGGCAAGAACATATGTCAAAGCCACGATCGGCAGCAGACACAACTTTGCCTGTTCAGCCTGACTGCAGGCATTTTTGTTAGTTTTACCGGAATT
This sequence comes from Eptatretus burgeri, assembly GCF_056783735.1. Lineage (NCBI taxonomy): Eukaryota > Metazoa > Chordata > Myxini > Myxiniformes > Myxinidae > Eptatretus > Eptatretus burgeri. The sequence continues at coordinate 80,523,413 of NC_140966.1, forward strand.
AATGTTCCTTTCTCTATCTTCATCTACCCCCCTCCAGCACCCCCTTCCTCCAATCTCCAAACCTAATTTCCAGTCAGTATTTGCATTCATTCTATTTCTTTGGGTACAGTGATATGCCCCCATGTTGAAGGCAATGTGCTGCAATCCAACAAGCTGCCACTTCAAATGCAGCTGAAAGCAGCAGAATTAAAGCTTCTGTTGAGATACAGCTGGCTCATTGATGACCTTCAGGGAGAAGGGGTTTTGCTTGCTTGCTCAAGCATACTGTAACACCAGTCCACATTGTATGGTTATCTCTCAATGCCCCCATGGAAACTAGGAACAGGAACCAAAATGCGATAGATGAAAAAGCTGTGCTGTGCTAACTGAATAAAACTAGATAGGTTTTGAAAATGGCGATTTTTATAACTTACGTGACCTCGTGACCTTGACCCTGACCTTGAACCTGGACAAAAGTTATATCGTTGTGCAACACTCATCGACCTCTACCCACATACTAAGTTTCACCAAGATCGGAAAGAAAAATTGTTGACGGACAGACGGACGGACATTTGGTCCGGTTTATTCGGTCATCTCGGTAGAGATGACCTAAAAACGAGCATTTTGTCACGTTGATGAATAAATGACATCATAAACATCTACACTAGATTGTTTTGTATGGATATGTGAACACTTTTAGACTGTTTTTTTTTTTACAGGGGTGGCTGGATGGCGTATTACCTGATGGTATCTCCAACACGTGACTTTCGAAATGACATATTAATGCTAAATGAGGCCTTTTGAGCAGACGCTATGTGGTTGTTGTTTTCACTTACTCAGTTCTGCTCACTGGGCACTTTTGACCTGATGTTGCTGGCATGAAATCTCATACAAATTGTCTTTGAAAGATAATTTTTCAGCATTTAGATGAAAGAGTGGAAATTTTGAGATGGTTAACCATAATTGTTCTGTTCATGATTGCGAATCGGACTCACGGAAATATATGAATACGAGGAATATCCATGGATGAGAGGTGTCGGGCTCATAACATTTCCAGTTAATATAATTATTGAGCGGCAGCAGATCATATAACACACACACACACACACACACACACACACACACACACACACACACACACACACACACACACACACACACACACACACACGCTTCTCCTTTCACCAACAGATGCAATATTCCAGTATAATTTCTCTTATGGCCACAGAAAAATAAAAATATATTGTGATGGCCACTGGGTCCTGTTCCTGAAAACAGTGTGATGGACGTCGACACAAATAAATCCGAAAGGCCGAAGCATCCACAAAAAGACCATGGATGCCGTCTACAACACTCACCTCTGGTCGGTTCCTCATGCACAGTGTTGGTTTACGGCACCTTTGAGATGATTGAAGCAGATGGGAAACCGTGCTGGTAGCAGGATGATAAATGGCCAAGCAAACCAATGTTACTCATCACATCAAGCCGCTGTCACACCTTGACGATTTAGTCAGCGTATGCCGATTTATGAAAAATTTGTCTAAAACGCTGGCACACGTCGAATACGTTATGGGTAAGTTTCGTATACGTTAAGAGCACGCTGAAAAACACTGCCATACGTCGTGGTACGCTGGCTTTAAACGTTGTACTTTTGGGTTGTCCTCAAATTTTTGCATGCTTGAAATTTTACGACGTATGCCGGCATATGACTCGCACGTTCCGCTACGCTGGCCGTAAGTTGTAGGCACGTTATGCAATCATTGACACACGTTACTTGTAAGTAACTCATAAGTCAAAACACGTCGAGGTAATGTTTAGCGTACCCGAAACTTATTTCTAACCTATAAGTAACGTTTTGTAAGCAGGCTACACGAACGTTGTTCACACTTCGCAACACGTTACTTGAAAGTTCCTCATACGTCGAAACACGTCAAAGTAATGTTTAGGGTACCCGTGACTTATTTATAACCTATGAGTAACGTGCTTGGGAATTATTTGTAAAGCATGTCCTACACACAAATACGTATGTAGACGTATTTGACGTCTTCAAGATGACCACAGAACTTACGGAACGCGTTTTGAACTTACAGATACCGTATAATGGTGTATTGGCAGCGATTAGGGGAATTGGTATATAAAAAGGGGCTTCGCAGGAGGAACCCGTCTTTTTTTATACTTCGTGGTGAGTACATGTCCATGTCATTCCGAGAGATGGAGGATACGGCAAGGCTGAGACGACAATACCTACCTGTCCTCCAACATCAACATGACCTCATCGAGTTGACACTGCACCAGTTGTGTGCGAATAGAGCCGGGAGAAGAAGACGTGAATGGAGGAGAAGGAATTGGGTGAGACTATGGATCGGGAGGCGACGCCATTACGGCATATTTGACCAGCTCATGGTGGAACTCCGGAACGAGGACCATGCATCCGTCATCAACTTCCTGCAAATGCCCACAGCGATGTTCGACGAGCTGCTAGCCAGAGTGGGTCCAAGGATAACCAAGCAGTACACCTTCTACAGGGATCCGCTTGAGCCTGGCACGAGGCTGGCACTGAGCCTGCTGCTGTTGGTGCCGTGACTGCAGTGTTGTGGAAGTGATTTAATTCGTTCAATGAAAACGATTTCAATTGCCGAGCACCAGCATCCAAAAACAATAGGCGAGTGACAGGCATTTATTAAAAGTGAAGTTGCAGCCTATGAATAGAAAACCTCACTTAATCGTCGACGATACGCTGCCACGCTATGCATACGTTAGACTATCGTTGGGCATAGGTTGTGGACGCCTAAAACACGCTAATCAATCGTTTGTATAACTTATCTATAAGTTATCGAAGCATTCTGTGTTCATTACTAGTACATTATGCATTTGTCCAAGTCGTTTTGAATACTTTAAAAACTGAAACAAAAAATCGTGGGAATGAGAAAAAAAAAATTAGCTGAAAAGAACATCGAACAATGGTGCAAAGTTGTCTCCTATTCGTGGACGCAACGAGGATCCATCATCACTCACACCCTCCCCATCACGCTCACCTACTACTACTGACATGGACCTACTACTAATACTACTACTACTACTACTGACAAGCTCACCTAATACTACTACTACTTCTGATACTACTCACATTGACATCTACTCAACATGGAGTCTGGAACACTGACGGGTTCCTCTTGTGAATCCCATTTGTATATACCAATTCCCCTAAACGCTGTCAAATCGCCATTATACGGTAGATGTAAGTGAGAAACACGTTCAGTAAGTTCTGTGGTCGTCCGGAAGACGTCATTAAATTCGTCTACATACGACAATGTGCGTTTGAGATACGTTACACATAGATTCAAAGGACGCTACTCATAGGTTCAAAGCACGCTACTCATAGGTTCAAAGCATGCAGCACATAGGTTCAAAGCACGCTACTCATAGGTTCAAAGCACGTTACTCGTAGGTTAAAAATTAAGTTTCGGGAATGCTAAACATTACCTCGACGTGTTTCGACTTATGAGTAACTTACAAGTAACATGTGTCCGACGTGTGACAACGGTCGCGGAGCGTGCCGAGAACTTATGCCAGCGTATGCGGAACTTGTGAGCCATACTTCGAGTACGTCGTAAAATTTTCAGCATGCTTGAAATTTCACGACGTACTAGACGTACCACGGAATATGACAGCGTACTTCATTGTTTTTCAGCGTGCTCCTAACGTATACACAACTTACCCATACCGTATTCGACGTGTCCCAGCGTTTTACACACATTTTTCATCGGTCGGCATACGCTGGCTAAATCGTCAAGGTGTGACTGCGATGTTGACTCTTCCAATTTTCAGGCGGTTATGATTTAAAGCGGCGTGCGGCAGGTTTCTAACAGAGAACGCCATGAGTTCGTCGGCGATACGTTCAGCACGCTATGCCTAAGTTATACTATCGTTGGGCATAGGTTGTGAACGCCGACAACAGGCTAAGCATTCCTTGGTATAAGTTATCTATAACACAACGAAACGTTCTGTGCCCGTTACTAATATGTTATGCATACGACCAACACGTTATGAATACGACCAAAACTTAAAAAAAAAAACCTCAAAACTTCAGCGTACGCCAACGTTTTACATACATTTTTATACGTTGCCATTGCTGGCTAAAACGTCAAGGTGTGACAGTGCCTTCAACAGAGACCAAGTAACTGCTTTGGCTAATTACCCCCAGGAGCTGTGATGTATTATTGTTACTTTGCATCTGCACATGTGTGGACAGGCCTGGTGTGCGATGGTCGGATTAAAAGCTTTTTCGGACAATGGCAGCGTTCTGGTAACCTGTGTTTCTCTTTGCCTCTTGCCATGCGTTTTGGTTCTGGGGAACTGAACATCTAGCGACGAGGTTGGGATAAAGCCAACAGATGAGAAGCTCAGGGCGATCACCGAGGCACCTGCACCAAAGAATGTAAAAGAACTGAAGTCCTTCTTAGGGTGACTGAAGTACTATGGCAAGTTTTTGCAAGTACAATGACAAATAAAGTGCATGAAATGAAGCCCAGCAATTCAAAATTTCCGAGGGGGAGGGAAAGCTCAGAGCCCCCCAGGAGAACATGCCTATAGCACATGTAGCAGTGATGCTAACTTTTTTTGAAAGTTTCTCCCCTCCCACCCCTCCCACTTTTGATGACGTTCCTACGCCCCTGAGATGTGCATTCTCTTGAAGGAGATTACTCTGTCTTCGAACTTCTCCACCTTGTCATCATTGTCTGTGAAAGAGTATTTTATCTGCACTTCATATGGATAAAGTTCCATGTCCTGTCTCAGGATCCAAAAGACCGTTGCGTGTGAAAGACCAAACTCTTGTGAGCACCGGTGAGAGGATCTCCTTTGACTTTGAGTGACAGATTGTCTCACCACTTCAATGTTCTTTTCTGAATGCCCAGTCTTCTTTCTTCCTGACTTCTTGAGATAGTGAACAGTGCCTTCTTTCTGGAACTTCATGACATTGTGAAGAATACAGTTCTTGCCTGCTGGGTCTCTCATTTTGAAATGTTTGCAAAAAGCTGCTGATTCTTGATTGCAGATTTCATCTCAATGTACCATTCTATTTTACTTCGTTTTTGTGCTTTGTATGACGTATTTACTCCGGAATAATTAAACTGGATGGAGACAATTTCCCAATTTTCTCGAAAAAAAACCTGAAAAAGAAATAATAAGTGCAATTAATAATGTTCAAAAGAGAGGCAATCCAAATAATACAATAAGTTTTGAAACACGTTGGTATATATTGTTACAGATTTCCGCCCGCCGGCGTGCGGGCGGACGCGTTTTGCTAATAGCGGCCGCGCTCGCCCACCGACGTAGCAATCTAGTCGCAGCTTTCGGAACAACGCCGAAATCCCGCTACGGGTGTGTTTTTAATGCACACCACAGCCTAGTCAACAGTCTACCCGCGCTACATGGTCCGATCGCCGAATGGTCGATTTACCGAATTAATCGCGCGGGCAGACTACCGAGAGACTGTACCTCAATGGGGCCTGCTTGGAAACGAGCCGCTTCAGCAGCTCGCTCCGTTTTGGGATAACCGAGCGGGGTATTATCGCGAAAGCCCCGTTGGACCCGATTCTATTATCGGCTATTAAAAAGCCAGCTATTATTTTGAATGCAATACGGCAGTTCAATTTGAAGGAAAAGGACGCGATGAACGGGTTAACATTCACACAAGGACATTTATTTATAAAATGACACATATACAATCATGCAGTCATGTATGCAACCAATGCACGTATGGGACAAAACACAAGCAAGAAAAAGAACTACCACTGTTCTATTATCATTTATTTACATGCACTTAACAGTTCTACTTAAATACATGGCGCCACAACGTTCATTGAAAACCCCAGAAAAGAAAAGGCCCAGGCTCGTAAGCCTTTTATTTAATGTTTCTCAGAGCTTGGGAGACCGAAGGAGCTCCGAGAGGCCGCGCTGGTTACCTGCCACCTTCGTGGCGTCTCGCTAGGTGCTCCTTGGCATCCCATCCACACGGCAGCTGGCGTGACCGCGGCGCGGCCCAGGCCTCTCGTGTGGCCCGATCGATCGGGCCTAGTCGACAATGCCTCAGAGGAACGAACGGGCCTTTGCTCTTTCAGAGTTGATGCTCTTTTAAGAGCCCGTCCGTTCCTCCGCGTCGTTTGGACTGTCCCAGGGCCCGATCACTTCGGACCATTATGCCGCTTGTTGGTGACTCCTCTCCAGCCTCTTCCCAGCGACCCACAGCTCGGCATGGCAGGCTGCGCTCCAGGCTCCGCTCTCTCCAGCTCCCCACCGACTACAGACTCCAGACTCCAGGCTGACCCAGTTTCCAACGCGACTCCACACAACTCCACACTTGGCATCTCTGCGCGCCTTTATATGGGATCCGTGAGGCGAGGTTTGATCTCCGATTCCTCACCTCTGACCCCCCCCCCCCCCGCTGGCTCCGCCCCCTTCAATCTCCTGATCCGATTTCGATGCGAAGCTCGGAGAGAGCGGATGTGGGTGAAATCAACGACCCTGGTGCCAACGAAGGAGAGCGGACGTGGGTGAAATCAACGACCCTGGTGCCAACGAAGGAGAGCGGACGTGGGTGAATTTGCCATCGCTGGCGCAAAGATGGCGGCGCAATGGAGATGACGGTGAGGCGTTGCTGTTCGTTGTTGCGTAGGTTTTGAGGGGATGTTGTGGTGGTCGTTGTGGAGATGGTTGATGAGAGCGATGTTGGTGGTGGAGGTGGTTGTTGTGAAGCGGTTGGTCCAAAATAAAGATAGTAAAAGAAAAACGGCTACCTCAAAGATCACAGCCTGGTACACTAATAATTTCCCGTGAAACATCGGTGGGGAAATCTATCTGAACACAGACTTATTGACATAACTGATCTAAGGACCTATATGGTGTCCTGTGAATTTCCACAACCGTAACTATATATATATATATATATATATATATATATATATATATATATATATATATATATATATATCCCTGCAGCAATGTTCCAACATCTAGTGGAAAGCCTTCCCAGAAGAGTGGAGGCTGTTATAGCAGTGGAGGGGGCACCGACTCCATATTAATGTCCATGATTTTGGAATGAGATGCTGGACGAGCATGTGTCCACATACTTTTGGCCATGTAGTGTATCTATATTGCAGGGGGTGGGGAGGGGGGACGACAATGACACGATTATTGCCTGTACAGCTGTGCCACTGTGCAAGTGGTTTACTGAACTTTGCTGCAGACAGGGGGGATTATTAGCCATATCCCAAAATATATATTGCCCCCTCCTCCCCCATTGTCTTCTCCGCCCCCCCCCCCCCCCGTTCCTCAGGTTGCTCCCAAAGTGAAAGTGCATTTCTATTGCAACAAATTGGGTAAAAGTTGATTTGTTTACTCAAAGCTATGCCTCGTCGAGAATCCTGGAAAGACCTCATCATGTAACTATGATAAATGGATGCCAAAAACAAAACAAAAAACTCTATCCATCTTGCACACCCATCTATCTGTATATTACTAAAACTCTCATCTTGTATGTATGTATGTATGTATATATGTTCCCGAAATACAGCCAAAACGGTACAAGATAGCGCAAAAATTTTAGGGCCACCTTACTCACCATTCGCCTGCGGTGTGCAGTATCAAGTTTCGTTCAAATTGGGCAACGAAAAAAATTATTTAAAATACAATTCCCAATTCAGTCAAGTACAATTCAGACGAATTTGATCAATGCAAACAACCTCAGCGGTATAGTTCGCTGAAGCTATCTTTTTTTTTTTTCTTCTTGAAATGATTTATTTTTAAATCTCAAACATTTAGTACAGACAAAGAACGATTTATTTTTAAACATAAAATAAACCGCCAATTTGATCCAATACTTCTGTGTTCGTCAAGAAATAAAATTGTGTTTAGGCACGTGCTTCGTTGAGCGATGACTCCTGAGGTAAATGCTCAAATTTTCTTCAAGTTAAAGTTTGACCACTAAATAATATTATAATTTCGTGTATTTTTTGTTTTTTCATCAACTGCTGTCACAACGCAAACCCAGCGGGTTCACGGGTCGTCTAGTATCATTATAATTTTGTGTAGATCACATGATTGTGGGTTTGCATCATTGCTTGGACCACAGATGTGCCACTGATGCAGTTCCCCCTATATATTCTAACAGGACTTTTTAAGGATAACTAACTTACTCTTCCAGAAAGACAATGTGCAATCTTTAACATCCACCAACTATTGCAGGTAGATGGGACACCCAGTTTAACGTCCATCTGAAGGACAGCACACATATTGATGCCTCGCTCTGCCTGCGAAACTCTAGGGTGACAGTTTATAGATAGACTGAGACGAGACAGTTGTCTGCATTCGAAAACTGTGTGTTCAGTGAACAAGTTTCTTGTGGAGCACTTACCAAGTGGTTTAAGGACTCAAGAAAGCACTCCATGAGAAACCGTTGATAAGGAATGGCTGGCTGGCTTGGCAAGCGTTACATAGCTGCTTGGTAACTGAACACACCCCAGGAGACAGCTCAGATGCGAGTGTGTATACCTTTATGCTATCCTACTAACCCACAGTCAGCTGACACCAGCACATGCATTACCTTTAAATACGAATACAGTGGAACTATAAAATGTTTCCTCTCATTTTAGTTCATTATTTTTCAATATGTGGCAAATCTACCGTTCATTATCAAGCAAAATAATGGCAACCTTATTGATGGACAAACAGGTAACATAATGCATATTGCACTATCTGGGATCCAATCCGATAATGTGAAACCATTCCTCCTGCTAAGCACACATATTTAAGCCTAGTAGAGGTCACAGGTCACACAGTCTGCTCTATTAAAACAGAAAAACCCTTCCGAACTCACAGACGCCTGCTTTTCTCAGGGCCTGGTCTAGCCTGCAACCAGAAAAGCCTGCATCAGCAAAGCATGTTTGCAAACTGTGGCCGAGAGAGCCACACTCAGCGAATTGAAAAACATACTCCATACAAAGTGCAAGAAACTTATGTCCCCCCTCCCGCAACACCCCCTCCCCGCACATATACACACGAATACAGATACTGTACATGTGTTTTTATCTAGTTGGGTAAGTGTTTAATATAAGCTATGACCAATGGCAATAAGTAAGTGGATTACAAATCAAAGTTCAATATGTTTTTCATCAACACTCATTTGTTTCAAATTGATGGATATAATTCCTTGACACTTGTACGTTTGACCTTCCACAAGCAGTTCTGATCTTCTTTACTCGTGGAGTTAAAACTCCCATGCTCAAAGGCAGCCCTGGTTATTCAATTGCCACTCTTTCTTACTGAAACACACACAGACAAACACACAAACACACAAGCACACAAACACACACACACACACACACACACACACACACACACACACACACACACACACACACACGGTTGCGATTAATTATTTTTTTTTTAACACAAAACGAGGTTCTTCCCACCAAAGTTGTTTAAAGGTTCCACTTGCCCAATTTGAAAATAAACATGAAAGAACAGACCAAGTCTCAGGCAACGTTTCAGTCAATTACTGTATGTATCCATAAACAGTATGTGCACATATACAGTATGTACAATATCTATCTATATGTATGTAAATATATATATATATATATATATATATATATATATATATATATATATATATATATATATATATATATATATATAATAGGTGTGTTCAAAAAGTATCCAACCTTAATTTTTCGTGCGTAAACAAATGAAGCACGGGAGGCATGGTTTGGTGCACATATGTAGGCGATCCTAATCCGTATACGTGAATATTTTCCCACCTGCAGAAGCTCGCAGTTGCCGACAGACCGCCGATGAGTGAGGAAGTGTAAGTGAGCGCCATCGGATTTTCGTTTTTGACTATTAATAGGCTGTGGCTCGACGATTCAAATCATAACCGCACTAGACATCGAAGTGTGAAGCCGCTGTCACACCTTGACGTTTTTGCCAGCTTATGCCGATGTATGAAAAATTTTCCGAACCAAGCTGGCACACGTGGAATACATTATGGGTAAGTTTTGTATACGTTAATAGCACGCTGGCACATGTCGTCGTATGCTGGCATACATCGTCATACGCCGAGTACGTTGAGAAATTTTCAGCATGTTGAAAATTTCTCGACGTACTCGACGTATGACACACATTCCGCATACGCTGGCATAAGTTGTCGGCACGCTACGTGATCGTTGACACACATCGACAGACGTTACTTGTACGTTACTCATAAGTTGAAACACGTCAATGTAATGGTTAGTGTCAGTGTTCCAGACTCCCTGTTTTTTTTTTTTTCTTCGGTATGAAGGTGATGTTGACACTTCAATTTCTAGTGCAGTAATGTTTAAATCGTTGAGCGGCAGCCTATTAATTATATTATATTATAACCGCACTAGAAATTGAAGTGTTAACATCACCTTCATACCGAAGAAAAAAAAAAAAAAACAGGGAGTCTGGAACACTGACGCTAACCATTACATTGACGCGTTTCAACTTATGAGTAACGTGTGTCGACGTGTGTCAACGATCGCGTAACGTGCCTACAACACGTTACTCGTAGGTTAGAAATAAGTTTCGGGTACGCTAAACATTACCTCGACGTGTTTCGACTTATGAGTAACGTGTGTTGACGTGTGTAAACGATTGCGTAACGTGCCTACAACTTTTGGCCAGCATTATGCGGAACGTGTGAGTCATACGCTGGCATACGTCAAAAAATTTAAAGCATGGAAAATTTGTTCAACACCTCGGCGTACTACAACGTATGCCAGCGTACAAAGACATATGCCAGCGTGCTCTTAACGTATACAAACTTACCCATAATGTATTCGACGTGTGCCAGCATTTTAGCCAAATTTTGCATACGTCAGGCATACGCTGGCTAAATCGTCAAGGTGTGACAGGGCCTTACGGAGAGTTCTGAAGGCTGCTGCATCTGGTTTCGTCTGGGGGCTCTTCGAAAAATGACGAAATTCGTTAAAATGGATCATTTTTCTGGTATATTGTGGACAAAAATGTTCGTTCAATAATTGCCTTTGGCATCACGAGCGCTCAAAACAAGGTAATACGCAATGGTACTATAACAGAAAGAACACATAAGAGAAATTAATACAGATTAAAACCGATATAAAACTTATTATAGGTAAGAAGGAATCCCAATACACTCATTCAGTACCATTAGAGTTTAGACAATGGCATGTGAACATGGTGTTATCTGCAGCCAACACACATCAATTATACAACACTCAACTACGTTAACATTTCGTATCCTTCATCCTCATCATAATCCTCCTGGTCATCATTACAATTAATATCGCCATCATTATCACCATCATCGTAATCATCACGAAGATCGGTTGCATGGCTGACATTGTCACAGTCTGAACATTTACACAAATCTGAACATGACACTTTTGCCTTTTTGCATGAACACCTCGAACTTGAGCACTTCGATACTTTGCAAGCACATTGTGTGACTTTCAAAAGAATGTCTGGGGCCGGATTGATGGTCATACACTTTATGACTAATTTCCCATCAACAATCTCCCACCCATGGCCTACAAGTGAAGGGGCACCAATACACTGTGCAAGGGATCACCTATGAATTGCCGCTTGGTAACTGACCCTCAAGGTATGCATATGTAATGCATCCTTGGTTGGCGGAAGGCTTTGACCAGATGTTGAGGAGACGCAATGCATTTTGTATTGTGCCTCATTGACGTCATCTAGTTTTCGCTGCCCGTAAAGATGACATACGAAGGATTCCAGGGATTTGAGGCAAACTTCATCTAGATCGAAACTTCGTCCCAGTTCAATGAAAGACCGTGTGTAGTCGTCACGATCAAACATAATAGTGAACGCTTTCTGCTTGCATTTTCCATAGAAAGCGCTGGTGGAATCGCATCCCGTGAATGCGTGTAAACCAATTAGTGCCTTTCATACATCAGCTCCAAGACAACATGTCATCTTCTGCAAATCCATAATGCGTGATGTCTCAAAAACACCTCATTGCCAGTCATGAAGAATGTATTGCAGGACAATTTTGTTGAAGACAAAGGGAAATTATGCCCACATCCGAGTTGCAGCTCACAATTACAACATCTTCAAATGTTGCACTAGCGTGTTGCGCGTGGAGTAGAAGCCACGTGTCTGCTTCCTCGTGGTCAGATGACAACTCATCAACAGAGCAAATGGTTGTGATGGCATTCATACTCCTCAGAACATGACATTACTCTCCATGTGCAATGTACACATCAACGTCTCAATTGAAGTAGGCATGCAAGTTGATGTCCTTCCATACCGACACGAGGAAAGCAACAAGTGATTCTTTATTCTGACTGCTTGACATGAATTTTGACCATTGCTTCGGTGTTTTTTGGTCTTTACCATAAATATGTATGGTCTGGCTGCCACTGAGGGTAGCGATCGCCAACAAAATCTAGGCGAGCACAATTCGTGTTCTTGGCAAATTTTGTTGAGGCAGAGAAAATGGCATCAGCCAGCCCTCAAAAAGTAGCTGGGATAGGCTTAGTGAACCGAATCAGGGGACCCGCATCAACAGTGATCGCTGCATGGTCAGGGATGCCACTCTTCAGGTAGTCAATGCACTTTTCCTCGACCATTGTCAGGAGCTTTGACTCAACATTTTTTGCCAAAGACCCGTCAGCACTGGCAAGAGGTAGTGAGACGGGTGCCAGGGAATGAGTCAGAATGTCACGGAGATTGATACTCTGAGACTGACCGATGACGAAGTCGCGAGAATACATTTCTCTCATTTTTCACAATGACTTCTTGACCACTGGTTGTTTTGGAAGATTTTGAGATACTTTGATCGTTGAAGGTTCTCAGTTTTGAGAAGTATGGGTTCAGTGGAGAGAACATATCAGGACAAGGTTTCATCTTCCAGTGTGGTGCAGTCTGCTCACCCAATTCATCTACTACGTCCAGACTTTCATCTCTCACAGTCAAACAGTCGTTAATATATCGGCTCAGAGATTCCTCGCCAGTCTGATAATTTAATCAGACAGGAGATCATGTTTGACACGATCGTTAGCTATGACCCCAGAGCTTAAACAAACCAGTTGATCAGACTCAACTTCGAATGGGTTGATCATACACCCAATCGTAGTGATGATTGACTGGACATCCTGATCATCTTTCCTCACTTGCGACTCGTACAACTGCTTCCTCTTGGTATAGTCAGGCGACATACCTGCCATAACCTCGCATTGCAGCACGCTCGGGCTGCACCAGTATCCATCTCTGTTTGGCACCTGGTTTGAGGGTTGTCCCAGTCAATCCTCCACTGGTCTTCGAGTCGCGATTACACGTTTGTTCTATTGCCTGATCACAGGCAATTTATGAGAATGGGTGGCGATATTGATGCTGTATGGTCCACTGCCCCGTGACGAGCATTTCCTGGTGACATGCAGGATGTGTCCTCTGAAGATCCACCATCTCAATCGAGTAGACAGGGAGATACCTGGCATAATTTACCTGGTCATAGGAAAAGAACCAGGGCAACATGGCTTGAAACATTTTTCCCACCGAGCCACGAAAAACGGCAGGGCACCATAATTTTCTACATTTGGCTGATGAATTATGCACTCGCAAGGTTCAAAACCGAACATTTTGACGATGAAAACAACGAAAATTCTATGAAACACACCGCTTCACGGGCGCAGCATATTAAATAATTATTTCGTTTCTGGAAATACGCTCACTGTTCAGTGGTCACATGACCATCAATTAGCGCTGGTTCCTAGAACAAATAGCTGAGCGGGCAGAACAAAAGGAAGATTTTCATGACGGAAATACGCAATAACTGCAGGATTTTGAGTTGAGATCTTGCGGATTGAGAATGTATTCATCATAAAGAATAATTATGTACAGGATTTATCTATCCCCCCGATAGATGGGACGAAACTGCACGATACAAGTTACGGCTGATGGTCTATTATAGAAAAAGGTAACCAAACTGCAGAAGGACATCCGCAGACACAGTTGGGCACCAGATATTGGTGGCGGTTGGCTCACAAGGAGCTCCTCTGTCCTTTGAGGGCCTAAAGTGTTTAAAGGGTCGAAGTGGATCTTAAGGGTCTAAGGATCAATGGTTGAAAGAGGAAAATGAATACGTCTCTGAAGGGTGTAAATGATGACATACGAAGGATTCCAGGGATTTGAGGCAAACTTCATCTAGATCGAAACCTAGATGAATGAAGATGTCTGTAGGGATGTCTATATGAAGATGTCTATAGGGTGTAAAGGTCTAACATATCTTTAAACGGTCTAAGGGGTCTTCAAAGGCTCTAAGGGGTGTAAATGGTCTCAGGAGTGTAAAGAGTCTAAAGGGTTTGTAAACAGTCTAACTGTAAGGGGTGTGAAGGATGTAAGGGTTATTTATGATCGGTTGGGTCTAAAAGTCTCAAAACTACATTTCAATGTGATGTAATGGAATCAATATGATCAGTGATGAAATCAGAGCACAAGACAACACGTTTACATCTCACAACCCTGCTCTTACACAAACTGGTATATCTCAAACTATGAATGAAGACTAATCTCCAACACAGAATATTTGGTAATTAGCATTCTGCAAATAAAACTGATTTGAATCGAATTAATTTAATGATAAGGATGATACTGATTTTTTTTCCCCCATACAAGCTCAAAAATTCTCAGTTTGAAGGATGAAAGAGCACAATGCAAACCACTTTCCACTTCCAGCTGATTGCACTGTTTTATTTTTTTAATACAATGAGTGTAGAAAAACCCAGCTTCACAGAGATTAGTGGAAGAAAAAGGAATGATCAAATGCAACACTTCTTCTCTAGCTTTTGGATAAATGGGGAGATATTTTATCCAAAACTCTTCCAGACTTACGGGTTCAAAATCATCCTTTGCTCTTGAGTCACACTTCAATTCGATAGGTTCTTCTTGCGAAGGATCCATCAACGAATCCACAGCAATGTTGAATAGATTTTGCACCAATTTCCAAACAGAATTATCCAAGGTGGCATCTGGAAAATAGAGCATGAACTCCTCAGCAAGGCAATTCAGATATGCCATAATGTTGTTCTTTTGATCCAGGTCATGCTGATCAAGATCTTCCATTTCAGCAAGGAGTTTGTTGAGATGAGGTTACAACGGAAAGTTTCCAGCTTGTCATCAGTGCTTCCAAAGCTGAATTTTCTCCATGAAATCTCTAATTGCAAAATAGCAGGCAATGGTGTTTGCGTTTCTTCCCTGTAGCTTCAAATTGAGGTTGTTTATAGCCTCAAAAAGTCCATAAGTTACATCAATGAAAGCTGAAACGTTTAGTCTGTGAATGCACCATACAATTCTTCTTTTTTCTGGCCTTGTAGAAAATTTTTCACTTCATGCTTGAGTTTGTCGAGTCGACTCAGCATATTTCCTTTTGAGAGCCAGCGGACTTCTCTGTGAAACAAGAGAGCTTTATGATGAGCTCCCAAATTTGCACAAAGAGCTGCAAAAAGCCTCATATTTGAAGCACTCTTCTTCACAAAATTGACAACTTTTATTTCCAAATTCAGTGACTTACGCAGGTCATCAGGAAGGGTCTCAGCAGCCAAGGCTTGTCTGTGGATGACACAGTGAGTCCCAGTTATAGCTTCATTCTTTTCCTTGGCCAATGTGATAGATCGAGAATGAGAAACGAGCATTGCTGGGGCACCTTCAGTGCAAACGCCAACTAGCTTTTCCCATGAAAGACCATTTTCTTGGAAAAAGTCAGAAACTGCTGCCAAAACGTGGGAAGCCTTTGATGTAGTCTCCAGTGCTTTTGAGAAAAGCATTTCTTCTTTCACAGCTCCATCATCCACAAATAGAGAATAAATGAGCAACTGGCAGCATTGGGCCACATCAGTGGTTTCATTGCACTGAATTGCAAAAAAACACGATGCTTTTATTTTTTTTCCAAAACTTGTCTTTTTATGTCCTCTGCAAGTTCATCAATGCGATGCTTCACTGTGCTATCAAACAGCAAAATTTTTGATTTTTTTTTTCTGGCTTTTGGCACCAAGCACAATATTTGCATCACTCAACAAGCATGGTTTCACGAGTGTCTCTCCATCCTCTGAGCTTACTTTACTTTGACAATAAGTAGTGGCAGCCCGAAGGTGCTTCCACCAGTTTGACTGTCTCTTGCTGAAAAGCATTGGTAGCGTCCAGCTTTATGCGTTTCAAGCATTAAAGTTGGCAGTGAGAACTCTTTTGGCTTGTCTTTCAATGCCTCATGGTTTGTCTTCAAATGCTGCTCCAGACAGCCAGGTCTCTTGGCATCATTGCTGAGAACTGCATGGCATATGATGCACTGAGAGAGGTCAATCCCATTTTTTCCTATGATGGTGAAGCTAAACTTGATATACCCTTCATCATATCACCTTTTCTTTGTTGCAGACATTTCTGGCTTGATTCTTTCTTTGGCCAAGAAATAGATCAAGAAAACCCTCTCAAAACACGAGTTAAATGTTCGCTTACTCACCCTTATGCATCACCACCCAGATAACTTAACATAAACAATGACTCGCTGCCTGTTTTGGCTGTTCTTCCACAGGTAATATTCCAGTATGGAATGTAAAAAAACACGATGATTTTATGACGCTGCCATGGCACTGCAGTCGGACACGATGCCGCCATGGCCACTGCCCGCTGTGGATCCGACACGAATTCAGAGATGATTGAAGAACATGAGCGCACAGCTCCTTCCGGCTTTAAGTCCAGACGGGAAGTTCTGGGAGTAGGTCCCACCGGCTTTACGAAGAGAAAAAGTCAATCCAGCAAGGTGAATTGCATGGGAGATGCTGATGCCGTAATTGCTATACCAAGAATGATTCCAACATCCTCTTCCCACCACCTAAGAAAGGGAAAACCAAGCTTCTACAGACTACAGTGCAACACTTCTAGTAAATCAGACACTAAATACTATAATACCGAATATATTTGTTCGGTATAACATGCAAAAACCGGAGTAAAGCAGTAAGAACTAGAAGGGCACTCGGTAGAGCACATACCTCCGCCCCGCAATACCTGATCCACGAAAACATATTGGGCCCAAGAAAGTTTTGAAATGGCATGCTAGATATCGTTTTGGCCCTATCTCTCAATGGTGAAGAATCATTTTAGAAATTAAATAATTCTCGTATCCAGATCCTGATTCGGATCTTCATCAAAATTGAATCAATTCATCCTCATCACACAAACAACAGGTTGGGTGTGTGACACAAAAATATTTGATTTTTCTGAAGATCTGGATGCGGATGCAGATACTACAATTTCTTCAATGATTCTTCTCCATTGAGAGAGCGGGCCAAAAACGATAACACCACGACATCTCAAAACGTTATGGATGGATTCGGACAAAAGTTGGCGGACAATTTGGGTGTGCGACAAGGACAAATTGATTCACGATTGGTGAATATCCAAATCTGCATCCGGATACGAAAATATTTTTTAATTTTTAAAGCGATTCTTCACCATTTAGAGGGAGGACCAAAAACAATACATCGCCTTATGTTTATCTTCAAATGCCTCATGGTTTGTGGATGAGTTCGGGTTATGACACAATTGGGTGGATGAGTTTGTTCGGTAACAAGAACAAGTCGATTATATTTTGGTTGAAGTCCGGATTTAGATTTGGCCTATCAGTGGGATACAAAACATAAACTGTTCAGCTTGGCAGAGGTATGTGCTCTACAAAGTGCTGTTCTAGTTACCTCTGCCACCGAAGGTGGACGGAAGTTGATTTTACAAAATAAATACCAACCTGGTGATGAACAAGACAACAAAACCTGGACAGATCTGGCGCACAAGGACAGAAAAATGGGGAAGGTAGACACAAAAACTCAAACTTATATCCAAAAGGAAATAAAGCCTAACCCAACTATTGTGCCAAAATACTGGACTCACACAAGGAACAAAGGGCAAGTGAGGGCTTGAGCAGGCAAAAAACTGATGGTGGCTGCAGGTCACTGGCATACAGGTGAAGTGTAGCTCAGCATGGCAGAAGCAATGTGGTGGTAGCTCGGATAGGAGAAGAAGGCAGCCAAGCAGAGGTAAGGAGAGAGATGTTGTTCTCCTGAAGGTCCAGTTCCAACCGGCAAGCGCAAGTGCAACTATGGCCCTCAAAAACTTTGGGACCACTTCATGCACTGCGGGTCCCACTCATTGGCTGCCCACTTCTGGGCCGTCACACCCCACAATGCTTTTCCAATAAAAAGTCTCTTGCCCCTCTCCAGGGCTCGACAGCCCACTTCACCACCATGTCTTGTGATGTGCTGGCCAAACGTTCCATGATGGTTTCCCTCTAAAGTGTGCAATGCTTTCTCATTCCTTTCCTGCCCACAAGTCATCCTCCTGGCCTCGCCTGAAAATATGAGGTTTTACACAACAAAGGATGTAGCAAAATTCTGGAATCAAAGGCTTTTATTCCAGCAAATGTTCAAATTGTAATCCGTGGTGTGCTTTGCAGTTTTAAACTCGGCATTTCATTGGATGTTGGCAATGGAATTCTTGACAAGTTTCTATTTGGCTTAAACCTTCGGCAAGTAAGAGGACCAGTTCAGCTTTGTCTTACATAGTGTAATCCATTTTCATAGGTTCTAACCTGAAAAAGAAAATCTGAGATTCCAGAATTTTGTGACACACTGTACTTATCTTACTCCATAATTTAGACTCACTGCCTCCTTCCTCAGTGCACATTTTATGATACGACTTACTTCTAGACAAATAGCTGACAGGATATAATCCAAAGGCACTTCATCACCTGATCCATACTAAGGCCTTACCGCAATGCAGTGATAGATACCCCCCCCCCCCGCCCTCTTTCATGTAGCCTAGCCACTTCCCTGAACATAAGGCTCCTGCCAAAGTTCTCCTCAGAACCCAAGATTCAGACCTGAGCACTTTCTGTCACACACCTCTCAAAGTCGAGAGGGCTGTGGGAAGGGAGCCACAACTAGCCTTATCCCTATTTTTTCTAATTCTCCACCTCATTTTGTTTTATAGCGAACGCAGTGAGCTACATACTTAACGCGTGCACGTGAGAGAATAGGAAACAACAACAACAACACAATTGCCCTGGCTATTTGGAATCCGTGTCGTTAGCAAAGACGTTTTGCTTCCGGTTGTTGTTAAACGCTGCGCGGTGTATAAACACGATTGGGTTTTATTTCTATCTTGTGAATATTACTTAACGCGTGCACATGAGAGAATAGGAAACAACAAAAACAACACAATACCCTGGCAATTGTGAATCCGTGTCGTTGGCTTTGACCATTTTCCTTCCGTTTTTTTTTTTGCTTCTGTTTTTTTTTTGTTTCTGGTTTTTGTCATGGGGAATGATGCATACTGGGAGATCATGATCAGAAGTGTTTATTTATTTATTCAATTATTTTTTTTCCCCAAAGTTAATTTTATACTTCCGAAAGTGATTTTTTTTCATGACAGGAAGTGTTTATTTTGTATTTAACATTACCGGGAGTGATTTTGAAACTCTTTCCGGAACTTTTAATTTCTTTTATTCTTGACCTGAAGTGATCGTTTATTTATTTATTCAATTATTTTTTTCCCAAAGTTAATTTTAATAAAGATATCTCCCGCATCATCAAAAAATATTTTTTAATCGTGATTTGCATTATTTGATCGCTGATCCCGAATCCAGGCCGAAGTAACCGGAAATTGCGTCAAAATCATCAGCTGTGCGGCGCTTACACGTACCACGTTATAGTTGGCAAGTATACAGTTGTGAACAAGTTATAGGTAAAGTCAGAAGCGAATGTAAGAAGAATTCTACGTTTCACTTCTCGGCTTTGCCTATTCCTTATTAATTAACAATCATTAATGTACAATAATTAACCTCCACCATCAAAGATGGACGGAGGTGACTGTTTTCACCCCTGTCTGTTTGTTTGTTTGTTTGTGAACAGTATTACGGAAAAACTCCTTCACGGATTTCGACGAAACTTGGTGGGGTGATTAGGTATGGTCCAAGGATCATGCCGTTAGATTTTGGACTTGGTCCAAAGTCCAATATGGCCGCTATGGCGGCCATTTTGGAAAAAATATTTGAATTTCTGTTTTTGCATTTCTACATGTTTTAAGTGATTTCCAACCAAAAAAAAAAAATTGTTCGAGAAAAAAACAAATTTTGCACTTTTTTTTTCAAAAAAATTTCGATTTTTTTTTTTTTTGGCATTTCTACATGCGCGTCGATCTAATTTAGTTTATTCAATCGTGGTTCAGTAGAGTCTGATCCGTTTTGACCTACAATGAATAGGATATCAGGTTCACTTAAGTGACCCAGCAGTATTGGCGGCGGAGGTTTTGCACTCTACCAAGTGCTCCCCCTCTAGTTCTGAAATATATAAATGTTTATTTTTCTTCTCCCACCCAATGATCTTCAAGGTGGTGTCCTCGTGGTGCCGTGTGGGGAGAAGACAAAAACACAAAACACATGCAGGCATACCTTATCAGACAATTTCACTTCACCATTTACAAATCAATACTCACTTCTATTGCAAACCACATGCCTGGTAGATGTCATCTGATACAGCTATCAGCTAAGCCCAAAACCCAATTGCAAAGCTACCGAACAAATTTCACAGACTACCTGCCCTTCAGAGCACATATCAAGTTGCATGTGACCGAGTGGAACATTCTCATGCACAGAGCACAGTATCCATTCACATTTCAATCATCGCTATACATCCTAGCAAGGCCATGGCTTTCAATTACCTGCAGATGTGGCCTCAACTCGGCAGCAGGGAGGTCCAATGATGTGGTGGCAGGGGTGTGGCAGTGTGTGCGTGCCTGCAGTACAAAGTCCCACTTTGATGAAAATCCTGGGCTCCCTCCCCATCCATCTCGTTCCTCAGCTCCACAACAGCTCCCTTTGCTGTACACACCACCAGAGGAGAGTCACCCAAATGGTTCTCCAAGGCCGATCCATGATTACCAGAGGTCTTTCAGCCTGTGGCCAACTGGTCCATTCATCACCAGGGGCCTTCTACCTCTTGGCAGGTTTTCCATTTCTAGTCACTTCCAAGACTACCAGGGGTGAGGCATTGTGGAGCATCAGGCTTCACGTTCTACATCAAAACCCGATATTCCTGTGGACATGCACCACTTCCCCACCCACAAACTTTACATACAATCATCATTCCCCAACTGCCATTCATTCTACCTACACCTGCAGTCCATGCTATAGGATGTGTTCCTACCTGCCATGGCCTGAATACAAACTAAATCATTGCAATAAAATGGAACAACAACCGATGGTGATATTCTTTATTCACAAACAATCACATTTATCCCTCCAGCCAGTCCACATATTTGACTCTCATAGCCACTATTTCCTGTCACCCACACCAATTCCCCGATTCATCTGCATACCCAAAATACAAAGCATGGTGAGTTGAGACACCGGGGAAAGGTAAATTTCCTTTTTCCAATTACCACTGGGAAGTTGTCCAACATCGGCAGCGCCTCTTCCAGCCAATCTCCTCATTTCACATTGTCTGTCAACCCATGACTCTCTTCCAAACCGAGAGGCCATTAATCACAGTAGACTATCTGTGGAAAGTTAAGCGGGCTTCTCTGGTCCTTTCCCAATCATTTCAATTTAACTCTTTAACTTTTCACAGATGCTGTAGTGGGTTATCAGCTGGTGCTACTCAAACTCAGGTCCATGGGGTTTGACCACCATCCATAGAATAGTCAAACATGGTAGGTCTCCCCATGCTTGCTGTCTAAAGGGGTATAAAGGTCAAAAGGGTCTTCATGTGTCAGGGGCCTAAAGGGGCTTAAAGGGTCATGAGGGGTCTAAAGGGCGAAAGGATACGTTCCAAAACTAGTTAGGTTCGAAGGGGTCTATAGGGTCTAATAAGTGTACAAAGGGATATAAAGGATGTAAATGTCTAAGGTCTAAGGGGTTCAAAGGGTCTGAAGATCTAAAGGGTCAATAGGTCTAAGCAGTCTAATGGATCTAGAGGATCCAAAAGTGTTGAAGGGATCTAAAGTGTCTCAAAGGGTCTTAATGATCTTAAGGGGTCTAATAGCTGAAAGGGTCTATGGGGTCAAAAGGGTACATTCCAAGAGAAGTTGAGGTCGAAAGGTCTATAGGGTCTTAAGGGGTCTAAAGGGTGGAAAGTGTTGATAGTGTCTTGAAAAGACGTCAAGGATTAAAGGACAAAAAAGGACTGAGAAAGGACTGTCCCCTCCCTGCCGCCCCCTCCCCCCCCCCCCCCCCACACACACCTCAACTCTCTGTCCTCCTCTCCCCTTTTCTTTCCCGTTCTTCAAAGCAAGAGGGTATTAATGACAATTAAAAGGTTAAATTAAATTATGATGAAGACCAAATGAAATTATGAGGTTAAATTTAGAGGTTTAAATTAAACAAGGAAACATCCCGTTATATGACAGAATATCATGATATGTGATGGACATTCAAATATGGACAACATTTTGAGTGAATTATCTCATTATCTCACCACCTGGATGGAAATTTAAAAAAAGGGTTCCATTAATCTTCACGTATGAACATCATGAATCATCATGCCAGTTTCAAAACAATTGATTGAGTCACCTCAGAGGAGTAAAGAAACAAGTTCGAATGAGCTAAGATCCTCGTCCTCTTAATGATGACGTGATATGACGTCATTGTGATGTATCAGGTTTGCGATAAATTATCTGTGCTAATGCCCGGCTTGATTCCCGCAAACAAAATTCAAACAGCTTGCCTAGTTTCGGAGATAATGGTTTAGGCGATTTCCATTAGCGGCGATATGACATCAACTTTTTTTCTTGGAAGAATTTCCAAAATCGGAGATGGTTACTGGCTGCGCGTGGGCTTTCTGCATATACATGGCAAGTTTCACGAAGATCCGATGAAATCTCTGGGTTGTGAAACAAAAAAATGTCAAAAAATTGGAATGACGTCATAAAAATTGATATGACGTCATAGTGATGCATCATATGTGCGGTAATTAATCTCTGCTAATGCCCTCTTCGATTCCCGCAAACAGAATTCAAAAAGCTTGCCTGGTTTCGGAGATAATTTTTTTGGGCGATTTCCATTAGCAGAGATATTTTGACGTCATAACTTTTTTTCTTGGAGGAATTTTCAAAATCAGAGATCGTTACTGTCTGTGCAGGGTATTTTTACATATATATGCTAAGTTTCAGGAAGTTTTGATGAAAACTGTAGGCTGTGAAACAAAAAAGTCCACAAGAACAGCAACGTGAGTAAGACTTAGAGATCCTCCACGAGGATCTAAAAAACAAAAAAATGTTAATGGACCCATTGCCGTAAGGAAGGACTGACTGACTAACTCATTGGCTGAAAGACATCATTATGGCTGTAATAGTTCTTCTTGACATCATCGTAAATAAATTAAAAATATTTCTGGAATATAAAAAATTGCAAAAATTGTCAATAAACTGTATTATTACAATTGCACTGTTACATATTATTGTAGGCACGCGGGTTCGTTCCAGTATCATTGTGTGAACCCGGTGCATAACTGCAATGTGACCATAATGGCTAGCTTGTCTTTCCGCTGCTGATACCATGCCGAGAAGACTGTCAAATCAGCCAGGTGTTCCTCTAATTGGTAGTGTGTGCCTCGTCTACAATTAACGGTTAGCAAGCCGAGAGACATACGACACAAACTAGGTACATGGCATTAATAGCCATTGCCAATTGAACCCCAATGGACTTTCCTGATTGCCAGAGTGACCACAGTGACACAAATTCACTCCGACACCAGATATCATGGAGTACAGTAATACTCCATATAGATGGATAATATGGGGGAAAAATGGCCACCCATTAAAATATGTCCACAATAATAGTCTTGTAAACTCTGAAAAAGTGAAGTCATAAGCATTTAAAAGCCATACCTTTAATTCTTGAGCGTTTTCTGAACTAACAAGACTTAAAAGACGCCAGACTACATCTCTAAAGTACCACAATGAGAGATCGCTAAATCGCCAATTTGTACTTCTTCTTCCCCTCTAAAACAATGTCCAACTGTAGCCTGACCTAACTCAATAACTGTTGAAGCCATGATGGTGATTCCAATGCGAGGAAGTTACTTTGTCTCTGGGCTAGTGAACACAACCCAAAATTAAAAAATATATGAAACATTAATCGTTTTCTTACGAAAATAAATCCAACGTAAATGTGGACTCAACCGAACCAGGCCAGGATCATGGGAGGGGGAGAAATGGACACTGGAAAGAACCATTCCCATAGTGATACATATTCAAACTATCGCCCAAAACAACTGAAAGAACTATTAAAACAATTTAATAACACACAGTAGATGGGTTTAATCCATCCCAAAATAATGAAATGTATAAAACATTAAGCATTTTATTATTTTTAAACGATAATCGCATTGACATTTCAGAACATGATATGTCGTAAGCAACACAGTGGACTGAGCCAAAAGCCGGGATTGAGGGAGGAGACATCGAATGTACCATAAGCCGAATTTAATAATATCGATGGATTTAATCCATCGCAAAATAACAAAATATATGTTCATTAAGCATTTTATTCCTTGAAAAAATTGAATGCAAAAATAATATTTTTTTCAAGATAAATTAAACATGAGAAAGCAAAAGCTGTCCGCATCAGCTTTAGGGATATGAATAAAATTTGGCAGTGTGAGGAGCAAGAGGGGGAGATTGTTCATGTGATATTCACTACAGCCTATTTAGATGCTGAATACTGAATAACATATCACAACACGCAAAGAAGAAGATCAAAATATAAATGCAAAATGCAAAGCCCGTCCACATTCAAAATGTTTCGCCTTTTATATTCAGATGTCTTCATTTTTTTGACGGGCACAGGCAGGGCAATACTGAGCTTGAGCGACTTTTATATAAGGTTGAAGCATTTTATGAAAACAAATTGAGCACACAAATCGACCCCACCCTCTCCCCCCCCCCCCCGGAAGGTAATTTGATTTTTATGAGGACAAATAAGCCCGAAATCAGGATGGGCAGCTCCGTTTGATGCTTAATTGATGTTGGCATGTAATCCTTGTCTGCTTGACAGAGATGCCGGGCTGAGGCCTCCAGGTTGGAGGTGATGTCTTGGTGCAGGACTTTATGTCAATTGGAGATCGGGGGAGTGCTCGTCCGGTCAGGTCAGGAATGGGAGCATGTGCCAGAGCAGCACGTCGCTGCATCCACTTTCTGCCGGTAATCCAGTGGCCTGGCCATCCTCCAGGCAGATGCCAAGCCCATCTCCAACTCTTTGAGATGCCAATGAACCTGCTGCAACATGAGGCATGTGATCGGCCCATTGGCTGCCTCCACTCATGAGGCTCCCTCGATGAGAGAATGCGGTGAGCAGGTTCAGGGTCAGGAAAATGAGCCATATGTCCATACAACCGCAGTTGATGCTCATGGACTATGGAGGAAACAAATTTCATTTGAGTCTCTCTCTCAGCAACCACTTGTTGGACAAAAAGTCTGACCAGTGATAGCCAAGGATTGTATGAAGAGACCTGGTCCCAAAGGAATGAAGTCTCCATCTCAGATCCCTAGTCAGAGTCCAAGTTTCACATCCGTAGAGCATGATGGAAGCACAAAGGAGCTGAAGACTCGGACTTCCGTCCTCCTGCACGGGTACCGGCAGCGCCACACCCCATGATTCAGTGAATCCATGACTCCCCAGGCCAGAACCAGATGTCTATTAACCTCTGGGTCACAGCCAGCAGAGACATGAATATCACTGCCAAGGGAAGTGAATCTCTCTGTGACCTCAACAACCTCACCACAAACAGGTATAGACAAGAGAGCAACATCCAATATGTCATTGAAAGCCTGGATCTTCATTGTAACCCAGAAAACCCATAATCCCAGTGGCTCCGACTCCTCATTCAGCACCGTCAGGAACTCCAAAGGATATCCAGAGTCTCCATAAAGATGACTGCATCATCTGCGAAATCAACATCAGAGATCTTGACATTCCCAAATGATGCACTGCAGCTTGATCTCTCTGACATCCTCCCCAGAATCCAGTCCAAACAAGCGCTAAAAAGTGTGGGAAGGACACACCCTGATGAACTCCAGTACCAACTGTAAGTAAAGGCCCGGTCACACCTTGACGTTTTAGCCAACGTATGCCGATTTTTGAATTTTTTTTTCTAAAACGCTGGCACACGTTGAATACGTTATGGGTAAGTTTTGATAACATTGAGAGCATGCTGAAAAACACTGCCATACGTCGTTGTACGCTGCCTTTAAACGTTGTACTTTTTGGTTGTCCTCAAATTTTTTCATGCTTGAAATTTCACGACGTATGCCGGCGTATGACTCACACGTTCCGCTACGCTGGCCACAAGTTGTATGCACGGTCTGTGATCGTTGACAGACGTCAACACATGCTACTTGTAAGTTAATCTTAAGTTGAGACACGCCGAGGTAATGTTTAGCGTACCCGAAACTTATTTCTAACCTATGATTAATGTGTTGTTGGCACGTTACGCGATCGTTGCCACACGTCGATAGACGTTACTTTTAAGTTACTCATAGGCTGAAAGACGTCGTTATAATGGATCGTCCTTGCGTCAGCGTTCACGGCCACGGCCAGGACACTTATTTGTAGCATTCTTCAAACTTTTCTTCGGCATGACGAGGATGTTCACACTTCGATGTCTAGCTTGGCTATGATTCCAATTGTCCATCGGCAACGTCTATTTAAAATAGTCGAGTTTGAGCGTTTTAACACGTTCAGAAGAAACGCTTCAAATTTCCAAACCCCAGCGTCAAAAAACAAAGGCGAGTGACAGCAATTTAAATCGTTCATTGTAAACAATGAAAATAGTTGAGTGGTACCGTTTAAAAGTCGTTGAGTGTTAAAAAAAATCCAATTGTTGAGCGCAAGCGTCTACTTTCAATAGTGGGGTTTCAGCGATTTAGCACGTTCAATAGAAACGATTAAAATTTCCGAGCGCCAGCGTCAAAAAACAAAGGCGAGTGACAGCAATTTAAATCGTTCATTGTAAACAATGAAAATAGCTGAGTGGTACCGTTTAAATGTCGTTGAGTGTAAAAAAAATCCAATTGTTGAGCGCAAGCATCTACTTTCAAAAGTGGAGATGCAGCCATTTAAATCGTTGAGTGGCAGCCTATGAATAGCAAACCCCACGTCACGGCAAAGATAAACTGCCGCACGATATGGATAAGTTAGGCTATCATTGGGCATAGTTTGTGAACGCCGGCAACACGATAATTATTCGTTAGTATATCGTATCTATAAGTAATCAAAGCGCTCTATGCACATTATTAGTTCATTGTGCATTTGTCCAACCCGTTATGAATAGACCTAAATCGTAAAAACAAGCTATAGCTCATTGTTGAAAAAGCCCCATAAAAAATTAGCCGCGAAGAACTTCGAACAATGGTGAAAAGATGTCTCCTACCCGTGGACACGCGGACGCAAGGACGATCCATCATAACCCACACCCTCCCCCTCACACTCACCTACTACTGCCAACATGAACAAACTACTACTAATACTAATACTGATACTGTTACTGCTGATATGGACATCGACTCAAAAAGGACTCGAAAACACTGTTGGGTTCCCCTTTTATGAGCAGCATTTTTATATACCAATTCCCAAAACCGCTGGGAACACGTCTTTATATGGCAGTTAGTTGTAAGCTAGAAACACGTTAATTTATTTATTTTTGTCGACCGGAAGACGTCATTGGAATACGTCTACATACGTCGATGTGTGTTGGGACTACGTAAAGAATTGGTTCAAAGCACGTCAAACATAAGTTAGAAATAAGTTTCGCGTAAAAAATACATTACCGCGACGTGTTTCGACTTATGAGTATCTTATAAGTAGCCTTTGTGGACGTGTGTAAGCGTCCACATATCGTGTGTAAAACTTATCCCCATCGCATGCGGAACGTGTGTCATACGCCGAGTACGTCGTAAAATTTTGAACATGTTTAAAATTTCTTGACGTACTCTACTTACTACGATGTATGATAGCGTACTTTAAGGCCCGGTCACACCTTGACGTTTTAGCCAGCGATGGCAACGTATTAAAATGTATCTAAAACGCTGGCTTACGTTGAACTTTTGATGTTTTTTTTTTTAAAGATTCGGACGTATTCATAGCGACTTGGTCTTATGTATAACGCATTGGTAACGGACACAGAACGTTTCATTGTGTTATAGATAACTTATACCAACGAATGCTGAACCTGTTGTCGGCCTACACAACCGGTGCCCAACGATAGTCTAACTTCGGCATAGCGCGTTGCACGCATCGCCGACGATGTCGTGACGTAGCCTATTAAAAGGCTGACGCACAACGATTCGAATCATAACTGCCGTAGAAATGGAAGTGTCAACATCGCGGTCACACCTTGGCGATCTTGCCAGCGTATGCCGACCGAAGAAAAATGTGTCTAAAACGTTGGGGCACGTCAAATACGGTATGAGTAAGTTTGGTATACGTGAGTAGAACGCTAAAGTACTGTTACGTTTGAGGGATGGGTATGCATTCAAAGGGTAATTAGGATGTTTAATTAGGTATGCCATGCTGTTCGAGTTTACCAGGATCTCGATGTAATAAGTAGTAATTCAGTGGTGATAAGTTGTCTAGTAAATGTTCATTTCTTCAAAGGGGAAATGATAATTGTCACGTAATTAGATAGGGACACGGGATAGGGTAAGTGTGTCTGCGTAAACCCCTTTTGGTATTCTCTGAAGACTGGCCGTGACGTCACAGGACAGTACAGCGGATGGCTCCGCCCCGTGATCACGATTGGCAGAAGGCGACGGCAGTGGGCCAATGGACGGCTCGATTGGAGGTGACGAGGGCAGAAGGATAAAAAGGTTCTGTTCAGGGTCGAAAAGAAGAAGAAGATTACAACCAGAACGCTCGTGTTTTTTTGATGTGGAACCTGTGCTGGCAGAGAGCGTCCTGGTTGCTGTGCTGAGTTGATTGTGCTCTTGATCGTGTCTGGGAGCCTTGCCGAGCCTCGTGCCTCGCTTTGGTTGGCTCTAGGGTTCTGCTGACTCGGAATACGGGGTTGGGCGGCGGGTGGACCTGCCTCCCTCTCCTGCTCGCGGCTTGGCGCGGGAGCTGGTTCCCTGGCGGCTGTGAGTGAACTTGGGCCAGGACCAGGAGGTCGACAGAACCGCGGTTTCTCCTGCCCCCCCCCCCCCCTGGCGAGAGCAAGGCCGGCTCGTCCGGCGCCGATCCTGGGACAGTTGCGTCCACACCACGGTCCAGCCTGACCACCAGAGATAGCTACGTTTTGTGTGTGTGTGTGTGTGTGTGTGTGTGTGTGTGTGTGTGTGTGTGTGTGTGTGTGTGTCTGCTTGGCGCCTTAGAGGGATTGAGAACTGTATATTCATTGGAATTGTCTGTGTTTTTCTCCACGCCCGATCCCACACCATCCCGTCGAATCGCCCTGGATCCCTCTTCTTGCCGAGTCTTGTTATTTCTGGTCAATAGTAAAAAGAATAAACATCATCAACTCAGTGAAAAGTGACTCGTGCCACCTTCCTCGTCCCGTTTGCGGTAGGGCGATTAAAACCGCCGTCTTTGTGTTATATAAAAATAAATCGCCTCCATAGTTTCGGCTCATTCTACGTTGGCGGGACTGTTCAAGTCCCGTAGACATCACATTGGTGTCAGGGTGTTGGATGTTCGAACCCCTCTAAATTATATACCAGGATTAAAATCTCGCCACGAATTGGAATATAAAATTATTACAGAAAAGCGCGCGAGCGCGGGAAAATTTTGGCGGGATTTTTCAAATTTAAATTAATTGGCGGCAAACGGGACTTGTGCACCATGGCGGATGTGCAGATGTTTGAGGAGGAAGGCCACGTGTCTGGCAGCGAGTCGGGGGAAGAGGGGAGAGACGGGGGTAGGGTTGGAACCTCCCCCATTCCGAGCGTGGACCGTGCTTCATCGCCCGTAACGGGGCCGGCAGCACCAGAAACCGGCACGATGTCGATCTGGACAATGTTGGAACGTTTAATGAGTGCAATTACAGCACAGGGGGCAAAAATGATGGCACAGGGGGCACAAATGGAAAATCAATTCGTGACACAGAGGGCAGAAATGACAGATCAATTGAGGGTAATGGGGGTACAGTTGGGTGCACGGATTGATTTAATGAGGGATGAATTGGGGGAAAAGATGGAGAAAATGAAAACTGAGATGCAGGAGTGTGTGGATGTTAAATTGGGAGAAATACAAAGTAAATTCGAGGATAGATTGGAGGAAACAAAGGTAGAAATTACATTGGAGGGGGAAAATATACAAAAAAATTGGTAGATAAAATTGATGCAACGAACATTCGGGTTGATAAAGTGGATGAAAGCCTGGAACGTCATCGTGCCTGTGTGGATGCTCGTATGCAGCTGCAAGTTGAAGAGTGGGGAGAGCTGAGGAAGCAAGGGATGAATTTGGCGGAGGAGGTAAAAGGATTGGAGGCTCGTTTGGACGAACAAGATAAAATTATGAGCCAAGATGAAGTCTTGGATAAAGGCCTGGTAGAGCCGTCTTTTGTAAGTAGAGTGTCCGGGTTGGTTGAGGAGCAGCTACAAACTCGCGACGGAGCCTTGGAGGAGGTTGTGCGGGCCCAGAAGATCCTGCGGGAAGAGGTGAATCGGTCCATTCAACGTTTGGAACAGGAGGCAAAATTGACCCATGAGACCCTCACCACAAAACATTTTTGGCCACAGTGGGCTCCGAAATTGGATACGCAGCCACAAGGGTGTTTGATCCCTGGGCTGGATTCGGACAAGGGAGAAACTGAGAAGCGGGCCACCGTAAAAGTGATCCCCCTCGTAAATTTCGACGGGTCAGGGAGCGTTGAAGCTTTTCTGACGCAATTTGAGTGCATTTCCCGACTAAACGGGTGGAATGAGCGGGAACGTACAGGGAATTTGGTGGCAACGTTGCGGGGACCAGCCACAGACGTGTTAAACGTGATCGCGGAGGGGGTGTTGACCAGCTCCCACATTTGCGAGGCGTTGAGCCGTTGGTTTGGGTTCGCGGCAAACTGTGATCTGGTGCGGGCCCAGCTCCAGCACCGCAGATTAAAGCCGGGTGAGACAGTGCAGCAGCTGGCACAGGACATTTACCAATCAGTTAGGATCGCGTATCGGGACCTTACAGTGGAGGCGTGGGACAGACTGGCACTCGAGAAATTTTTAGCTGCTCTTCCTGACCCTGAGGTCCGAGCGCTGGTGGAGCTACAGGATCCACCCACCGTTCACCGAGCGGCCGAGTGCGCGGCCAGGCTGGCCTCGTGGAGTCGGCCGGGTCGGGTTCCAGAGAGGCCATCGGTGACGATCCGACAGGCGGAGATCCAGGATCAGGGAGGGGGGCTGGGAGAAATTGGCATTACCCAAATGTTTCAGGAAATTTGCCAGAAACTGTCAAGTTTGATAAGGGGTAATTCGGTAGTTGGTGCGCCAAAGCGGCGGGGTCCAGCCCAGCCAATAGAGCAATTCAATTATGGCCGAGGGGGTCCGGAACCGGAAGAGACATTACACCGATACCCACGGGGGCCTTTTATGGGGAGTTGTTTCCGGTGCGGGCGAAGAGGACACATGCAACGATATTGCCGGTACCCGGCGATAGAGGGACCCTCCAATAGACTTCTAGACTCGGAGAGGGTGAATCCTCCTGCTGAACCGCCAGGTCTATCCGAGATGCCCTTTCATAGGTCGGGGGTCCGGGAGACTAGATCGGGCTGAGCATATAGGGCCATGCATGGCTGGTGAGATTGTGGCAAAGTGCCCTCCTTTGGTGGAAAAAAAATGAATTGTGGGAAAATTGGCATGGGTTTGTAAGTTCTGCTGGGTTTTAGAGTGACAATCGGGACAGTGGGTAATTGGTAACAAAGCGGGCACAAGTGGCTGTCCAATGGCTGGTGTGTGGATTGGGTGAGAAGTGCTGTGTGAGTTGTTTTAAGTGAAGAAGTGAAATGTATGGTGCACACATTGTTTTTTTTATTGGGCATGGTGTGGTAACAGGGAAGGTCATGGTCGGTGAAGTGTTATAAATGCAGGTGTCACATGTAAGGCCGATGGGGTGGGGGAGTCATGTGGGTTTTGTGGGTGGGGATGATGTGCTTGTCCACAGGGATTGCTGAAGCTCACGGTGAGCGTGAATTGCGACCCCCTTCAAGGAGATTCACCACCTGGTGGCTAATGGTGGCAGTGTCTGGAGGCAACTGGGAGAGGGTCTGGTTGGGCGACCAAGGCGGGTAGGACCTTGGCGACCCAGGAAGGCCAGAGGAGCCAGTGAGACCCCTTCCAGAGTGTTGTACGGGATTAGAGCTGATGGCTATCAGGGGGGAGGGAATCAAAGGGAGCGGGGCGAAGAAACGTCCGGGTTGGACTAAAGCTTACCTGTGGGCATGGTTGCACCTGAGATGCCCCCATCATCTGTGGTAACCCACCCCACGGCCATGACGGGATTCAGCCTGCATGATTTAAAATGAGGACCATGACCTAGAAATGTGATGATGACCATGGTGTGAGTGTTGTGAAGATGTGTGAGTCCCACCCGATCCCGCACAACTTGACAGGTGCAGCAAGGGCATGATGTCCGCATAATTTGGGGGCAAGCAAATTTGAAAATTGGCTTCCCAGGCAATGCTGGGTCTATTAGCATCCACTGGGGGAGGCGGTCAAGTGTAAATATCCTGTGAATAGTGTCGTTAAGGCTTAGAGTAGGAATATAAAGTATAAGTGTTGTGTTTTTGTGGAACCTTTTATTTCCCCTCCCCAGATCACTGGAAGAGTGCTGGGCAAGAGCGATGATCCGGAGGATGGAGTGCAACTTCGCTCAGTGCTCTCATGTGATAAAATAAAAAAAAATTAAAAAAAAAAAAAAAAAAACGAATGATTGTTTAGGCGAGGATAAGGCCATAAGGGGGTAGTACATTAAGCAGGATAGGTAAGTTAGCTGCGACTCGCTGCCCATTGCCCCTCCTACTTTATTACGTTAGGTTAATTAGGTGTGAGTCAGTAAGTGTTAAGGCTGGTACGGTAGCGCCTGTGATATACCTTGCAGGAGCTGCGGTACCAGAGGAGGGGGCAGTGTTACGTTTGAGGAGGGGGGGGGTATGCATTCAAAGGGTAATTAGGATGTTTAATTAGGTATGCCATGCTGTTCGAGTTTACCAGGATCTCGATGTAATAAGTAGTAATTCAGTGGTGATAAGTTGTCTAGTAAATGTTCATTTCTTCAAGGGGGAAATGATAAATGTCACGTAATTAGATAGGGACACGGGATAGGGTAAGTGTGTCTGCGTAAACCCCTTTTGGTATTCTCTGAAGACTGGCCATGACGTCACAGGACAGTACAGCGGATGGCTCCGCCCCGTGATCACGATTGGCAGAAGGCGACGGCAGTGGGCCAATGGACGGCTCGATTGGAGGTGACGAGGGCAGAAGGATAAAAAGGTTCTGTTCGGGGTAGAAAAGAAGATGAAGATTACAACCAGAACGCTCGTGTTTTTTTGATGTGGAACCTGTGCTGGCAGAGAGCGTCCTGGTTGCTGTGCTGAGTTGATCTTGCTCTTGATCTTGTCTGGGAGCCTTGCCGAGCCTCGTGCCTCGCTTTGGTTGGCTCTCGGGTTCTGCTGACTCGGAATACGGGGTTGGGCGGCGGGTGGACCTGCCTCCCTCTCCTGCTCGCGGCTTGGCGCGGGAGCTGGTTCCCTGGCGGCTGTGGACGAACTTGGGCCAGGACCAGGAGGTCGACAGAACCGCGGTTTCTTCTGCCCCCCCCCCCTGGCGAGAGCAAGGCCGGCTCGTCCGGCGCCGATCCTGGGACAGTTGCGTCCACACCACGGTCCAGCCTGACCACCAGAGATAGCTACGTTTTGTGTGTGTGTGTGTGTCTGCTTGGCGCCTTAGAGGGATTGAGAACTGTATATTCATTGGAATTGTCTGTGTTTTTCCCCACGCCCGATCCCACACCATCCCGTCGAATCGCCCCGGATCCCTCTTCTTGCCGAGTCTTGTTATTTCTGGTCAATAGTAAAAAGAATAAACATCATCAACTCAGTGAAAAGTGACTCGTGCCACCTTCCTCGTCCCGTTTGCGGTAGGGCGATTAAAACCGCCATCTTTGGGTTATATAAAAATAAATCGCCTCCATCGTTTCGGCTCATTCTACGTTGGCGGGACTGTTCAAGTCCCGTGGACGTCACAGTACGCTATCATACGTCGTGGTAAGTAGAGTACGTCAAGAAATTTTAAACATGTTCAAAATTTTACGACGTACTCGGCGTATGACACACGTTCCGCATGCGATGGGGATAAGTTTTACACACGATATGTGGACGCTTACACACGTCCACAAAGGCTACTTATAAGCTACTCATAAGTTGAAACACGTCGCGGTAATGTCTTTTTTTACACGAAACTTATTTCTAACTTATGTTTGACGTGCTTTGAACCAATTCTTTACGTAGTCCCAACACACTTCGACGTATGTAGACGTATTCCAATGACGTCTTCCGGTCGACAAAAGAAAAAAAATTAACGTGTTTCTAGCTTACAACTGCCATATAAAGACGTGTTCCCAGCGGTTTTGGGAATTGGTATATAAAAATGCTGCTCATAAAAGGGGAACCCAACAGTGTTTTCGAGTCCTTTTTGAGTCGATGTCCATATCAGCAGTAACAGTATCAGTATCAGTATTAGTATTAGTATTAGTAGTAGTTTGTTCATGTTGGCAGTAGTGTGTGAGGGGGAGGGTGTGGGTTATGATGGATCGTCCTTGCGTTTAACGATTTAACGATTTAAATGATAAACTCAACGATTTAAATGGCTGCATCTCCACTATTGAAAGTAGATGCTTGCGCTCAACAATTGGATTTTTTTTTACAATCAACGACTTTTAAACGGTACCACTCAACTATTTTCATTGTTTACAATGAACGATTTAAATTGCTGTCACTCGCCTTTGTTTTTTGACGCTGGCGCTCGGAAATTTTAATCGTTTCTTCTGAACGTGTTAAATCGCTCAAACTCCACTATTTTAAATAGACGCTGCCGATGGACAATTGGAATCATAGCCAAACTAGACATCGAAGTGTGAACATCCTCGTCATGCCGAATAAAAGTTTGAAGAATGCTGCAAATAAGTGTCCTGGCCGTGGCCGTGGACGCTGACGCAAGGACGATCCATTATACCGACGTCTTTCAGCCTATGAGTAACTTAAAAGTAACGTCTGTCGATGTGTGGCAATGATCGCGTAACGTGCCAACAACACGTTAATCATAGGTTAGAAATAAGTTTCGGGTACGCTAAACATTACCTCGGCGTGTCTCAACTTATGATTAACTTACAAGTAGCATGTGTTGACGTCTGTCAACGATCGCAGACCGTGCATACAACTTGTGGCCAGCGTAGCGGAACGTGTGAGTCATACGCCGGCATACGTCGTGAAATTTCAAGCATGAAAAATTTGAGGACAACCAAAAAGTACAACGTTTAAAGCCAACGTACAACGACGTATGGCAGTGTTTTTCAGCGTGCTCTCAATGTTATCAAAACTTACCCATAACGTATTCAACGTGTGCCAGCGTTTTAGAAAAAAAATTCAAAAATCGGCATACGTTGGCTAAAACATCAAGGTGTGACCGGGCCTTTAGCGTTCTACTCACATATACCAAACTTACTCATACCGTATTTGACGTGCCCCAACGTTTTAGACACATTTTTCTTAGGTCGGCATACGCTGGCAAGATCGCCAAGGTGTGACCGCGATGTTGACACTTCCATTTCTACGGCAGTTATGATTCGAATCGTTGTGCGTCAGCCTTTTAATAGGCTACGTCACGACATCGTCGGCGATGCGTGCAACGCGCTATGCCTAAGTTAGACTATCGTTGGGCATCGGTTGTGTAGGCCAACAACAGGTTCAGCATTCGTTGGTATAAGTTATCTATAACACAACGAAACGTTCTGTGTCCATTACCAATGCGTTATACATAAGACCAAGTCGCTATGAATACGTCCGAATCTTTAAAAAAAAACATCAAAAGTTCAACGTAAGCCAGTGTTTTACATACATTTTAATACGTTGCCATCGCTGGCTAAAACCTCAAGGTGTGACCGGGCCTTCAGTCGGAGATGGTATCACTACATATCACAGCAATCTCAGGACTAGAGTGCAGTTCAGACATCAGATTGATCCATTTTGGTGGCACCCCATGAAGACCAAGAATCCTCCAGAGGGCATCCCAATTCAATGAATCAAATGCTTTGCAGAGATTAACATAGGCTGCAAGCCTATGATATATATATGTATATGTATATATATATATATATATATATATATATATATATATATATATATGTATATGTATATGTGTATATATATATATATATATATATATATATATATATATATATATATATATATATATATATATATATATATATATACATATCCAGGGAGGGGCATTGGAATATGACACTTTTATTTTCCTTTTAACTGTTTTTGTTTCTAAACCAAATAAAATAAAATTTCTCCACAACATAGGCACATACCGCAAGTTTTTAAAATCAATTTTGATTCTTTATTTCTTAACAATTATATCAGACAATTGGACCCCTTTCGAATTCCTGCATTCACGACAGCTGATCATCATATTGTTCATAACCGCAAGCAATGTCTCTTGATCAATGGAGCGGATGGTTGCAGTGATGTTTCCCTTCAATTCATCGATTGATGTTGGATGTTCCTTATAAACTTTGCCCTTCAGAAACCCCCATAGGAAGAAATCTGGTGGAGTTAAATCTGCCAAATCAAAGTGTGCTTAATCTGTCATGATGACCCTGTTTGTGAATCATATTTTATTCTGATAAGTACTTTTCCTAAAAAAAATTCTCATTTAATCTGAAATTGCAAACAGAAAAGGCAATAAAGGCAGAAATTGTATTATGTGGTTAAGAAAGGAGTAATTGTGGGTTTGTGGGTAAACCACCACTCCATAACCTAATTATATTTTGATAAACATTTTATTTTCCTCCAAAACTGTGCCACTATTTCTGTTTGAACCTTTCAAAATAAAGACCATCATTTCGCTATCCAATCACAAAGTAAAGGACAAATTGGACTTCAAATGTTCAGCAAATTCATCTTGTATTCAGTAAGACTTTGGCAAGATGGTTGGTGGAGAACAGAGCCGTTCCTACCCGAAACCGTCTTCTTGCCAAAAGCCACTGAGTCTGTTGAATAACTCTAATTGCCCTCTTGTGGTATGCCATCAACCTAAGAAACAGGACGGCGTTAAGTTCACCAACTGGACTGTTTTTACACGTTCACATCTCATGGGACATGTTTTCATGGCGTGCGGATCTAAAGGTCGGGCCACTCGAGAGAGGATAACAGCAATAACTATATTTATTCCTCATTGCTTTGAGCATCAAATGGGAGCTAATCGTGCACAGAAGCTAGACACATCAAATCAGACTCTCAGAGCAATTACTGAGTCGCCAGTAGGTTCGACCTATTGGCACCACTTGGAGCTTTTAGCGAGCCGCGTCAAAGCCACTATGCCTGCCGGGCAGGCCCCGTGACCAAGAGCAAACTTTGGGAACGGACTTCATCGAGATAAGGGTCTTTGCTTGCTGTCTACCAGGCACTGAGCGCGAGGAAAAAGCGGTGCAGGAGGAGAAACTTGGGTGAAAGGTCGAGGGTAGAGGGAGGTGGGGGTGGTTTGTGTGGTTAGATGGTGGAGAGGGAATGGCCCTTGCGAAAGTAAGCTCAGATTTTTGTGTTTGCTGTCTGATGGTGTGGGAGTTAAGTGTGAGAAAAGCACCAAATGATTTATTACCTTCATCTGTATTCATATCTATCCCTGTCTGTATCCAAATTTATGAACACATTTCAGCACAAAACCCATTTAGAAAATCCAGAAGGCAATTTCGAAAAGGGCTTTGGAAAAGAAGTTTGTGGTCCGGTCCTGACAACTTTAGTTTGACACGTTTTCGTGAAGCGGCGTCACCTCAGAACATCGTTCTTGGTCGATGCCAGACAAAAAGGTGTGGCTGGGTGTACGTTTTGGGCAATTGATTACGTCATCAAGGAAATAACTAAATACCGTTTTTAAGCCAATGTTCAAGTCTCTGTGGCAGTTTTTAATCGAGCTTTTTCTTGCAAAGACTTTCGTTTATTGTTTTTAATGTTTTGAACTATATTTCTTGCTTGGAGAAGGGGAAAAAAATTCCTGAGATTGGGATTAAAGGGGAGAAGAAAGAGAGAGAGTGTGTGAGAGAGAGAGAGAGAGAGAGAGAGAGAGAGAGAGAGAGAGAGAGAGAGAGAGAGAGAGAGAGAGAGAGAGGAGGTGTGGGAGCAAGGAGGGGTGGGGAGCGAGGAGGGGTGGTGGAGTGAGGAGGGGTGAGTGAAGGGAAGACAGCGCAAGGTGAGA
This sequence comes from Eptatretus burgeri, assembly GCF_056783735.1. Lineage (NCBI taxonomy): Eukaryota > Metazoa > Chordata > Myxini > Myxiniformes > Myxinidae > Eptatretus > Eptatretus burgeri. The sequence continues at coordinate 80,561,906 of NC_140966.1, forward strand.
GAAAGGGAACTCAGACGAGCGATGGAGCGGAAATTATGATTCATGATGTCTCATCAAAATTATTCTGTATAGAATGACAGTGAAGATAGAAGGAAAAGAATGTCTGAAATCCATTCTCTACCGATCATAAACACGGCCCGGAGGAGGGTGCTGCACGGTATTGGGAGGAGGTAGAGCAAGGATGGTACAAAGAGGGAGAGGGGTGGGGTTAGGGGAGTTTGCAAGCAGAGAGAATATGTTATGCTTCATGAACAACACACACACACACACACACACACACACACACACACACACACACACACACACACACACACACACACACACACACACACACACACACACACACACACACACACACTCGTGCTTGGCCGATATCGGCAATTTTTGGGGAATCGGCAGGTGGAGTCAGTGTGATTACCGACTTCACTACGTACTGCGTACGACCCACAAACCTTCAGTGCCTTTCACCGAAAAACAACATTACATTTATATAGACATTTCAGGGATATGTTCAATATCATTTATCTTTATAACAGCTACATGTGACGGATAGAAAAGTATTTGGTTCGGTAATTTACAAAACACATTAATACGGCAGACGGCTCGGAAATTGGGCATTATTTCACAGAAACTTGCTCAGGATGATGGAGCACGAAGCCTTCACACTCAGGATGACAGAGCATGAACCACTCACTCAGGATGACGGAGCATGAACCATTCACTCAGGATGACGGAGCATGAACCATTCACTCAGGATGGCTGAGCATGAACCACTCAGTCAGGATCATGGGGCACGAAGCACTCACTCAGGATGTTGGAGCATGAACCACTTGCTCAGGATGATGGAGCACAAACCACTCGCTCAAGATGATGTGGCGCGTCAAAATCGTCCACAGTGAGTGAACGATTCACTCAGAATGATGTGGTCTGGTACCGCGATCGGCTATACGGCGCTCGGCAAGTGGCTTAAGCACTCAGCAAGCAAACACTCCAATTAAATGGTTGATAAATAATGGCTGGCCAGGCTTTTGCTACATACCATATCTTTAATGTAGAACAACCCTGGACACATTACAAATTTAATCGCTCATGAAATAAACATTGCAGATAATCCACCCTGGTGCTTGCTCATCTGTGCACGCATCATATGGTACATCGTTTGTGGTCTGTGCAAACATTATAACTTTATTTTTTAAAGTCCATTTTTCACCAGATTTGCTTTGATTCCCTGTAGAGCACCTCTTGAAACATTTGAAAATTTGACCACTGATCTGGCAGATGCTATGGATAAGCAAGGAGTCCCTCCACGGAACAGGGCACGCGGTCTATTAGTGAATGCATTAAATCAAATAGCTCAATGAGACTAGTTAATTTGGCACTTTCCTAAATTTTTTGTTCACTCAATATAATTCTCCAAAGAGTAGAAAACGATAAGTTTTACGCTTTGGAAATTTCACATTTTCTTGTGTTTTTATGGAGAAGGAGGGAACATACCCTTGCTTGCTTAAAGTAAATAGGTATATCGGCTTACTTGGAAGAGTCGTTATTTCTTTAAATTATAAGATTTAACTCCAGCTTTCACCACTTCTTTAGTCTGGAGTATATCGGATCCTCAAAACCAAAATAATATTTTGTTGATATAGTTTAATTAGTTTGTTTGAGTATATCGTGGAAAATCATATCATGCAATGCATGAAATAGCTCCAAGGTCCCAATTTGAAAACTATAGCACTTACAAAAGTGATGTATACAACGATTCGTAGTTATGATGAACAGGAATTCAATAATATGAGTGAGGAAAGTTTTAAAAAAAAATAACTTTATCATTAAGAAATTGTTGTGGTCTGTTCCAAGTCAAGGCATGGTTAAGCAGGCCAAAAAACATGGCGGATTCAGACCTCGGTGGGGTTACCCAGGACACGCCTTAAGACCGAAAAGAGTGAGGTGGCTGAAGATGCGCCTGATAGAGGACATAATTTAAAAATGCTGTTAATTATCTTCAAAAGGGGTGTTTAAATTACCCCAATCACTCAATTTTCACTGTTGCACTTCCTTGGAGTGAAACTGGTATGCATGTAAAGTTCCAGGCTGCTCAGTTTTATGGTTTTACAGTTGTAGGGGAGACACACACATTTCCATTTATTAGTACAGATGGAGTGAACCAAACTATGTTTCACCTCTTTGTTTTGAAACAGTTGATATGAGCATAAAGGTTTTTAGATGGTATGTCATCATTCTTTTGTTCAAAACGAGTGTCTGTTTTTTGAAAAGTTTATATTCTTTAAGATCTATAATGACGTCACTATTTTACCAGGTGAGTGCGAAAAACAGTTTAACCTCTTCGTAAACTCTGGGTACAAAATAAAAGCAAAACAATCTTCAAGAGTGAAATTTTCTTCCATTTCCTCAAGAATGCATATTGCTTTTTCAAAAATACCATCCTATTTAAATATTTAAGACTAAATTATGTTTTTATGTCACTGCAGACTAAGAAAAAGGTTATACTTTTGACTCACCTGGTACGTGTCCTTAACATGAAGGTAAACATACAGGTTCGTGTTTCTGCAACTTAGAAACAATTCAACCAAGTATTGTATCAGCTATGCCTAATCCAAAATGTACCGAAAGGATTCCTGCAAGAATATATTGACCAACGTAAATGGGCAGTCCAAAAATGGCCATGCATCATAAAATTAAAGCTAATTTACCTCTTGTCCTCATTATTATCCAAATCATCCTCTTCAGATTCTTTGTCGTCTGTGACTGTGTTTGTGCATTCTGTAGAGCAACTGCAGGCTGGTGTAGAAGCAAGACTAGCTTTACGACACTTGCAATTACCTTTGCAGCCTCATTTACACTGGCAGGTAACTAGTTCTCCAATGTCAGCAGGAGCAGCCTCTTTACACATGGAAATGGGATTACATTTGTCATCCCATTCATGTCTGCTGGGGGAAGGTATTTCAGGGCTTCCTTTGGTGCAACATTTCCAAACTGCTGCCTGATAATTGGCCTCTTGGATGTGCTGCCTCAAAGTGTCTTGGCAAGGTGGAAGGTACAGTGCCTTCAGAAAGTATTCACACCCCTCAACGTTTGTCACATTTTGTTGTGTTATAGCCTGAATTTGAAACGGATTAAATTTTTTTGTTTTGGTTACCAATCTCCACAAAATACCCCATAATGGCAAAGTGAAAATGGACCTTGCAACATCTCAGGCCATCTTCATTCCAATGCCTGCAAACATGGATGTCGCATCAGCTCCATTTAATGCATGAAGAGCTGGGAGGACATCAGGTAATAGACCACATTCTTTCCATTAGTTTACATATCTATGATGTGAAAATTCTTCTGCACCCCTGTTGCAAAATAGAGTATGCCACTGAACTTTGGTGCATTTGCAGTGCACAATACTGCCATGTCAGTGTCAGGACTATGGATGATGACAACTTAATAGCCTCTTGCAAAAGCATCACTTGCATGATAAATAAAAGCAGTTCTTATGCCAGTTTGCTCCGTACTCTTCGAGTTTCTCGATATCTGGCAAGAGACGCTTTGTCCCAACATTTTTTCAGATAGTTTCTGCAGCTTGGACTGTGCTTGCTCCTTTGGATGTGCTACATATCAGCTTGTAATATTTTCTTGTGAGCAATCTGACAAAAAATGCACTTTGACGAGTCAGTGGATGTTCTGGTTTTCTTTGCTAGTGGCACCGCTCCAACTGCTGATAGTTCTTCCATTCTACAATAGAAGAAATAAATGCATGCTTTAGAACAATTGTAGTCACATCAACAATAATTGAGTCTTGTGGTTAAAATTGTCTTGAAAATCATTTCATGCCATGAAAATATAATCATATAAAAATTGTTTTTCCCCTTCAAATTTCCCCCAAGCAAGAAATATCGTTTAAAACATTAAATATAATAACGGAAAGTCGTTGCAAGAAAAACCTCGATAAAAACTGCCACAGAGACTTGAACACTGGCTTATAAATGGCATTTAGTTGTTTCTGGGATGATGTCATAAAAGGGCTAAAAACCACACCCAGTCACTCTTTATATTTAGCATCCAAAATGACGTTCTGAGGTGACACCATTGCACGAAAAAATGTCAAACTAAAGTTTCCAGGACCGGCCACGAACCATAAAAAATCCAGTTTGGCTTCTGGACAAATTCTCTTCTTATTTAACAACTTATTTCACTGTCTGCTAATGGGCCATTTACTTATTAGGAATGTGCAAATGATGGAGGAGGGAGTGTAAATTGAAAGAATTCGATTTGAGAAAGGGAAGAAAAGGATGATGATGATGATGATGATGAAAGGAGAGTGAAACTATCATATGGAAGGGAGTGTGACAGTGCGGAAAGAAGGGAAGGGGAATTTAGGGATTTCAAAGAGATGAGGCTGGGGGGGGGGGATGATACGTTTGGGGCATACGATTGGGTGGGGTTACAAAATAATATTCCCTCGTAATGGTATGTGTAGTAAACAGTTGACCCCTAATAATCTTATATATTATTTCCGAGTTTGTGGTTTCGTGTCGCGCTATCTTCGACTTTGTTCTGCGCTCGAGTAACGTGATATTCGGCTTACATTATCTCAAAGACCAGATGAGGTGCATGGTACAAAAAAAGTAAATAAAATGGTTCTGAAACAGTGAAATCGTATTCCACTTACTGCATTAAAGTAAAATTACTACTGATACTCTGCATCAGTTCCTTTATCAAACACACCCACCCCAACATGTTGCGCAGAGCGCGGGTTATGCTAGTTAAGATTATAACTAGATTCGCTAATTTAACACTGCATTTATAATATAGACACCTTCAAACACCTTCAAATACCTTCAAATGTAATACAGCACTGTATTTATACCATAGACACCTTCAAATACCTTCAAGTAGTAATACAGGACTGTAATTATAACATCGACACCTTCAGACACCTTCAAATTTAATACAGCACTGTACTTATAATATAGACACCTTCAAACACCTTCAAGTTTAATACAGTACTGCAATTATAACATAGACACCTTCAAACACCTTCCAATTTAATACAGAACTGTATATTTAATATTCACACTTTCAACACCTCAAAATGTAATACAGTGCTGCATTTATAATACAGACACCTTCAAACACTTTAAAATTTAATACAGTACTGTATTTGTAATGTAGACACCTTTAAACACCTTCAAATGTAATACAGTACTGTATTTATAATAGACACCTTCAAACACCTTCAAATTTAATACAGCACTGTATTTAAAATATAGACACCTTCAAATACCTTCAAATGTAATATACGACTGTATTTAAAATTTATACACCTTCAAACACCTTCAAATTTAATACAACACTGTATTTCTAATGTAGACACCTTCATGTACCTTCAAATGTAATACAGTACTGTATTTATAATATAGACACCTTCAAATTCCTTCAAATGTAATACACTACTGTATTTAAAATATAGACACCTTCAAATTCCTTCAAATGTAATACACTACTGTATTTAAAATATAGACACCTTCAAATACGTTCAAATGTAATACACGACTGTATTTACAATTTAGACACCTTCAAACACCTTCAAATTTAATACAACACACGTATTTATAACACAGACACCTTCATATACCTTCAAATATAATACAGGACTATATTTATAATATAGACACCTTCAAACACCCTCAAATTTAATACAGCACTGTACTTATAATAAAGACACCTTCAAACACATTCAACTTTAATACAGAACTGTAATTATAACATAGACACCTTGAAACACCTTCGCATTTAATGCAGTACTGCAATTATAACATAGACATCTTCAAACACCTTCCAATTTAATACAGAACTGTATATTTAATATCCACACTTTCGACACCTCAAAATGTAATACAGTGCTGCATTTATAATACAGACACCTTCAAACACTTTCAAATTTAATACAGTACTGTATTTATAATGTAGACACCTTTAAACACCTTCAAATGTAATACAGTACTGTATTTATAATACAGACACCTTCAAACACCTTCAAATTTAATACAGCACTGTATTTAAAATATAAACACCTTCAAATACCTTCAAATGTAATATACTACTGTATTTATAATTTATACACCTTCAAACACCTTCAAATTTAATACAACACTGTATTTATAATGTAGACACCTTCATATACCTTCAAATGTAATACAGTACTATATTTATAATATAGACACCTTCAAATTCCTTCAAATGTAATACACTACTGCATTTAAAATATAGACACCTTCAAATACCTTCAAATGTAATACACGACTGTATTTATAATTTAGACACCTTCAAACACCTTCAAATTTAATAAAACACATGTATTTATAACACAGTCACCTTCAAACACCTTCAAATGTAATACAGGACTATATTTATAATATAGACACCTTCAAACACCTTCAAATGTAATACAGGACTATATTTATAATATAGACACCTTCAAACACCTTCAAATGTTAAACAGCACTGTATTTATAATAGACACCTTCAAACACCTTCAGAGATGAAGGTTATTGTGCCTGAGGAAGCCGGCTGTGAAGCCGGTGAAACATTGCCTGAGACTGGGCCTGTTCTCGCTTTTTTGATCAAGTTAGCGGAGTCAATCTAGTTTTTTACTTTTGGTTGTAAGCGCCTTCTTCTTCTTTAAAAAATGTCATCTCAAATGTCTCAATTATATAAATGTATGTATGTATATATATATATATATATATATATATATATATATATATATATATATATATATATGTATGTATATATATATATATATTGTTGCGGTCTTCGCGCCCGCCGGCGTGCGAACGGCCACGTAACTCGAATCGCGGCACGTCGCCCACCGGACGGACAATCCAGTCGTGACCCTCTCGGACTAACGCCGGGAACCAGTCACGGGTGGACCTTTCGGTCTCACCGCGATCGAGCCAATCAGCCCCCGCGTGGGATAGGGTTGCTCGCCAAATTCGAACTACCTAAGTACCCACGCGGAGGGTAGACCGGGCGATCGCACCTCGCCGCAGGTCGACTTCGGACACGGGCCACTTAAGCGACCCGTTCCGTACTATCAGAATAACCGAGCGGTGTTATCGTCGACCTCGACGGTTCGATTAATTATCGGGCGTATTCAGCCCACTACCAACCCTTTACGTGAAGCAAGATGGGGATTCAATGGAGGAAAAGACGAAGCGAAGCGGGAGAACAGTTCAACAATAAAGCACATTTATTCGCGGCACACGGGAAGCACACAAATACAATTCCACCAAATGCACACAAACAAAAGAAAACACAATTCCATTTACACAAAAAGCAAACATAAAAGTGAAAACACAGTGCAGAGCTAATACCGACTACCGAGCACACGGCAACACTTATACAATTCTACTTCACAGACGGCGCCGACAACACATACCCAAAACCAAGGAAAAGAAATCCCCCAAGAATGGGGCAGGCCTGAGGCCGAGACCGGGTCGGGCCTACCCGTCTGGTGATGAGACGCGGAGCGGCGATGGCCCCGCAACCCGCGGGCCTCGTGGACAGTGCCTGGCAGGGGGTGGGAACGGGGCCCCCTTGGTCGCACTATCTCAGCGCGGGGGGAAACAGGAGGGGGTTGCTGATGCTCGGGGTATAGAGGATCTTTATTATGTGCGACGAGCGTCTCCACCTCGGCCAGGTCGCGCTGTCGGCCTCCCTCGGGTGCAGCTTCCTGCACGACGCGAGCACCCCCTCGTCTGGTGTCGCCGCCTTTCCACAGCTCCGTCCCCTCCGTTCCGACTCCAACGCACACGACGAGCAGCTCCACCGCCCGCGAAGTCTTGACCCTTTGCTTCCGACTCTCCTCTTCTTGACTCTCCGACCCCGTTCTGCTGACTCCTTCTCGTTCTCGCCTGCGACTCTCTCTCTTCGTTCTCCTTCGTTCTCGTTCTGCTGACTCTCTCTCTTCGTTCTCCTTCGTTCTCGTTCTGCTGACTCTCTCTCTTCGTTCTCCTTCGTTCTCGTTCTGCTGACTCTCTCTCTTCGTTCTCCTTCGTTCTCGTTCTGCTGACTCTCTCTCTTCGTTCTCCTTCGTTCTCGTTCTGCTGACTCTCCGACCGACTCTGACTGACGAACACGGTCCTTTTATCCCCCCGTAACTTCGCCTTTGACCCCCTCCCTTTGACCTTTCACCTCGCTCCCCATTGGCCCGAGAAAAAGTGGGCGTGAAGGCTTTTTGATCCACAAATTTGCATATATCGATCGTTCTGGAGGCGGGGCCAAATCGCCCCTCGCTCACCGATTGGACGGCAAAAAGTGGGCGTGTGTCGTTTTTGATCCGTTTTTGAAGCAGAAAATCCGTGGTTTTGTACACGCTGTTCAACGTGCGCCCTACACGAGTCCAGCATCGGTGCCCATGAGTGGCGCGAGATGACGGTGATGCGATGGTGGCGAGTTGTGACGGTAAAGGTCGTGGCGGTTGTGGTGAAGCGGCGTTGTGGTTGGTGGTTGTTGTTGTGGTTGTGATCATGGCGGTTGGTCCAAAATAAAGATAGTAAAAGAAAAACGGCTATCCTGAAGAGTCGCAGCTCGCATAAATGACATGTATTCCCACTAGACAACGGGTTTGGGCCTAACTACACATGCACTTACCGAGATACCTCACCTAAGGGACCTGAATGGTGGTTTGCGAATCTGGTAACCACAACACTACCCCCTTCCCTTTTTACAGACTCGTCCCGAGTCGTCAAATTTTCGTGTGCCATCATGTGTAGTTTTCCCCTAGTACATTTTACCTCCGGATCCCTGAGTGCGACATTCATGGTATTCGTGTCCCCAAAATAAATAACCTGAGGGCTGCGTAACTACCTAAACAAACTCACTCACACGGACGACTTAAATAAAATTGCCGGCGCTAAGACATACATGCCGGGGGCGCACTCATATTTACAGTACATCTTACCTTAACTTACAAATTTTACACTAAACCATGGCCCAGGATCATTGAACTCTGCAAAGAAAAGCAGTTAGCAGGGAGCCAGGCTGCCCACATGCAGTCTCTGGCTCAAACGATGCAGGTGACAGGGAACGTGGCTGGCTGCTCACACGCAGTCCAAGGCCTTCCCTTTTGAACTGAACTCAGTGAACCACAACGGTGCTTGGGCTGCACAAACGCAGTCTCCGTGCCAGCTCAAGTGGCACACGCAATGAGCACAACGAATGGATGCATGAACGGTTTGAACTGAATGCAGTGAACCACAACGGTGCATGGGCTGCACAAACGCAGTCTCCGTGCCAGCTCAAGTGGCACACGCAATGAGCACAACGAATGGATGGGTGAACACAAACACGGTGCACGGGCCGCCACTGCAGGCCCGTGTTGTAGCTGCCAACAGGGCAGTTCTCGCAGCTTGCAAACTGTTGCCTTGATCCTGGCGCACATGGAAATGAACAGGGGGGGGGGGGCAAAGCAAAATTGAACGGGGCTGGTGAACATGGGCAGTGGGCATGGCATGGCAAAGGTGAGCAGGCAAACTCAGCCCGCAGAAGAAGGCCGCTGCAGGCAAACACAGCCGGCAGACGAATTGGCCGGCACAGGCCTTGAAGAAAAACAGCCAGCAGATGAACTGGCCGGCACAGGCCTTGAAGCAAACACGGCCAGCCGATGGCACAGGCCTTGCAGCAAAACAACAGCTGCCGATGAAGTTGGCCGGCCTCCGCCTTGAAGACAAAACACGGCCAGCCGATGAAGTTGGCCAGCTTTTGCCGTTCAGTGGAGGTTGGTGGAGGGAGTGCGGTGGTGCTGGCCACTTGGAAGGCGGGCTCGGACCTACCTACCTGTCTCCCTCCCACCTATCGCCTTTGCCTGTCACTGTACATACCCACTCCCTTAATTTGTCAAACCCCAATTTAGCCCCAACTTATTTTTTTTTTTTTTTTTTTTTTTTCTTTTACTTCCCCACTATAAATCGTCCCCTAACCCCCTTTATCGTCCTTGTTCGGCTAACCTATCCTGTCACCTAGCCTACTCCCAACCCCTACGTTCCCTTCCCGGAGGGGAATAAGGGAGAGCTAACGTCCTGTGTCGAGGCCCAACGAAGCCTCAGAATGGCCTCCCCAGAGTTCGGCGATCTTAACACCAAGTGGGTCCAGCGGCCCACAACGACAGCGAGGGGATGGATGGTGCGGAGGGGTACACTTCCTAATCTACCCTATCCATTTAACTGTTAAACTACCCCGGGGCTTTCAACAAGCGCCTCTCGCTTAAACTATTGGTTTTAACAACCCAGATTCCCGTCGCCTGTGTTGGTGTCCTTACAATTTCGGGCCTCGCCCCCCCAATTTTCTCTCCGTGCCCTCACACGGTCTCCTGGCTGGGACACGTGGCTCCCTTTGGCAGGCACGACCCTCTGCCGAATCTCCCGCTATGGCACCCCCGGGCACTACACTGCCTCCGAGCCTACCAGCTCCCTAACACCGGGGAGTGCCCCCCATGGCACCTCCCCTGAAACGCACACGTGGCAGGCCGGCCTCCCGGGCCCCTTTCCGAGGGTCACCCGTGCCCACAACACTGCCCACGCGGCTTACGGCGCCCCGGGCCCCCGCACCAAGCAGGCGCACCCGTGCCCACTACTCTATCCCGGCCCCCCATGGGCCCATGGCCTACCGCGGCCGACTAGCCTGGTGCCCGGGGTACCCACTCAGCGATACTCACCTTCCGCAGCCACGCTCCCAAGCCCGTCAACAGGGCTCCTGCACCCCTCCAAATGGGTCTCGAGCCTACTTTCCCACCAACAGCAAAACGACCTCCATTTTTCAATTTGACTAACCCAGCTAACTCACTCTACACTGACCCCGGGGTCCCTTGGGCGGGAGTCACTCCTCCCCCCAATCACTCATCGCACCATGCATTCCCCATTCGCTCCACTCACACAGACCCGCTGGCCTCACTCACTCATCATGTACTCACCTCTCAACTCTTCAACACACACACCACTGAACTCTGCCATCCTCCTAACTACATCCCCTAACTAACTCGTGCTCCCACGTTGTCCCTTAAACTACAGCACGTTCCTTTTAACCTACGTAGCTAAACTACGTCCCCGCTACACATCCACAAGTCTGTCACTGTCTCCAAAATAAATCATTTTATTTCCCCACCTAAATCTGGCTACAATCCCTCTAACTAATCCATTCCACGGACTCCATGAGGACTTACCCCTGCCCCATGAAGTCGGTCTAACTCAGCTAACCCTTCCCCCTAACTAGTTTCCATCCTGTGCCCAGGGTAAGGGGGTCTTTCACCCCTTGCCCAGGAATCCTGTACACCCGAAAGTGAGGCTTGTTCTTTTTTTTTTTTTTTTCCATGCGCAGCACCTGCGCGGCAACTCAGAGCTCGCGCACTTTGCACCTGTCCGTGACGTCATGCAGCTGCACGTGTTCCTCGTCCCTCCTTGGACGGTGCCATCCGGCAGAGATACCCCTCCTGCCGGATTCCAACCACACGTGCAGCCATGACGTCACCGTGCGCAAAAAAAAACACAAGCCCCACGTCTCGAGGGGTTTCCCACGCGAACACATGTGCTTTGCCCGTTGGAGCTGAACACACACGATCGCGTGGAGAACCCGTCCGGTCCAAATCCGTTTACCTGCCTAAACTTTGTCCGTCCGCGGGATCGGCAAATCCACCGCGTGCGTTTCCGGACCGGGACTTCACTCTCGCAAGCGAGCACGTGGTGGTCTCGTGCGTTGCACAGCACGAACCGCGTGCTCACTGCTGGGTGAACCCGGCACGGTCCTCGAAACAACTACAGCCGCTACTCGGCTTTCGTTTCTCCCATGTCGCCGTCTCCGTCTCCATTCCACACACGCATACCTGCGTGTTACGACGCACACAGTCCACTCCATCACATTCACACCGGGAGACGCGGCTGCGTGCTCCCGAATGCCAACCGACATCTCCCTCACATACCGCTCTCTCACACACACGGTCTCCCTGGCACACAGCGACCTTGCACACGGCCGTTCACTCACGCGTGCCTCACTACTCTCACACCGTGCCTCATCCACACACGCGGGGGCACTCACCCGCGGTACCTCACTCATACACACGGCGACACTCACACACGCGGTCTCTTCCACACACGGTGCCTCACCCACACACGCGGGGGCACTCACCCGCGGTACCTCACTCATACACACGGCGACACTCACACACGCGGTCTCTTCCACACACGGTGCCTCACCCACACACGCGGGGGCACTAACCCGCGGTGCCTCACTCACACTCCGTGCCTCATCCACACACGGCGTGCTGGGAAGCACGTACTCCGGCACCATCGCCACCACACCACTCACACGTGGTGCCTCACTCATACTGGCCGTTTCACTCACACACACGGCCTCACTCACACACGGTGCCTCACCCACGCACGGCGTGCTGGGAAGCACGTACTCTGGCTCCATCGCCACCACACCACTCACACACGGGGTCGCTTCCACACACGGGGACGCACTCACACCTTGCACCACACACACAGGGACAACCACACTGGGGATTCGTGTCCCCACAAGGGTCTCCGGGGCCTCTATACCCCCCAAGCTCTCCAAGCACCCGTTCGCAGCACTCCTCCCCTCAACCTCGCAAAGCACGACCGAACTCACCTGGTCGTGACTTGCCTCAAGGGGGCATACTCCCTCCCCTCGTTCCTGGAGGAGGCCATCCCGCTGCTCGCACCGGGTCCCTACACGCTCCGCGAGCTCACCCCCATTGTCCTCCACTACCTCCGTGTGTGCGTGCGCGTCACTTACCCCGTCTTCATCGTGTAGTCTTCCCTCTATCGTTCCCATCTCCCGTGTCTCTGCCAACTCTTCACCCTTTACCTCCCTTGTCTCAACTATTATTTCTGTTGTCGTCACCTCGTGTCTCGTCTCACACGTTTTGGTCTCCCCATTTAATTTTTCCCTTTCGGTCATCGTCACGACCCTCGCCCAACACGTTCCACGAATTATTTTTTCACCCGCCTCCACCGCGGGCCTGTCAGCCGTTGCACCCCCACCCAGCTCGTTTGCTCCCACACGTGGAGTCGCCATTCCCAGCTCCCTGGTCACGGCCTTCATGCCCGCCTGCAGGCTTCGGCCCATGCTCTGCGTCACACCCCGCAGCTCTTTCATTTCTTCCCTCATTTGCTGTGTATTCGCATCCATCGTCGTTTTCACTTCATTTGTATTTGTATCCATCTTTTCGTTCATTTGTTTGTTCATGCCTTTCATTTCGTTTGTATTTGTATCCATCTTTTCGTTCATTTGTTTGTTCATGCCTTTCATTTCGTTTGTATTTGTATCCATCGTCGTTTTCACTTCATTCATTTGTTTGTTCATTGCCGCCAGCATGGCGCATAGCTGGGCCATGTTGGATGCACTCAGCTGAGCCGTTTCGGCAAGGGTTGGGGAAGGGTCTTGGTGGAGAGGGGGGGGGGAGGTGTCATACACCGCGGCCGCTGCCGCACCCACCTCGGGCCCTGGGTTCAGTTGGGCGAGTCCGTGTTCCTGCACAATCAACATTTCCTGCTCGGGGATTCCATCCTGGACCATGGATCCTACACATTCTACATCCATTTCTAATACCCCCGGCTCCCGCTCGCCTTGAGACGCCATCTTGCTTCTCGTGAAGGGTTAATTTGAATCGCTCGTAATTTGGAGGGAATCGGGGGTCGCTTCTCTCACCCCTGGACCGATTCCCGTGAATTTAGCCGGAGACAGGAGAGCCCGTTTTCCTGTTCTCCGATACCAGTGCCGCGAGGAGGGCGATGGATTTGTATCCCACTCCTGACACCAGTGTTGCGGTCTTCGCGCCCGCCGGCGTGCGAACGGCCACGTAACTCGAATCGCGGCACGTCGCCCACCGGACGGACAATCCAGTCGTGACCCTCTCGGACTAACGCCGGGAACCAGTCACGGGTGGACCTTTCGGTCTCACCGCGATCGAGCCAATCAGCCCCCGCGTGGGATAGGGTTGCTCGCCAAATTCGAACTACCTAAGTACCCACGCGGAGGGTAGACCGGGCGATCGCACCTCGCCGCAGGTCGACTTCGGACACGGGCCACTTAAGCGACCCGTTCCGTACTATCAGAATAACCGAGCGGTGTTATCGTCGACCTCGACGGTTCGATTAATTATCGGGCGTATTCAGCCCACTACCAACCCTTTACGTGAAGCAAGATGGGGATTCAATGGAGGAAAAGACGAAGCGAAGCGGGAGAACAGTTCAACAATAAAGCACATTTATTCGCGGCACACGGGAAGCACACAAATACAATTCCACCAAATGCACACAAACAAAAGAAAACACAATTCCATTTACACAAAAAGCAAACATAAAAGTGAAAACACAGTGCAGAGCTAATACCGACTACCGAGCACACGGCAACACTTATACAATTCTACTTCACAGACGGCGCCGACAACACATACCCAAAACCAAGGAAAAGAAATCCCCCAAGAATGGGGCAGGCCTGAGGCCGAGACCGGGTCGGGCCTACCCGTCTGGTGATGAGACGCGGAGCGGCGATGGCCCCGCAACCCGCGGGCCTCGTGGACAGTGCCTGGCAGGGGTGGGAACGGGGCCCCCTTGGTCGCACTATCTCAGCGCGGGGGGAAACAGGAGGGGGTTGCTGATGCTCGGGGTATAGAGGATCTTTATTATGTGCGACGAGCGTCTCCACCTCGGCCAGGTCGCGCTGTCGGCCTCCCTCGGGTGCAGCTTCCTGCACGACGCGAGCACCCCTCGTCTGGTGTCGCCGCCTTTCCACAGCTCCGTCCCCTCCGTTCCGACTCCAACGCACACGACGAGCAGCTCCACCGCCCGCGAAGTCTTGACCCTTTGCTTCCGACTCTCCTCTTCTTGACTCTCCGACCCCGTTCTGCTGACTCCTTCTCGTTCTCGCCTGCGACTCTCTCTCTTCGTTCTCCTTCGTTCTCGTTCTGCTGACTCTCTCTCTTCGTTCTCCTTCGTTCTCGTTCTGCTGACTCTCTCTCTTCGTTCTCCTTCGTTCTCGTTCTGCTGACTCTCTCTCTTCGTTCTCCTTCGTTCTCGTTCTGCTGACTCTCTCTCTTCGTTCTCCTTCGTTCTCGTTCTGCTGACTCTCCGACCCCGTTCTGCTGACTCTCCGACCGACTCTGACTGACGAACACGGTCCTTTTATCCCCCCGTAACTTCGCCTTTGAC